>NC_069123.1:28605521-29205521 GCF_026914265.1 Mya arenaria | reverse complement strand
TTGAAAACAGTACGATAGTAGTTTATCATAATAAGATCCCATGAAAGTACAGATTATATCTACGAGTATTTATTTACTGTTGTTTAATACCAATATATATCTTATTTTGAAAACATGGTATGTAACGCATGACTGCTTCTTTGCACTTCACCAATATGAACGCATTTTAAGAAAAATATATATGTCCTCAACACGTAAGTCCTCGATTTTACTAAGACATATGCTTTATTTTACAGCGTATTCAGCCTTGAAAGCATTATATCATGGCCGAAGGATCAAAAGAGCCAATGCAGTAAGTAATATGAAGACATATTCCATATACAAGTTCAAGTTAATTCATGCTTCCCTTGAAATTTACAAATCATGGAAAATTTAACGTTCTGTTTTGTTCTGTACCACAAAGCGAGTGTTTGGGTTATAGTTCTACTAATCATATAGTTATAACATCTCATGAATACGAGGACCGAATTATGATAGCATTTTATCAAATACATGACGTATCCCACTCGTATCAACTCGACCATCTTCGGCAAGTTCCATGTGAAATGGGTGGTATTCAATATTGGTATTAATTGGATCTAAGAACGATGTAGCTAATCGGAGTATGTGATATAAATAACGGACCTATACATTTAATGAATTCAATGATGTATGACCTGTTTGCATATATTGAATACCACCCCTGCTGGACGTTTGTATACTGTGAATGCATTTTTTAAAGTCATGTACATGAACGATATGCATATGCGTAAAGAAATAGTTTAATACAATGCGTGTGTCACTGAAAAGCAACGTTTCAAATCTAGTTTGACATGATAGTATTCTTAAATTGGTCTCCTGTAATATATATTTTCAGGTTTGCAAAGGACCAGAACTTCTGCATCTACAGCCAGGTCATGTTTCTATTAGCGTTGCTCGTTTTGTCCGGGTTGTCATGTCAAGCACCGCACGAGGGCAACTTCAGTATACCGTACTTCTTTATGGGATTTGTGATAGCCTTTTTGGTAGGTTTTGTTATGATGTTTTTATATGCATAGTTTCTTTTTCGTTTTAAACAGAATTCAATTGACCCACGTGTCAATGCATGCGGAATACCTCTACCATTTATCATCGAAAACAAGGTCATATCAGTAGTTCGTAAAATGTTAAATAATATTAGTTTTAATTAGTAGTGTTTTAATGTGTATTTTGTATTACTAAGTTTAGATTGATTGTCAGTGAAATGTTTTATTGCATAACTTATTAAGATTCCCAAGAGTAAAGTCATTAAAGGGACCAGAAACCAGATGATACAATTGCAAGAAAGAAAGAAAATTGTCAAAAATGTATATAAATTAATATCGTTGTGTGCAACTCATTTAATCTTACTTACTGATGTTTCACATCGCTTACGATATATGCCTTAAAAACTTTGTAGATTTGGAGAGTAGTTTACCTTGAAGTTCATACATGTCAAGCAAGTTCTTTTTTATTTCAGCATTTCTTGATGATTACCCTACGATGTTCCATTATGAAGATAATATCAAAAACCGGGGAACTGAACAAGAGTACAATTCTGGGTGCTTATAATAAAAAGGTACTCTATTTGTATCTAAAGTGTTAGCTTTATTTCTATTTTTTTCAAGGGACTCTCTCATGTTTTTTGACCAAAATATATTTTTTCGAAGATGCATCTGACAACATTAATTTTATAAAAAATAAAAAAATACCAAAATTGCAGAAAAAACACACAAATAAAGTATTGTTTTTAGAAAACTGACAATAAAACCGCTTTCCACACCGACTCTTACATAAGTTAAGAAAACTATTAACCTTTAGGCCTTTTTAAAAAAAAAAAACGTAACTTACCGTATAATATATCGCGAATTCAAAGACAATATTTGAGCATATATCAACATTTGTTAAAGAGTTCCAGCCGTCAGTATCTTAGTTTTAACGCTCCCAATGATTTACAACACCTTATTTTGTCATAAAAAAATGCATTTTACAAAACATGAGAGAGTCCCTTTAAGATGTAAATAAAATGAGTTTTGTCTTGTAGATATTATTCCAAAGTAAACAAATAACATATTAAAGGAACAGTCGCAGAAATATCCGAATATTAAGTATAACTGTAACTGTAATATCGCCTGCGATATGTTTTTAAATGCCAAATAGTTAACCGATTTATTTTATTCAAATTTAGTTATATATCTAGACATTTTTTTATTCTGTAATGCAATAAAATAAATCAGTCTGTATGAATATGACATTGCAATAAAATAGATCAGGAAAAACAAATAAAACGTTTCCGTCAGAAATAGGCTTTGAACTTGCGTAGTTGAATGCTTATATCTAATACATAAAGCTGATTTTAACATACTACCTTAGTTTTGCTGACATTTTTCACTATCAAGTTGGTGGGTTATACGAAATGAGGTTTAATTAAGAGGATTAAAGAAGCTGAACACCTTTAATATATTATCATTTAAAAAGAAACTGCATCATGGATTAAATGACCGATTAAAGATGCACTCTTACTCCCAAATAAGATGTACCACAATTAATAATATTGTTTTAATATTCCAAAAAGGATGAATTGATGTCAAAAACAATGCTTTATATGAAGGATATCAAGTTTAATTTGACAGAAATGAGCATAAAACACGGTATTTCTGCCTAATGAGACTATAGTAGACCACAGTAAATCTTTTAGCATTCACCAATCATTTAATTTTTTTACGCTTTCTGCTATTAAATATACGGTTACAATCTTGCTTTTAGTAATTAATATTTTCCATAAATGCATTATTTAGTAAGTAGTTAAAGGTAGATCAGTCAAAATTGATGTTTGTTATACATGAGCGTCACTTTAAATAATTTTTCAGGAACGATTATGGAAATCGTTTTGTTTGTTCGGAACTGTGGGTGGGGTCGCCGGTGCTGTGTTGTCCGGTATAGGCGGGACTAGATGCAACACGAACACACCAGGGAGCGACTGTTACTTTGATATACATTCCGAGACGGGCAGTTATTACCGAAACATCGCTATAGGCTTGGTTGTGATACACACGCTTTCGTCCGTGTGGTTTTTCTTCTCCCTATTTACAAAGAATGATATTTCAAGGAATATCAAGGACGACAGAGCATGTGCAACAGACAGAAATGTCTCTACGATAAATGTTCCACCGTATAGCAACCAAAACGCTGCGGCTCCAGGATCTGGGGACTCCATGTTCAGTTTCGGAGGCTCGCTGCCGACGTTCGCGGATCTGGAACGCCGCGAGAGGGTCGTCTATGAAAAGGAGCTGGCTCTTCAGGAGCGGGAGCGGCGCATGCGAGAGGCGGAGGCGGACTCCCGCTTCCCACAGCCGCCGCCTCCACCCGCATATGAAGATATTATGAACGTGGCAGCAGTATCGTCCCCGGTTTTACCCGAGTATAGTGCATAGTGCTAAACGTGGAAACTCATATTCACTGTAAATATTTTTTATCGTTATATTTAGATCAACTTTGATATGTGTTGAGCTTTTTGAATTTGATGTAAGAGTTCCTGCATATATGTCGCTATCCGATTGGCTGAGAGAAGCCACTTGGTCAAAGTGTATATAAAATACACCACGAGTAATTTTGAATACTCTAAAAAACATTTTCAGCTTCTAAACGAGATTTCTGTATTATTAAACATCAGGCATAATTGCAACGAATTACATCAAAATCAAACGTTGGTAAATTAATGTACTTGTACCCAAGGTCCGGGGGTATACCGGGGATAGCTAGAGAAATGGGCTGTGTTTTTACCTTCCCGGTGGCCCCGCAGTGCCGGGTTAATGCAGTGGTTTTGTATTCGCGCCAAATACTAGTATAGCGGATAATGTGCCTTACTTAGGGTCCTTGGGGTGCGGGGACATTTGGCGGGGATTTTACCATCAGTTCGTCCCCGGAGGACGGGGGTTTTACCCGGGCTTGGCTGGACCGAAAGTCAAGGTCCCCGCTATTCCTCGGACCTGGAGGGGCCATGGTTACAATTGACTGGTGCATAAGCATTGACAATAAGTATCATGCAATTGTTATCTGTGATATTTGTTTTATTGATGTAACAGTATTGTATGAACTATGGCATGGGACAATTACAAATGTCTGTCCGTCTACATGTGACTATGAATTAACAACATTTGTATCAGTATTACATGTACATATTAAATCTTTGAAATTCAAAGAAGTTTGGTTATAAACGATAAAGAATAAAGTTAACATAATTACATACATTGAAATGTATTTACTTTTAATTGAATGATGGTATTTTATGAATAAATTGCAATGTCATTGAAGATTATGAAAAACAACCATATTTCCAACAACGAAATGATGTTATGGTTATGTAAAGAAAGTGCATTTAGTTAATTGCAAGACTTAGATTCAAAAATTTCATAACAGCAAAGTCCAGAACCATCATATACATAGATATATCATGCCAAATATGAAGCATGCATTCTGACACAAAACGGTATGGCCGTAGATTGTATGTCAACAATGCGATATATCTATGGGAGCTTTTACACGGTGTTTATGATACCAATGAAGGTTGTCTGGATTATGTGTCTTCATATATTGCCAAAAACAAGTCCGTTCACTATTGTGGATTTTCAGATATTTCTTAGTTTGGCATGTTACGTTTTGTTTCTGGTTTCATGTGACAGACCAATCCTACAAATACTGGCCATATAAAACTATTTGCTATCTATTACGTTTTTTTCTTCTGATAGACTTCACATACTTCTCAACAGTCTAAAAGCAAGCGTGCACTTATTTATATTTAATTTGCAATTAAATAAATATAAGTACTTTAATAGTACTCACAGTTGAGTTTGTTGGAAGCTACTTAAGACATGGGTAATCGATTTTGGCGGAAATAAATCCAGTAATACTTTCCGTGCTATCGCCTACGTGTCAACTTTTGTTTCTATAAATTATCAAAGTTACACGACTTGCTTTCTCCTTGCCGCCCTGTTTGGTCCAACCTTAAGACATTTCATCCTTAGCAATCGCACCTTCGGTGCTTTGATTATAGTAGAACCATATAGTTGTTGCTCCTAACTGCAGTCATCTGCAACCTGACTGCGCTTTATAAATCATTTAAATGGTCGATATTCTTGTCAACATTGAAAAGTATTTGTTTATTAATAATAATAATAATAATAATAATAATAATAATAATAATAATAATAAAATTAATAATAATAATAATAATTAGTTTTGACATTGTAATGGGGGTTAGAAAGGTTAAAACAAATTTCACATTTTAATTTCAATACATTTACATACTTAATCAATTATGTAGGATAATAATATTGGCAGTAGATGTATTATTTACGCGTGTCCAGTTATCGTAGCAGCCAATGAACTAGTTAAAATGGCATGTGTGGCTTTTGGGGCCCTTTATAGTTTTTGTTCACTTCAGCATTCTTCTTCGAATCTTCTGGCGAACGATCATATGGGCGTCTAAGGGTATCCCTGCACAGGGTCACTCCGAATCCAGGTCTGTTTGGTAAGTCAATGAAGCCGTTTGCCGGAAGTGGCTCATCGGGAAATAATCCGCCAAAATATGGGACTATTTTGTCTGCCTTAGGACTCAGATTAATGTATTCCGCCACGGGACAATTACTAAAGGCGTACTGGAGATGGTAGGAATACACGCTTGATCCATGTGGAATCACCATGGTGTCGTGCGACGCTGCCATGGCAACGACGCGCCTCGCTTCCGTGATCCCGCCTAACCATGTTATATCCGGTTGGATTATGTCAACACAGCGGGAATTGATGAGTTGCTTAAAGCCGTAGCGATTGTACTCGTGTTCCCCAGTGGTCAGTAGAACTTTTGATCCCCGGAGGTTTTCGCGAACCTCTTTGTATCCTTCATAGTCGTCGGGCGGTAAGAATTCCTCCATCCACTTGAGGCCGTGCGGTTCTAGCTCTTTGGCCAGTCTGGTTGCGTAGGGGACGGTAAGCGCCATGTAACAGTCCAAGCTCAGGGGGAAATCGTTCCCGACTTTCTCTCGCCAGCCTTTGTAAAACTCAACATTCTTTCTCATTCCTTCGTCGCCGGCGGAGGGTCCATATGGACATGGAATCTTAGCGCCGACGAAACCGAACTCTTTCGCGAGATCGGGTCTCGCTGTTGTTGAGTACACAGGTAATCGCTCCTTCGTTTTGCCTCCGAGTAAAGCAAAGACCGGCTCATTCCGCAGTTTACCTAGTAAATCCCACAGGGCCAAATCCACAGCGCTGATAGCCTGGATAGGTAGTCCCTTGCGACCGTAGTTTAAGGTCGCTCGAAACATCTGATCATTCATCAGTTCCACGTTACGAGGATCTTGGCCTTCGATGAATCTGCTAAGATGTTTCTCCACAATGAAACATCCGGGCTCCCCGCCAATCGTGACGCCTACACCGGTAGTTCCGTCCTCCGCTTCCACCTCGACCACGAGCGATCCAATCGCGTTTATACCCCACGACTTCCGGTACTTTTGGTAGAGCTCGTATCCAGACATCGGATTGGCCACCGGTATGGGACTTCCGTTGATCCAATGGTCATCGTCGACGTCATGGCAATCAGCTCCCTGGTCGCCTTTCGCCGCTTCCGGTACGTAAGCGCGAACCTCCTTAATGCGCGGAAAATCTCGTGCAGACATTGTCTTCGTTTTCAATCAGACCTCTTCGGATGAATAACGAACTACTAAATATGGATATATTTACTTACTGATAACCTTGAGTTGATAATTAGATGAGGTATCTGCAGCCGCAGCACATTTTAAGGTGAAAGATATGCTGATAAATATTTATTAAAAGATAACGATGTGAATCTTACAAATAAGCTCTCATTGTCATGATAAAGACCATGATATTCACTGATTAAAAAAACAAGTGAACCCCAGTAAATCGTGAGCACTCTTGTTGTTTGTAAATATGGACAAATCCGGTATACTCCTTCCAAACCGAAGGTAACTCTTAGCGCAAACGGAACCCGATCTGGTAAGTTCGTTACAACAATCATATAGTCTGGTGGTACTCTTGGTAGGGGTTCCCACATGAAGAAAGGGCTTAATCGATCTGGCATATTCGTATATTCGTATAATCATTGTATGCGCATTTGTGGTCTTTAGAACAACCAATGGTGGTGGTGTTGGCGGTTGTGGTGACGATGGTGATGATTAAGATGATGATGATTAAGATGATGATGATGATGATGATGATGATGATGATGATGATGATGATGATGATGATGATGATGATGATGATGATGATGATGATGATGAGAAGGAAAAGGAGGAGGAGTATGGGAGGAGGAGGAGAATGGTGAGGATAATGCTTATGATGATGATGCCGTCCTTGACTAGATGACAACAGTCTCTACCCACTACCTCGTGATTGAAATGATCTAACTCGCGCATCGAATCCCTATGTAATTTCAATAACTCGAGTAATAACTGCAGTAACTATTTCTTCGTTTCGTATGATATTTGGGGTGTAAGATAGTTGGAATTTATGATATTTTGGGGTGTACATGAATTATATTTGGGATGTATGGTATTTGGGGTGAATAATAGTTTGAGTGTATGCTATTTGGGGTATTTTGGATGTATGTTTTTTGGTAGTCTTATACTTGGGATGTATGATATTTGAGGTGTTATATATAGGGTGTATGACTTTTGTACTATTAAGGGTGTATGATATTTATGATTTTGGGGTGTATGATATTTCTGCTGTATGATATTCGGAATGTATGATATTTGGAGTGTATGATATTTGGGGGTATATGGGATGTATGATATTTGGGGTATTTGGGTGTATGATATTTAGGGTGTATGATATTGGGGATGTATGCTATTTGGAGTGTATGATATTTGAGGTATTTGGGATGTATGATGTTTGGAGTGTACGATATTTGGGGTATTTGGGTGTATGATATTTGTTTTTTTTGGGGTGTATGATATTTGGGGTGTATGATATTTGGGGTATTTGGGTGAATGATATTTAGGGTGTATGATATTTGGGATGTATGCTATTTGGAGTGTATGATATTTGAGGTATTTGGGATGTTTGATATTTGGAGTGTACGCTATTTGGGGTATTTGGGTGTATGATCTTTGCGGTTTTTGGGTGTATGATATTTGAGGTGTATGTTATTTGGGGTATTTGGGATGTATGATATTTGGCGTGTATGATATTTGAAGTATTTGGGTGTATGATATTTGGGGTATTTGGATGTATGCTATTTGGGGTGTATGATATTTGAGGTATTTGGGATGTATGATATTTGGAGTGTATGATATTTGAGGTATTTGGGATGTATGATATTTGGAGTGTATGATATTTGGGGTATTTGGGTGTATGATATTTGGGGTGTATGATATTTGGGATGTATGATATTTAGGGTGTATGATATTTGGAGTGTATGATATTTGAGGTATTTGGGATGTATGATATTTGGGTGTATGATATTTGGGGTGTATGATATTTGGGATGTATGATATTTGGGGTGTATGATATTTGGGGTATTTGGGTGTATTATAATTGGGGTGTATGATATTTGGGATGTATGATATTTGGAGTGTATGATATTTGAGGTTTATGATATTTGGGGTGTATGATATTTGGGGTATTTCGGTGTATAATATTTGGGGTGTATGATATTTGGTGTGTATGATATTTGGGGTATTTGGGTGTATGGTATTTGAGGTGTATGATATTTGGGGTATTTGGGTGTATGCTATTTGGAGTGTACGATATTTGAGGTGTATGATATTTGGGGTGTATGATATTTGGGGTATTTGGGTGTATGATATTTGATGTGTATGATATTTGGGATGTATGATATTTGGGGTGTATGATAACGGCAAATGCATGCAGCAAACACAGGAATCTCAGATTTTCTTAAACTTTGAAAGCGTAAAGAGGATAACTTTTTGTACAAACCTTTTTTGTCTTTTTTTAGGAAATACCTAAAATGGATATAAAATGTCAATTAATTGTATTATTTCAGATAAAGAACTCTTACTGCGTGCGAAAAAAGCGTCATTTTGAAAAATTGGATGAAAGAACAAACAGTGAAATATTATTTTTCTGTGATAAATGTTTATTAACCACCGAGAAAAATGATGATATCCTATAGTGAAGTATGAAGACAAAACAGTGTAAATGTTATGTCATTTATTTTGTCTTAGTATTCAAAAATAAAGTTTAGCGGCATTGTGAATAATTTGAAAAAAATCCTAAATTTTCTGAAAATTCGTCATAAACAACATCATTATCTAATTAGCCATCAACAACAACGTCTTTAATTCTTGATAAAATGTTGCAACCGTTTGTAAAAGTCCCAGCTTGACCACTTGCCAAGACATGGACATAATTGACCAGAAACTAATCGCTCTATTTGGTTCTATTTTAGGAGATAAAGCTGGTCGTTCATATTGTGTCCATGGCGGTAGCGACACGCCCAACTATCATTGTCGCGCAAGACGTTTACGGAGCAGTGAACACATTGCCAGATACATGCGTCTGATACCCGATTTAGAGTAGTTAACCCAAACCACACAATACAAATTGCTTGAAAATTACCATGAATGATCATAAATGTAATGTGTGTCGATGCTATTTAGTTTAAAAGCAAATTGATAGAAGGTAATGGCCATAAAATTAAATAATCGTTGTAACGTAATAGCGACAGTCTGACTCATAATAATATGTCAATTGACAGACTGAAAATACGCTTTAAACATAAATTTTGACTTAAATTGAAATAAAGCGCATTTTCATTATATTATAATTGCACGACATATTGATAAGCAACAAAAGTTATTATGCAAATTGGAAAATTACTCCGTGCAGTTTTGTTCACAGCGCGTGCGCGATGAACCGGGAGGTGGCGCTGCAGCCGAACACGTGACACTCCCATAATGCCTTGCAATCTGTTCGTCTGTTTCTGTCGTCTGCAATTAAAGGAATCTTCGAATCTGCTGTCAAGACAGAATTTGACTTCCAGGCTTTTCAAAAAACAAATTTCAATTTTAAGTATTCTTGCTTCTTCCGACAATTATACCTTATTGTGTTTCAAGAAAAATGTCATGCGACAAAACGATATTGCATGGCTTTGTAAACAAAAGCCCCAAAGCGTATTGGAATTTCAACCTTCTGCGTAAAATAAAGACACAACGTATGATTTCAGTTTTGAGTAATGCGTAAAATCAAAACAAACAAAAATATCATTAGAACCGCATTTTTTTCTGAGCCTGAATATTTCCAATAACATTTGTCTAACAAATGTTTCACAATTTTAAACTCAATTTGCACCCGTTTTACGTTTTGAAACGCATTCTTTAGTTAAATTCCTAAAAAAAACTTAAACACTAAAGGCAAAATTATGGAAAAGGATATGAAATTTAGCAAAAAAGTACATATAAGCACAATTCAATCAATTAACTTAAATTATTTCAGATATAACTTAGTTATTATATCAGAGGAAAAATGAGATACATAATTATTCAAAATCAATACATACACACGTATAACAAACACAAATATTGAATGATAAACCTTTCATTACATACTAAATAATGTATTCATGGAAAATATTAATAACTGATAACAAGATCATAAACCGTGTATTTAATAGCTGAAATCGCAAAAAAACATTAAATGATTGGTGAGTGCTAAACGATTTACTGCTATGGTCTCATAAGGTAGAAATACCGTGTTCTCTGCACCTTTCTTTGAAATTAAACTCTATATCCTTCATAAGAACCATTGTTTTCGACATTTATCAGTGTGTGTATACAACGTGACAAATTGCGTCATAAATGCTACGTCGGAAGGCAATATTTTGTTTCGAACGAAGACTTGAAACAAAGATAACTTCACTATTTCTTCACCATTTTAAATGAAACATAGTGCAGTCTACGCCGCTTACGAAGCCCCGCCTTCGGTCTTTTACCAGAGTTTGATTGAGAGTTAAGTTTCCTAAAACACTTCGACAAACTTTTTCACGACGGCCGTCTGACGGAGCACTGTCAAACCATTACTCTGGAAAGAAACAGGTTTGTCGAAGTGTTTGAATAAATTAAGCACCTTATCAAACTTCGATAATAAAACGAAGGTGGGGCTCTTTTGGCGACATAGACTGTCCTTTTTTTCATTTATAATGATGTAATCATTAGTTATTAGTTAGAAAAGTTATCTATGTTTAAAGTCTTCATTTTAAGCAAAAGGTTGCCTTCCGAAGTAACATATATGACGTATTTTATCACGTGGTATACACACACTGTTTCCACACACACTGCATCCTCTTTAGTATATTTGAACATCTTATTAGGTAGTAAGAATGCATCTTTAAATAAAATGTTAGGAAATTAAAACCGGCCCGGATCTTTCGATCGTCGGCATCTATTGTAGCTACAAAAGCTACGAACGATTTGATTCCGACGCCATACAGTCATAGCAGGAGAGCTCTTTGTTTTGAATTCATTTACTCTAATTCCAAGAAACAATGCAGTCCGCTTTGAAGTTACAATTACCGATGTGGCCAAGAGTATTTCACGCGGATTACTTTACAAAAACAAAATGTCCAGTGCTCAAGTCTGTTACAAATTAGTTTCGCTGGATGGCTTCTGACAAACCGATCTCGGAATAACTACGTTCTAATATCGAAATGAATTTCGGTGACAGACGGTGGTTAAAATTTAGTTTTCATTAACAATTTGAAATATTCTGGCAATCAGGCCGATGACAAAAGGCGATTAAACGATTCAAATACCATAGGGTCCATAGCAAAATGAGCATATTTGATTATGAAAATGAGCAAGATTAAACCCGAGCCGTCCCATATGGTCATATGGACGAAGCCCTTGAAATACAGCCAAGTAGCGGTCCACGGCTATTGTTTCTGGAACAAAAATAGGGAACCTAGCCGTATGACGAAGTTAATATATCAAGAGGGGCATTAGTTAAAGATCTCATGGATGCGTTGATCAAAGACTTAAACGTAAAGTGTTTTTTTTCGACGTGTCAAAGGCGTTGGTTTTAAGAAGAAACGTATGTGCATTGTTATGAGCAAAATAAAAAATACTATATTTGTGTCCGAGTTGTCCCTTCGTATGGTCTGAAAATTAACGCTATGAAAATGATATGCGTATAAAAAATACGCGCTTCCAGACATTCATTTGGTTAAGATGAGTAGCATTGCCTTTTTCAGGGGTTCCGTTTGTTTTTATTCTAAAATTTGAATATTTTAACTTGCAAATATGGGGAAAATCAATGAACAGATTTAAGATATACAAAACGCCTTGTCTGGCATTAAAGGGACTAGACACCAGATAATACCTTTGCAAGAAAAAGAGAAAATTGACAAAAACTTACATACAATTGATAATGAACAACGCATTGAATCTTACCTACATTTGATATATCACTTCGCTTACGACACATGTATCTTTCGCAGTTTTTGCGTATTTTTCCAATTCCAAATTTACTAGATTTGTCTACCACGTTAATCCCCGTAAATTTCACATGCTAAATATACACACTAACAGTGCCGTAGCCAGACTTAAAAAACACCGAGGCAGAACGGTCTAGGGGGGTCCGGAGGCATACCCCCCCCCCCCCCGCGATTTCCTGCATTCTGGAGTCGAATTAAATGCATTAAAATGTTACATATAAATATAACATTTCAACATGTTTAGTGCTATACCTTTTGATACAGGTGAATTTAATTCTACACGGTTTACATAAATTTTGACAAAACAAATGTGCATTTAGAAGAAATTTACAGTCACAATCATATGAGGCTTTGTTACCAATACCAAAAACCTTCTTCTGAACGTCTCACATATCGTTACTCTACCGTAATTTGTAGAGTTTATTTTATTATATCTAATATTCTGTTCTTTCTTCAAATATAGATATTCCGCTTCGATGGTTTGAGTAGATTGAGGCAAATGAAGAAAGTCGAAAAGAGTTATTTTTAGAGCTATTGAAATTGTTATATGCCAAAAAATCACCGAGGCAGCTGCCTCGGTGTGCCTCAGTGTAGCTACGGCACTGCACTTTAGCTCGTAAACCATTATACTCTATTTCAAAATAGGACAACTCAGCTGAGACAGCGACGACATTTTCTTCAAATCATGTAAAATGATGTATTATTATTGGCCTCATATTATTTACGTCTAATCTTATTTTGAGGAAATACTGTATTTGCCGAAAATTGGACCATCTGGTTTCTAGCTCCTTTAAAGGTTGTTAGTATGCACAAAAATAAATGGTTGGATGCAACATAGTCGCATAACCATTTCTCTTGTGTAAGTTTATACTAACACCCAGCCGCTGTTTATGTATATCGCTTCACCTGATTTAAATCAATAACGGCTGACTGCTTATTTACTGAAAAACATGTAATGGAAAACTTGAGAAATATTGCCTTCTTAGTGGACAAAATCAAAATGTTGACCACTAACTCTAAGTATCGACTGGCGTATTCTTTATTATAATCTTTTATTTTGTCAAAAGGGATGGCTTTCTTTCGTAATTTCGCCGATTTTTTTCTGATTTCGTAAATTCAGCCGTTATGGATTTTATCCATGTGCATCAGATTATTTAAAAAGATTTCGAGCTCTAAGTCTGTTTGTGAATATGCATTTATCAATTTAAAGTGGTGGGCGTAAGGAGCCTGGTCATGTTTAAAATGTTTCATGCATATTAGCAAACAAAATCAACAACAAAATCAACAACAACAACAACAACAACAATATTAAAATAACAACAACAATGGGACAATTTGTTTAAATGTATTTTTAAATTGTTTGTGTGTTATCTTTAAGCGTTCAACAAGGAACGACAAGAATTTATTTTCATTCTTTACAATGTTCTTGTCGTGTTTCTCAACATTTCATTATAAAATTGTAACAAAAACGATTCACGATTAATTAAACGAATTTTATACGAATTTCGTTAATTATTCGGCCTCCCCCAAAAAGCGTCTCATCAAGGTGAATGGAAATTCGAACATGAACAGACTTTCGGAGCAATATATCAAACAACATTTTGAGAGCTGAAACAGATTTTGCTCTTTAAGGCGGCTAAAACATTAGCGATGATTTCACGAATTAGTCCCCTACTATGTCAGAAAAAAGGTGAACTTTGACAGGAATTCGCCATACATCTTGATATCCTCCCTGTAATCACGCCCTTGCCTCGACTGAAAGGCTATACATCACTAAATGTAGCCGGAACATAGCCGACCATAGCTGATCACATCACAATTAAAACGCGGTTTCATTATGTTTCATTATGCTTCATTGCTAAGCGTGTGCTCATTAATGGTCCGCAGCGTAGCCGCCCTCTGTAATTTGAGTTTTTGTGACGAAGCCTGTCGCAACAATTAGCTACAATTATGGGAGTCATTGGAAAACATAGAATGAAACATATACATAGGTTGGTGCTCGTTTATTTTTCGACGCCATCGGGCTATATATGGGCGTCAGCCGAAGTTAATGTATTAGTATTTGTTAGATAGTGGAGCATAGTGCAAAGACAGATTGAAACCCTGTAAGGACTGCCCTGGTGTTTGAACGCGCACAAGGGTATAGCATTGACATACACGACCCACCTGTAAGACGGTTGACATTCAAGTGTTTTACCACTAGACCACGTATCTACCACAAAATTATACAAACAAAACCAACAACAACAACAACAACAACAACAACAACAACAACAACAACAACAACAACAAACACACAGACACCACCACCAACATCAAGAAAAACGGTATATCTTTAAGATGTGTTCAGTTGTTCACGTTATTAATGCCTGGCTAATCTATATCATATCACTGCACTCAATTTAGAACGTTTTCTGAACCATTGGTTAAAACGATATTTTCAATTGCATGCGTACCTTGAATACAGCAAAATAATGGGCCGATTGTTACAAACTTTGCTACTACTGTTTAGAACTTTGTTACGATATATTATCATCATCATCATCATCAGCAGCAGCAGCAGCAGCAGCAGCAGCAGCAGCATCAACATCATCATCATCATCAGCAGCAGCAGCAGCAGCAGCATCAACATCATCTTCATCTTCATCATCATCATCATCATCATCATCATCATCATCATCATCATCATCATTATCAGCAGCAACATCAGCATCAGCATCATCAGCAGAGTCTGAATTTGAAACTATAAAGCTGCACCCAAACAGATTGACAGTTTCGGATTTGTTTTATTTTTTTTCTCAGAAATAGCCGATTTTTGCATCAATGCCTTCAATCCATTCGTATTAGATAACTCGCAATAGAACATATCTCAATTGTCTGGAAAACTGCCGAAATTTTCATTTTTTTCTTAAAGCATTAGTAACGCTTTTAGCCATAGAACATGAAATATCAAACAGAAATATGAAAAATGGCTATCGGACTGTTTGTAAGCAGTCTTATAATTATCACTGTTTTCCAGACATTAGAACAAAAGTTGGCTCATTCCGAGACAAAAAATAAAAACAATATTTATGCAAAAAGCTTCAGAAACATGCTCAGTAGCAAAAAGTTTAAACATAAACCCGGTTCAGTAGCAATTGTTGTCAAAACTGTCAATTTGTGAGAGAGCAGCTTTAACATTCATTTTCACAAACAGATAACAGATGATACTAAAACTAGTCTAGTAATGAGTACAAGTATTTTAATCATCGATACTTTGCTGACACTGTCTTGTTCCATAATAAAAATTAAGATTTGCAGAAGGGGCATGATTACGAACAGTCTCAAGTCTGAGTTCAGAACTGCAAAATAATTGTTCCAAGATGATGAAACCAGCTGAATTTTACATCCATCCTAATATTAACACTTAATCACATTATTTCTTTTGTAAAAAAAAGGATTAAAGATGATTCTTTGTAATTTAATGAAAGTGCTTTTCTAAGGCTGAGTCAAGACTTTGACTTCAGACTGTACGTTATCATAGCCCCTGGGGCTCGAGTCTCAAATTCACACTCAATACGTTTTGTGAATATGGGCCTAAACCTTTATCAACATGGACACTAATTTTCTGAAAACGAAATTGATATGGATTTTAAGATATCAAGGATGTATGTTGTCAAGGGGTGGCATTCAATATTCAACTTAAGTAAATCTTATGGTCATACCTCATAGACTGCATTTACTCTTTTGCCAGTAATGGTAAGTTATTAAAAACAAGTAATCCGATTAGCTACATCGTTCTTAGGTCCATTTAAGACCAATAATGAGTACCAGCCCAGGTAAACAAGAATTGATATGGTGAATATCATCCTAAACGTTATCGACATGGAGTGAATTCTTCCTCAAACATTAACGACATGAATTCATCAACTCAAAACGTCTTAAACCCCCAAATATAGCCAAGAAGCCAACGACGGATGAGCAGATGGTTGAAAAACAACTTAACAAGCTACATTTATTGATCTGAAAACTTTAATCTCTTTGAGGGTCGTTGTGCGATCCCCAATTTAACACGAATGGCCCCCGGTTTTCTTCAGGACAAAATAGAAATTAGCCCCCCGAATTGGCTCCTCACATATGCCTCACTGGGTTAGAATGGCTCAGACATTTTAGACATGTTATGGAGGAATTTCGAGTAACGTGACAATTTAAACTGGATAGTAGACCCCACATTATGCTCAAAATATGATATCTCCTAAAACATTCATAACTTGATATGTCGAAGTCGTTGGGACATCTAGGGAAAACATTCGAGATAACGAATGTTCGATATAACCGAAATACAAAAAGTGAATAACTTAACCGAATAAAAATCGAAATATGTTCGACATAACCAGAACAACGAGATTCACAGTAATCTCACAGCTTAATAAACATATAAAAGCAAGGACTTCCATGCCTTAAGAACTAGTGATTTTCTACAACTCAAATATTTCTTTTTGAAATTTCTTCACATTTATAGTTCGATCGCCCGGCTCAGCTTGCCAAGATAGATCTCCCGTTAAATAGAATAAATTTCTAAACTATCGTAATTTGCAATTGGAAATACTTTGTCATGAAAAAACTTCACCAAAACGTTTCATGCAAATTAAGATAAACGCAAAAAATACCAGCGATCCAATAGCCATCATCAGAGGGCGGGGCGTCGAGCATATCGAATTCTGAATCAAATAGCTTGAACAGGCTCCTAATGCCGCAAAATTGGAAGAGGCAAACGCTATTGGTCCATTGTGCGACAATAGCGCTTTACGCTATCACTCGAAACCGATACAAAATCTTAGACATCTTGGAGAAAATACGGTTTTCTTGGCTTTTAAGTTTTATATGTGGTGATCATTGAATGTTGTGTGTTTGGATGTCGTAGGAGGGCCTGACTATTCCACGTGCTTATTTTTTTGCGACTTTCTTGACGTTTGAAATAAAATGGACTTTCTTCTTTGAGGACAATTTCCCAACACGTTGATTTTGGTAATGTTTGTAATTCTGTGGAACCGGACTTTTTGTTGATTCCAAAAGAGTTTTTGGTTTTAAAACACCAATTATATCAGACTTTATAGGTAAGAGCATGTTTGAGTATATGTTGAGTGTTCAGATTTGAATATATAATGCAAATATTACTATTTTAGTATGCAGACATAAAAGTATACAAACACAATTAGGGAATGCTGCTATGAATATGTCAAATACAAAATCTGATATGAACACTTCGCCTTATTGCCTCTATAAATATATTATAAATTTGACACTATTATTCAAAATCAATACATACACATGATTAACAAACATCAATTTTGACTGATAAACCTTTAACTACTTAGTAAATTATGCATTTATGGAAATTATTAATTACTGCTAACAAAATTGTAACCGTGTATTTTATAGCAGAAAGTGCAAAAATATTAAATGATTGGTGAATGCTAAAATATTTACTGTGGTTTACTATAGCCGCATAAGGTTGAAATACCGTGTTAAATGCTCATTTCTTTCAAATTTAACTCGGTATCCTTCATAAGAGCCATTGTTTTTGACATTTATTCATCCTTTTTGGAATATTAAAACAATATTATTTATTGTGATCAATCTTATCTGTGAGTAAGAGTGCATCTAATACTGTTCAAAGTCTTTATTTCTTTTTACCTGGATACGTTTGTCTTTAATTATACATTATATTGCATTGTAATGAATAAATAAAGTTGATTCAAATATTTCATTTTAATTGCGAAGCATGTTTATGTTGACAGTATTGCTAACAAAATTGTAACCAGCCATTAATCAGTTAGTATTAGTAGCAGCGTCTGATAATAAACCGGTATCCTGGTACCTGTAATCTTAAATGGGCACCTGTCAGTAAACGTTCTGACATGGGGCGGGTGTAAAACCCGGCCCTGTAATTACTCTACACCCGGTCCCCGACTTTGATTGACTATTTTAGTTTAAAGGTCTTAATATTCGGTCAAATGATAATGACCTAACTTACGAGCCTTTGTAATGTTGATTGTGTTTATAAGAAGTTATTGCCTACGGTTTTAAAAAAGGACGACCTATTGGTTAAATGATTACAGTCTTACAGAGTTACATGTACAACATTATCATTTCCAAAGTCGTTTTAAGTCCCCTCATACCCTTTGGAAATTTCCAAAACACTGGCCATATTATTGTCTGTCTTTTAAGAAAATAATCCTTTACAGCACATAAGCAATTACAAATGATAACCAAATTTATATTGTAACCAAAATTCACAAATAATTGTTTTTCTTCAAATTATCCAAGTAAGAATTTTAATGTCAAACGATACACTTATATATATATATATCATCATAAATGTGTAATTAGAAACAATAAACATATAATATTGCACACAATTTTCTAATTGTGAATTTATAAACTTTTAATGTCTGTAAAAAATTGAGCCAAACATGCATTTAGAGCAAATCCGTTTTTCGTTTTTTATTCGATTGTTTCAACAACATAATTATGTTATATCATTTTTCAACTTTACATTTTTTTTATTTTAAATGCACAGCAAAAAATGAGTTGCGTATTTCATGTGTTTCATAATCAAGTATTAGGCCATTCTAAATTGCTTTTATGTTTAGCGTCAACCCGTCGTACGAAAACTTATCTAGATCTCTTGATAAAAAAGCGAACCCGCGAAAAAACGAGTACTTAATACAGTCAGTGTGTGTATACCACGTGATAAATTACGTCATATATGCTACGTCGGAAGGCAATATTTTGCTTAAAATAAAGACTTAAATCAAAGATAACTTTTTGCTTACTTCACCATTTTAAATGCAACAAAGGCCAGTCTATGCATCTTAAAGAGCCCCACCTTTGTTTTATAATCGGAGTTTGATTAGTTTCATTAAACACTTCGACAAACCTGTTTCCCAAACAATGTTTTGACAGTGCTCCGTCAGACGGCCGTATCTTGAAAAGGTTTGTCGAAGTGTTATAAGAAACTAAACTCTCAATCAAAATTTGGTACAAGATCGAAGGCGGGGCTCCGTAGGCTGCATAGACTGCGCTATGTTTCATTTAAAATGGTAAAGAGAATTAAAAGTTATCATTGTTTTAAGTCTTCGATCCAAGCAAAATATTGCCTTCCGACGTAGCATTTATGACGCAATTTATCACGTGGTATACACACACTTAATATGAGGCATCATTATCAATGAATAATAAAGACTCCATAGTTCGTTCTGGACCATTTTCAATTGTTAGATATTCATTTCAAAATGAGTTCTTGTTTCATATAAAACTTGTATTTAAATGTGTTGACCATGGGAATCACACATCATGCATCATTTTCTGATATTAAATGCCAAGAATACGTACTAGTACAAAGTATGAAGCATGCTGTTAACAATTGTGTTCTGCAGTCGTACTTATAGTAAAAGGAAATGGAAAATACGAGACTATATGGCAAGATCGTTGATCATGTCAAAGAAATCGATCAGGAAGCCCAAACGCTCTCTGCCCGCGGACGCTTAACATAAACGAATTTGTATGGCCTTAATTGCTAAGATAAAACAAAATTTGAGAGAAAGGTGAAAGGTTTCTTTCTTTTTAAGGAAGTTCTATTTTTCTTCGTACTCAACAGCTCTGGTTGGAAATCAGTTTAAAATGAACAGAAATCTTAAAGCTGTTATCTTAAACATGTACTCGGTATCTTATTTTACATGTACCGCCATTTGGGCAGTAACTTGTTTAATTGACAATCACTCAGATTGACCACTATGCAAGTATACAGCTTACAGACTAGTACTGAACATAAAGTTTAGTGTATGTTATATATATATTTTTTCATATTCCTTGTGGTCTATAGAGAAGAGTTAAAGACATATTTTATTTCAATTATTTGCAAAAAGACATCAAGTGATATACGTTTATATATATAAATTCCCATTCACCGTAGTGATGCGATGCTATTGGACACTCGGTCAAAATAGCTACGTATTTAATGTATGATTCCACATAGTAAGCTTATTAGAAGTGAAAAGCATTTCGTATAAAGCCACACGAATCGTTTAATGTTTAACATTTTTAATTAATATCACACACCCTCTCGAATCTTCCACCTTTTGGCAACGTTATATCGCTATTTGTAAAGCCATTAAAGAGACTCTCTTATTCAAATCAATATATACACATGTATAACAAACTTAAACAATTTGTGATGAACCTTTAACTACTTACTAAATAATGCATTTATGGAAATGTACGTGTATGTGTTTTTTTTTAATTTACTAGATGAAAACGCACAAATACTAAATGACTGGTGAGTGCTAAAAGATTTACTTTTATCTACTTTCGTCTCATAAGTAAGAAATACCTTAAGGCTGCACCTTTCTTTCAAATTAAATTCGGTATTCTAAACTATTATTCATAAGAACCATTGTTTTCGACATTTAACCATCCTGTTTGGTATATATTATTAAAAAATGTATTAATTGTGGTAAATCTTATTTGGGAGTAAGAGTGCATCTTTAATGTATGATTACCCATAGTAAGCTTATTAGAACTTAACAGAATTTCGTAAAAAAAAACCCACACAAAACGTTTTAAGTTAAGCGTTTTCAATTTAAAACACACCCTCTCGAATCTTTCACCTTTGGCAACATAATATCGCTATTTGTAAAGCCATTAATACGATACTTAACATCAACAAACATTCTAATTTTGTGTCATTATTTCACCATTTCTCATTTCGAACTCTGTGGGGTAAAATATGTGAAAACACGACTTAAAACGACACGAGAAGATCGCAAATTGCGGGTTCCTTTTTCACCAGATGCTTCGAGGTCCTCCATCATTATCTATACGTCATTAATCACGTGACAACAGGGGGTGTATCAACCAATCATTATCTCTTTTATTCGGATTTGTTCTGCTCTCTTGGTCAAAACTAACACCCGCAAAAAAGTCTTGTTAATAGGGGCAACTTCATCAACAATTTAAAGATGGGTTAAGACCCTAAAGAAGAAATAGCGATGATACTATTGTTCTTTTGTATGTCTGTCGGATGTGTTTTGTTAGGACAGATATGAAGAGCTTGTTGAAGAAAATTGCCGGATTGAAGTTTGATACTTTTCGTGCGATGTCTGCGTTTGTTTTGTTTGATATTTGAAGATATTACTTTCCTTTTTGATGTAGGATTTTGTGCTTAAGCTTTGATTTTGATAATGAATAAGAAAACGGAGGTAGTCATTGAATTATTCTGACGTGTTAACATTAACTGGTATTCAATTTATATTGATAATTTATATATACATGCATACCCTATTTGTGTGTCTTTATGACATAATATAGATTAATAAAGATGTGGTATATATAACTGATCTGAGAGATAAGGCGTTAAAAACTTTTTTTTTCCATTAACCTGACCGACCCTATTTTTTTCCCTCCCGACCTCACGACCTTATATTTTTTTGCCGTAGGGTGGATTTTTTTCCAAAATCTCTTTAAAAAATATTAAATACAAAAACTTGACCATTCTATATTTAAAAAGTTCTACAGTAGCGATGTACCCTGATATAGGTTGGTTTGGTACAGAATCTCTGTTCTCAGTTATTATTTTTCAAAAAATAGAAGAAAGTTATGCCTACCTGCCCACTCTATTTATTTTGGAGATGATAGTGGGCAAAAAAAGAACTTTTTTGTTGGCCTAAACTGAAAATATTTTGGTTAACATTAAAACGATTATTGCGTTTGAAAATTACCATGGTTTGATTTATAATTAAAATATACTTTTATCTAATTTTTTATCCGTATTCCGTTTTACTCATAAGCTACAATTATCCATTTTTATTAATTATATAGAAAACAAATTCTGATAAAAATGTACAACATTCTGGTTCTCATCCGGGTTACTGAAACGTTTTTTTTTAAACCAGCTAACATAAATATAAACTGTTCTCTATTTCAAATTTGATTTTAAATTAAAACGTTGAAGTATATATACATTGGATTTGTCTATATCATAATGTACTCATAGGTAGAAAAGCCGCCCTAGCTGTTTCATCTTTCAGGAAAACATCCTATTTTTTTTTTAAATTCCACAATCAAAAGATCTTTCTTTCTCCTTAAATACAGGTTCGCATCTAAACTCGCAGACACGGACAGACGGGCGATGATGGGTGTGGTGGCGGAGACGGACGTCGACTATGGCGCTATATACGGCCCGTTTCCCGCTGTCGGCAATATCCCGTCGGCACATTTCATTGGCTACCTGACCAGCGACAGTGTTAGGGAAACGGCTTCAGTCAGGGTAAGTGGAAGATTGTCGAAATTCAACGCATTTTACTATTTCCAGGAAAACATTAACTATTAAAAAAGGGATTCCCATTTTTTACGACCGACCTTAATACGTTTGATTATACAAAAAAGGTACTGTGCATAGCTTAAAAACATAAAATATTTGTTTCCAGTTTTCATGCCCAAAAACAGGGGTAGGTAGGTCGTAAAAAAATGGGAATATTTTTAATAACTAAAGTTTTCATATTTCTGTTCCCAAAAACAATAGGTTTAATGCTTAAGAACATCGATACACTTAAGTATTTGCATCGCTGGGATTGTTAAAAGCTGAAAGCCGAAAACATTTTGTTTTTAACATTTAATAGATTAAAATCAAACAAATGAAAAAAAAATCTCAAGGCAATAAGAACCTCTAAGATTGGGGGGTAAAAAATCGGGTAGGTCGAGAAACCGGAAAAAACATACATTATTTAACGTCTAAACCAATTGTTAGCAACAGTACGTATTCGCAGCTCATTAATCGATAACGTGACGGCCATCAGAACCTTGATTTATCAACGCGAATTTTCCTCAGACACGAATACTCATATTACACATTATTTAAATTTTAACCAGACATATTAAAGGGACTAGACACCAGATGGTCCCAAAATCGGCAAATACATTATTTCCACAAGACAAGCCTAGAATTGTCAAAACCAGCTAGTATGAGACCGATAAACATCATTTTACATGATTAAAATAATATTTTGTCGTTAACCCGTTTAAGATTATCGCATACTGATTTCCCAGTTTATAGTGTGTATAATTAGCATGCAAAGTCACGTGTTTAGTAATGATACATGTGCCGACGCCTTTTTTAAATTAAGTGGGGTTTACGTGGTAGACAACCCCAGTAAATTTTTAATAGGAAAAATGCGCAAAACTGCGAATAAGACATGTGCGGTATACAAGCGATGTGATACATCAGTTAGGGAGATTCAATGCGTTGTTTACAAAGACTTCATTTTATTGTTAGTTTTCGACAACTTCCTTTTTTTCTCGCATCGTATCATCTTGCTTCTAGTCCCTTTAAAACAATAATATTCATTTATATTTCCCTATATGAGAGCTACGCGGACAACATCATTGTGTGTTTTTTACATCCTGACATACTCCTAAACATTATTCATCTCACACCGAAAGGTTCAACATTTAATAGGCGGGACATACGTGAAAGACAGCTTGGAACGACATAGCTTCCTTTAACAAGAGTCGCATTTTCAAGTGTGTTTTTTTCAACCCTCTAACCGAACCATTTTAATAATATTAACTTAAAAAGACAGGTGGGTTTAATTAGTCAAATTTATATGAGTCCAATTTGTATGTACGCGACAACCTGCTTAGAGGGGCGTGGTTAACGTACGCGAGATGGGCGCGGTCTATGGATAAACAAAATATTAAGTGGTACGCAATCTATGAAGCATTGCGGTATTGAATAAAGTTTAGACTGTTGGAAGGTCAATCATGTTTGGTTATTAAATGTTTAATAAACATATATCCTCCAGACATGCAGACATACGTGAAAGCTGGGAACAGCCTTTTTACCGTTCGTGTGAGCGGCGAGATCATAATTAAGTTTCTTATCCCAACTGGTTTTCAACTATCATATTGCTCCGACAGGCTCTATATTTGCATGTGCTGTTTAAGATTGACGAACAGTCTGGTTACCGTATGTAAGAACAGTGCGGCCCAACTTTAGTCGTTCATCTCGACAGGTTGTAAACGCTTTATGACGTCCCAACAGGTTCAACATGCCAATGTATTCCCCCAGGTGGACGTACGCCACAACCAGCGGGGAATGGTATGGTTACCGTACGTGAAATCGGCATTTTAAGTATAAGTTAACCTTCATCCGTACAGTTTGAACAACTCAAACAGGTTGGAGTTCAACTTCACCCCAACATGTTAAAACATACAGATTCTTTCGACAGGTGGATGTTCATGACAGTCAGCTGGGAACGGCCTGGTTGCCGTACGTGAGAGCGGCGCGGTCAATGGACGAACAGAATATGGAGGCTTACACAAAGGATGGACACATTTACTATAGGTGGGTTGGGGTTTATCTTAAATCTAAGTGAGTTATAAAAAACAGAGTTAACGTAAATTTTCCGTTTTTTCCGTTTATGTTTGCGTTGCCCGCGTTGCTTACTAAAATTCAGACAAGTGAAAAGCAATTCGAGTATGAGACAAGTTGGTACAAGTATTCTTTATTGCAATAATTTCAATCGTTTCCACAAAGTAGTAGTAAGTTTTTATCATAAATACAAAAGTTGATATCGCGGTATTAGTGTCTTTTTTACTTTAATAAACAACAATGACTTCGCCTTTACAGGACCTTGCAGATCATTCGAAGCGGGAAGGAGCTACTTGTCTGGTACAGCAAAGACTTCGCCCAGATTCTCGGAATACACGTTTCCCTAACTCCGATAGGTAATAAAATGCACCAACGCATAATCTCAAATTATATAACAGTAATTTCAAAGCCAATCACTTTTATGCATTACAAGTATTATTTTAAATTAAGTATTTACAAATTACGACGAAAAAATTATCTTAAAGAGTTCAGAAGAGTTTTATAATTATACTTTATTATAGACATCACTAAATTACCATTGTAAAAAATCTGAATAACAACACATATTCTTCAAACACAATAGCAGAAATGATCATACCAAAGTTATAATAAATATGACAGGCCAATCTTAAACTTTTCTGCAGATGGTGACGAAATTCCGTGTCCGAAATGCGGGGAGAGTTTCCAGTACCAGTATTCAATGTTAGCGCATGCGCGCTTCCGGTGTAACGGTTCACAAAGCACCAGTTCAATAAGTCCTGGTCGCAGACACCCCAAAACAGATCACGCTCTACCAAGTCCAAGTTTTAGCGACGGGCACGCAAGTGACAATTCTGATAACTCAGACATAAGGATATTAAAACGTAAAAGTGATTCTGATGTTGACCTTGACCTAAGTCCAGCCAAGGTCATGGTTGTAGAGGAGAATAACAATGTCGCCACGCCCCCTCAGTGTTCTCCAAAAGCGGAACGAGAGAGAGGTGAAGCTGGAAGTGCTTTCAGGAAAGTGGAAAAGTCGACTGTAAGCCACTCCCCAACCGGACAGTCTAATGAGGCAAGAACATCTGTTCACAGACAAGAATCTAGATCAATCGCAAATGAAATGTTACAGGAAAAAAGCCAGGACAACTTAATGCGTCATCTGTACAATAAGAGAATGATGCCATCGGCTGCATTGAACAACCGTTTTGTTGGCGGGTTTGGAATGATGATGCCAAATTGGCTTGTTCCGAAATCATCCAGCACCCAGCAGTACATTGATCCACGGTTATATGCCGAAAGGTGCCCAGTGCCAACGTCAAGCAAACCGAACTTTTTTCAGAACCTTCCCGGACCAATAAATGTGCTATCCCAGGACGCCATAAGGTCGTATCCAAACGGTGAAATGTTGAGTAAGCAGATTCTGATGGAGCAACTACGAAAATCTCAGCTTCCGTGCGTGCCGACGGCGAATCCAATGGTTGAGAAAATTCTGCAGACCGCCTCCACTCCGCCAATACTGCAGCGTCCAATACAGCAAATGAATCTGGCCCAAAACTGGTGCGCAAAATGTAACGCGACGTTCCGCATGACTAGCGATCTCGTTTACCACATGCGATCTCACCACAAGCGAGAGTTTGACCCAATTAAGCGGAAACGAGATGACAAACTACAGTGTGACGTGTGCAAAGAAACTTTCAAAGAACGTCATCATCTCACACGACATATGACGTCACACAGTTGACCCAATTAAGCGGAAAAGAGATGACAAACTATAGTGTAAAGACTTAACTAAAGTGTGCAAAGAAACTTTTAAAAAGAACGTCATCACCTCACACGACATATGACGTCACACACATGACTTTTGACATTAAGTAGAGTGATAATAATATTGACTGTTGTTAAATTGTGCCAAATTGTAAAATCGAGATAGGAGCACTTCGTCAAGAACAAAACTTCAAAAGATGTATGTAATATATGTTGTGCAATATATAAATTATAGGCAATTGCCATGTATTTCGGAGCGAAACATGACCTCACATCAATCTTTTACGTCATATAAAGTAGTTTGAAGCTAATTTAATACAGTGCGAGATGGAGTAAAATTGTCAACAAACTTAAATAATTAAATAATGAAAGACATAGTTTCAGCCAATACCCCCCCCCCCCCCCGGATATTTTAAGAATGTCCAATGTATATCAGAGTATTCAAGGGACACTAAAACTTGTTTCTTTAAATATGTGTTAATCCTTTATACAGAGCAATTGCGAAAATATTTTCTATTACATAAAGCTAATGACTTAATACTACTTTAATACACATTTGTGTATAATAAGTTAACTAAAATCACATTCAATGTCTTTAAATAAATGCGATAACACATGTCAGGCTTCGAATTATGTTCATTGTGTTTATATTCATAAAACTATATTAAAACACCTTAAAAGATCAAATTAGAATACATTACACATTGTTCCGATCGTTGTAAAAGTTAATGTTTGTTAACGGCATCGTTGTTAACGTTTAAGGTGATTTTAGTTAACAACGATTCAGTTAACAACGTTGTTAACTTAAAAAAAGTTCTGAACAATCGGCCCATTGTCTCAGAAAACTATTGCGTAAACATTTGTCAATATGTTTCATTTTATTCCTGTTTTAGTTTTGCATAATTATGTGTGTGTTTTTTGTTACTGCGTATTAATGTCCAATTAAAATCTTGTTATTTCTTAAAACCGACGCTGCTCGTTGTTTTATTTTATAACAATGTCTTATTACTGCAGTGAATAGTTTCCTATTCAAAACCACCCTGTGAACAGATGGTGGCCCCACCGCAAGGCCCTAAATCTACATGCGCACGAGCGCACTGGGCTCATTAATGAATTCACGTGCACTGGAGCCTGGAACAAAAACACCGCAACGCCTTAAATGACAGAAAAAGATTTCGGGCCTAACCTCAATTGTCCTCGACATATGTGCAAAAACTCCTTCAAAAACCGCATTAGTTTTCTTAATTAAACACTTCGACCTTTCCGCCGAAGCCGCTCGAAGAAATAGCTCAGTCATTTAAGCCTTGTTCATGCTACATTAATGCGAGAAAATACAAATTTTCATTCCTGTCACCGCATGTATTCTGTCGGCAAAATGAACAATTTAAACAACAATGCTGTTTTATGAAAACCATGACCAGAGAATTTTCAGTTAAGATTCTCGTCTATTTAGTTGTCTTATTTTCAACAATTGACTATTAAACAGAAACTATTATTTCCTGTTTTGGATGTAGTCTGTACGGTCGAAGAATCTAACATGAAGATGGTGGTATTTTTAATTTATATATAAAAAGTTGATATACTATGAGCCATTTGCTCATAGCTTCGATAAAGTTAACATCGTTGTTAACGAGATAGTTGTTAACTTTTAAGCGTGATATATTTGATGATGTGCTTGTATATTTAAATACTAGTAAAACAAAAAGTCTTAGATCTTGTTAGGAACCCTGCGGATTAGAAGTACACGCGTATTCAAATAACTTCCAGAGCATTTAAGATTTGTAAAGTTAACAAAAATGAAGTTAACAACGTTGTTAACTTTACCAAAGTTTTGAACCAATATGTTATAATTATCAACATACACACATTGTTTTCTGATTGAAAATATACGGTAAACAGCTAACGAAATAGTACCCCAACTAGATCGAAAGCAAACCAAAAGAAGTACCATTTTTTATTATTTTTTATTTTTGCAAAGGAACAAACAGAAGCAGACACTATTGTACGACCCATCAATACAACAATCTGTCCGTGTTTGCTCGAAGAGACAGTTCCTCACAGACTCATATTTCTTCCGCCAAGGGGATGAATGGGGACCATTGGGAAACTAATTAGGTCCCTAATGAGATAGACATGTTCCAACAGAACGCCTCAATCAACCGCTGTCACACGAGTTTACCATCCCATACAGAGCTGACGCGGTTTTTCTGCAAATCCAAGTCCCTTTGATTCAAAAGTTATCATAATTCCAAGTTATTCATACAAGTTAATTTAGACCGCCATATTTGGTATTCAATTTGGAACCATTCTTAACTATTCTGATTAAGCGCACTGTTCCAGAACATACGCTGTCAGCGACCGGTTTTTGATGCTTTCCATCAAATTTATGATACGTCAAATTCCAGCGGCTTTCCCGATACCGCATCCATTATGTTTCCTAATAGACCATTCGTCTCTATATCCATCATTTGCTGACCACCAGACATTATCAACGTCAGACTGCAAACACGATTTTATTGGACATACAATTATTCTTTGTGTCTTTTGTTAGCTAACTCATATGTACTGTTACATTCGGAACTACTCGGCCATTTTCCATCGAAAACAACATCGGATGTATATATGGACAATTTACAATGTCTACTCTTGGAGTTCTTGATTATTTATGCAATACAACACTTCACTGGCAATCAATTTAAACGTAGATATGTTGTAAATGTATTGAACCAATAATTCTACTCCAAACGTAGCCATCGTATTTTGAAGTCATGAAAAGAAGTCATTCGAATCTGTTTTGGCTTTATTTGAGCAATACTAAATTCAGACGATGTCAATTATGGTAACAATTTCAACCTTTCTAAGTGAGGCTGAAAAAAACATGAGTGATTTACATTTAATAAAATGATTTATTTATATTTGTACATGTAATATGACAAAGAAACTACAGGAACGCCTCCCAAACCTGTCTACGGTACAATGATCAAACAAAACACAAGTGACAAGGGTGGGTGTGTACGCTTATTTATACTCGCACTCGGGCCTTGCCCATTCGGCGAGGGCTCCGTTAAGCCCTGGTTAGAGCTACCCCGGTTCTTTAACGTGCACCAGTGTATAGCACTGTCACATGGGACCCCCATTTAACGTCCCTCCCGGAAGACGATTAGTTTTGTTTAGTGATGCGACGGGGGATCGAACCTGCGACCACTGGATTGATAGTCAAGTGTGTTACCTCAAGACCACGGATCCGCCACCACGTGACAAGGCCAGGCGCACAGACATATAAAAAATATCGTTAGCAACATATTGTAGGGTCAGTGCCTCAAAACGGTCTGAGGAAAATATTTTTTAATATGGTCTTCGTTTACATGGCCTCATACTTGCAAAAATATTTACGGGCAACTCGATTAGTTTTCTTTCTGTGTAACCATTCGAGGAGTTATAACAGCTGTGCATTAACCCACTTAGAATGCACGTCGATTCAAAGGCAGTCAGAATTTGTCAGTTTTACGTAATAGTTAGATGACATGAAGTAACATTTTAATTATTAAGAATGGGCGGAGTGAGAATAGCCCACGAACCCTTCTTAATCATCAAAATATTACTTCAGGTCATCTACCTATCTTCGAATACAACCTCACTGGCTGACATATTGTGAACGCAAAATCTGACGCAGCCTGAATGTGTATCGGATGAGTGGTAGTAAGTAGACCTTTAAACACCTGCTCAAGTTGGAATTCTTAATGATTAAGTCTAGAACTTAATGATTGCCTATCTGCAATTTCATTGGCTAAAAATGTAGGTTGTATTCTATTCTGCGATTAAGATTTACTGCTATTTTGATAGTATCTTGAAGGACATTGGTATTGACTGGATTTTGATTTTTCTATTCAAAGATATATACACTTTGTACTTGACTACGTATCAACCATAAGTATGTTCATCTTATATTTATTCAATTTATTACGTTTTTAATGCCGTTCTTTAAGTAAGTAACCTTTAACTTACAACCTAAATATCCACGAGATTTAACAAAATCCTTATTATTCATCCCAATATAATCATCCTAGTTTACAAAACATTTTCTAACTGATTTATCATAGATTCTACCACCGAACCGATTTCTATCCCCCTAAAACTTTTCTATCCCCTCAACTCCTTGAACTTTTTTATACCCCTAAAACCTTAACACTTTCCTATCCCCCCCCCCCCTGATATTTTATATCCCCCTAAAATTTTCTAACCCCCCCCCCCCTAAAATTTCATAAAATTTAACTGACATAATCACGTCCACAAAACTACTCATTTGAGATCTTAAATGAAGAGCATTAAGCAAGTCTTCTTCCAGCTTGATTAGTTCTTGCGATTTCTCAATTTATCCTGTTTCCCATGCGTTCGCTATATTGATGCGCCGGAGATCATTAGAAGCGACAATAACAGCCTTATCACTCAAAATACAAATAATTGCACAGAAGTGTTTTATTGGAAAACATACCGATTAGTGAAACGTAGCATCTGATATAAGCTTAACGAACATATTTAGATTGGGGTTATGAGGAGGGTGAGACGATATTTGATTATGTGACATATTTGGAATTGCTCAGACCACGTGATTGATAGGGTATTTGGTTAGATGAACGCGGCGGCTGTCGGATGGCTGAGACAAACTATATAGACAGTTTATGTAATTTTCTGATTTTCACCATCTGATAAAAGTAAAGTGAGCATGTTTTAATTGAGGTCAGTTGAGTTTCCAAGGCAACCCTTCAGTTTTAAAGATCCTCTTTAAGATATTTTAAGTGAAGTTGTTGGATTTTTTTCTTAAAGGGGCTAGACACCAGATGGTCCAAAATTCGGCAAATGCAGTATTTCCTCAAACCTAGCCTAGAATTGTTGATGCGAGCTAGTAGGAGGCCGAGGATACATCGCTTTACATAGTTAAAAAACAAAAACGCAACACAATCATGGTGGTGTCTCATCTGTGTTTTCCCGTTTTAAATAGCACATACTGGTTTCCCAGTTTAAGTTATATCTGTTTGTGAGTACTAATAGATATACCGACGCTATTTTTAAAGTTACTGAGATTTACGTGGTTATACAAAACGATGTCAATTTTATGTTAGTTTTGGCAATTTTCATTTTCAATTGCAATTGTATCCTCTGGTGTCTAGTCCTTTAAATGCCAGACAAGGCGTTTTTTATATCTTGAGTCTGATCATTGATTTTCCCCATATTTGCAAGTTTTGAATATTCAAATTTTAGTATAAACGGAAAACCTGAAAACAAATTATAAAGGCTATGTGACGCGTATGCGTGTATTGTTTTAAGCATTATCCTTTTCTTCTTCTTCTTCTTCTTCTTCTTCTTCTTCTTCTTCTTCTTCTTCTTCTTCTTCTTCTTTTCTTCTTCTTCTTCTTCTTCTTCTTCTTCTTCTTCTTCTTCTTCTTCTTCTTCTTCTTCTTCTTCTTACATGTATTATTATTTTTATTATTACTATTACTATTATTATTACTATTATTATTATCATTATTATAAGCGTATATTTTCAAACCATACGAAGAGACAGCTAGGACACAAATGATATCACGTGATATATATCTTGACAATGATCATGCAGAGGCTATCAAGCTAGATGTGTTCTTTTTATCATTTACAAAATTAATAGCTTTTCAATGCGTTTAAAATATTTCCTTTTTCCAAGAGTAAAAACTGTTTGCGCTTAAGAACAACCCATCCATTCTTTGTTTCCAAAATTTGGCATGACAGCTTCAGAACTGTTTCCTTTTACAAATAACATTAGCGATCTTATCTCCGCTCGATTTAACACGAATGCCGGAGATTGATGGCCTACCAATATGACCCGCGACAGTTGCGCCGCGTTTCGCCGCTAATTCGCGATATTTCTCAAAATCACTGGCTTCGTTGAACATATGTATGCGGAAGAAATGACATTGTCGGAGTCTGTAATACATCAAATTGTTAGCAAATTTGGATTAGTGTAAACACCGTCACTGACAAGGAATTTTGGGAGAAATATGTTTGCCGAAAGTACAATTAAATTTCTCCTGATCAATCGTTGAAAACAGGAAAGTAAGTTCTGACTTTCAGATGTTTGGATATAACAATATATTATATATCAACATGAAACAGTGTTTCATCACCTCGGAAAGAGGTTAAAATAGAGTGAACAATATATATTGGTATAGAATAAAAACACAAATGATGCACTGCCTCAACGCCTTTCAAGGTAGATGTATATAGACCATATCTATATAGTAAATAGTTAAATGCAACTGCTTATATAGGGTCTATACCAATAAAGAAAAGGAGTCTATACACTGTTTCAACTTCAATCACCGTATATACACTGCTTCAACACCTATAACCGTATATAGGCCATATATTTATAGCAAAGGAGTTTATACACTGCTTCAACGCCTATCACCGTATATAGGCCATATCTATATAGCAAAGGAGTCTATACACTGCTTCAACGCCTATCACCGTATATAGGCCATATCTATATAGCAAAGTGGTTTATACACTGCTTCAACGCCTATCACCGTATATATGCCATATCTATATAGCAAAGGGGTTTATACACTGCTTCAACACCTATAACAATATATAGGCCATATATTTATAGCAATGGCGTTTATACACTGCTTCAACGCCTATCACCGTATATAGGCCATATCTATATAGCAAGTTTATACACTGCTTCAACACCTATCACCGTATATATGCCATATCTATATAGCAAAGGGGTTTATACACTGCTTCAACACCTATCACCGTATATAGGCCATATATATATAGCAAAGTGGTTTATACACTGCTTCAACGCCTATCACCGTATATAGGCCATATCTATATAGCAAAGTGGTTTATACACTGCTTCAACACCTATCACCGTATATAGGCCATATATATATAGCAAAGTGGTTTATACACTGCTTCAACACCTATCACCGTATATAGGCCATATCTATATAGCAAAGTGGTTTATACACTGCTTCAACACCTATCACCGTATATAGGCCATATATATATAGCAAAGTGGTTTATACACTGCTTCAACACCTATCACCGTATATAGGCCATATATATATAGCAAAGTGGTTTATACACTGCTTCAACACCTATCACCGTATATAGGCCATATATATATATAGCAAAGTGGTTTATACACTGCTTCAACGCCTATCACCGTATATAGGCCATATATATATAGCAAAGTGGTTTATACACTGCTTCAACGCCTATCACCGTATATAGGCCATATATATATAGCAAAGTGGTTTATACACTGCTTCAACACCTATCACCGTATATAGGCCATATCTATATAGCAAAGGGGTTTATACACTGCTTCAACGCCTATCACCGTATATAGGCCATATCTATATAGCAAAGGGGTTTATACACTGCTTCAACACCTATCACCGTATATAGGCCATATCTATATAGCAAATGGGTTTATACACTGCTTCAACACCTATCACCGTATATATGCCATATCTATATAGCAAAGGGGTTTATACACTGCTTCAACACCTATCACCGTATATAGGCCATATCTATATAGCAAAGGGGTTTATACACTGCTTCAACACCTATCACCGTATATATGCCATATCTATATAGCAAAGGGGTTTATACACTGCTTCAACGCCTATCACCGTATATAGGCCATATCTTTATAACAAAGGAGTCTATATACTGCTTCAACCCCTATCACCGTATATAGGCCATATCTATATAGCAAAGGAGTCTATACACTGCTTCAACGCCTATCACCGTATATAGGCCATTTCTCCCACCTCAGATAAGTAGATCCCATAATTTAACAATGCTAAAAATTCTTATCTTGCCCACGGGCGAAGATAAAATGCCCGTATGGAACTCCTTTTTTATGGTCGCCGCATAGTAATTACCTCCCTTGTTGAAAACTGTCGTCTGTAGCATCATGGAAACCTTGTCTTATGGCAATATTTAGAACGCTAATTAATTATTTCTCGCTTCAAATGTTACCATAAAAAAGTTTTCACGCACCTTTCAAGAAATAATGCTTCACTCTCCTTAGAACTATTTGGCTATTAACATAATGTGTATCACTGTGCGCATATCCATGATAACTACGAATTATCGCATATCCATACGCAATTACTTTCACTAAGCACAAAAGAGTTTCAGCGAAAAAAATACATTTTTACTTTATTTTGTTTAATTGAGGTGGGAGAAAAAGCATCTACCATAGCCGCTCGTGTAAGATAGGTTCATTCCGACCCTTGCGCAGGGTGTTTTGCGGAAACTCGGTAAACCTCGTTTCCGCAAAACACCCTACGCTCGGGTCGGAATGAACCTATCTTACACGAGCGGCCATGGAAGATACTTATAATCTATATAGCAAAGTAGTCTATGCACTGCTTCAACACCTATCACCATATACAGGCTATATCTAAAAAGCAAAGATGTTTATGCATTTCTTCGGCGCCTATCACAGTATATTGGCCATATCTGTATAGCAAAGGAGTTCATGCACTGCTTCAACGCCTATCACCGTATATAGGCCATAGCTATATAGCAAATGAGTTCAAGCACTGCTTCAACGCCTATCACCGTATATAGGCCATATCTATATAGCAAAGTAGTCTATACACTGCTTCAACGCCTATCACCGTATATAGGCCATATCTATATAGCAAAGGAGTCTATGCGCTGCTTCAACGCCCATCACCGAATATAGGCCATATCTATATAGCAAAGGAGTCTATGCGCTGCTTCAACGCCTATCCACGAATATAGGCCATATCTATACAGCAAAGGAGTCTATGCGCTGCTTCAACGCATATCCGCGAATATAGGCCATATCTATATAGCAAAGGAGTCTATGCGCTGCTTCAACGCCTATCCGCGAATATAGGCCATATCTATATAGCAAAGGAGTCTATGCGCTGCTTCAACGCCCATCACCGAATATAGGCCATATCTATATAGCAAAGGAGTATTTATATGCACTGCTTCAACGCCTATCACCGTATATAGGTCATATCTATATAGCAAAGGAGTCTATACACTGCTTCAACGCCTATCACCGTATATAGGCCATATCTATATAGCAAAGGAGTCTAAGCACAGCTTTAACACCAAATATTGAAACAAATTGTCATCGAGTATCTTTTTAATACTAGGTTTTATATTGATATAAACACATACTTTATTTGCTTAAAATGGTAGGAAAATGGCTTTCATATTTTGTTGTTGGAAAACATACATGTATCAAGATATTGAATGTGCCGTTCGAGATCAATTGTATTTAAACGAAAACAAAGCCCCCACTGACAGAAATGCATCTATGTCAGCCATTCGCAATCTGTAGAAGAATGGATGGCCTCGCAAATATCTGTATCAATTATTTGCGCGGGCCTGACTTAAGCAAGAATGATACCAGGGAAATAAATGTTCCCATAAGAGAAATTCTATTAAGCTAACTAATTTAATGATTTGTTCCATCAAGGGCTCGTTTTGCAGTCTAGAATTTATCCAATTTTGAGCTAATATTTGACATTGATTATGATAGAGTTGCGACAGAAAATGAAGTCTTTGGCAGAAATGTATGGAGGGATTCGTGGGCCATATTTATTTTGCAGATACCGATGCTATTTGTCTAGATTTGGTGTCAGGTTCGTGGAGGCAATGCGTTGATTCTCCTACTGCATAAGTGAAATTCGGATAACGGCAGAGTGATTGATTGTCCGTATCTGGTGGTGTGGGAAGCAACAGTCAAGTTAAACCTACGGCGAGTGACTTAAAGGGATTCGCTCATTTTTTGGCACCCTTTGTTTTTTCCACGGTAATTTATCTTAAAACACTTAACTATTTTACTCTTTTATGCGGAATATGCAGAAAAGAAATACATTTAAACTATAAAACGATTCTGCTTTAAGAGGGGAGGCGACCCGCTCCGGTAAAGTCAAGGAAAAAATAGGAAACTTACAACAAAACCCCTGGCCCACGAATACTCTTCGGAAACTGAGGATACTTTAACCTTTAACCCCTGTGTTAAAAAGCGTTAGCGCTATCCAAAATCATGGACTTCAAAGACAATATTTGAACATGTATAAACATTTCTTGAAGGATTCCAGCCGTCAGTATCTTAGGTTAAACACGCCCTATGATTTGCTACACATGAATTATGCATGAAGAAAACAACAAGTGTTTTTGTTTACCAAAACATGAGCGAGTCCTTTTAATAGTTGGCGAATGGGGTAAAAACACATCAACACATTTCCTGATCATTTTAGTCAGAATAGTTTTATCCAGAATGGTTTCAGATTACTTAATTATCATGCTTTGCTTGGTTGATAAAGCAAACACACACACAAACTATTTATTGTTTGCGCGCATGTTTCCGCCAATGAGATTGTCGGACGGAATCGCGCTGGTTATTATGTAGATATTTCATGTCAAACAATACGATAGTTTAGAAATTAGTTGCAGCGGCCTGCCGATTGATTTGTTTAGAAGATCGAACACAAACAATAACACTTAAATAGAATACTTTGCTGCGTAGTAAAATCAATTATTAGTGTAAATATCCTTTACTCACTCAATACGTGAGTATACTATTTATTCACTAATCTCAAAATACAACAACACAAACAGTTTAGGAATTGGCAATGTATTTGGTGAACATGTACACAGGAAAAGGCAGTATTCGGATGCTGGAAGATCGGTTATAGCGTCTGAGCACATCTGGGTCGTAACCTTGGTCAATCGTGGCCACGTCCGTCCTTAGAGTCAGCAACATCAATAATGACTGGTATCTTAGAAAACATCATGAAACAACTGGAACGAAACTAAACATACGGTAAATCTTAAATCATAAAAGTAACAAATACGTTACTTACTTATGTTAGGCAATAAAACAGTGGAATTCTGTAAATGAAAATAAATATGCAAAACCGTTTTCCCCATATACCCACAAAAACACGAGGAAATCATGTTACTAGTGTCCCGCCAAACTAATCCACCTAAGTACTGAAGTACTAGTACTTGAACCAATCTTCTGAAAATAAAGTTTATATTTTTCAAAACGTGAATAATTGTATTTAATAACGAGAACAAAAGCTGATACCACTGAAACTGATATTGAACACCATTTACAAGGAGGCCGACCCCCGAACCTCCCCCCCCCCCCCCTCCGCCTCCACTCCATACAGACACACAGACTTTAGTACTGGATCTTCCGGGACTTTTTAGGGGATATTCGGGACTCAAGAGGATGGTACGCGGTAGGAGTACAACTAATATGTGGAATTATTCAGTGAGCAGACTCTCACAATAGTTATTTTTAATTCCTACGAAGGATTCTTGTAGACTTGAAAGGGAGTATTTGGTATGTAAGGGCTAGTGACGGGGATTTCACCTTTCAACCTTTTTAACCGCTGACCTTTAGTTCAGAGAATCCTAATATGCATTTCAATTACGGCAGTCGAAACTCGTTATGTCGAACTATGTTATTTCGATGTTTGGTTATATCGAACTTTTTCCAATGTGATTGGTTGAGATTGACATGTTTTTGCATGTCGGTTGTATCGAATGTTCGTTATCTCTAATTATTTTGAGGTCCAAATGACCTCGACCTAGCGAATTTTGACTGTACATGAAACGCACCAATACATTTTTTTTTTTACAACGAAGGCTTTATACTGCACAAAAAAGACACATCTTGCATTAGCATACAAACAAAAACTTAAAATACATCCAACATAAAAAGCAAATGTAAGTGCGGATGGGCAACCATTATGTACTGGACTAAATCAATAAGAAAATCAACTTTAGCGGTTATTTACGGGTCCGCCCAATGTCACTCATCCGATACACAACCCCTGCGTCAAATTTTGCGTTGACAATGTGTCAGCCAATGAGGATTTATTGAAAGTAAGTAAGATGACATGAAATAAAATCTTAATGATTTAGAAGGGCTCAATCGCCACGCTCACTCCACCTATTCTTTATCATTTTGATTTTAATTTATGTTATCTTACTATTTCTTAAACTAAGATCGCTATGTCCATCCATTTTATATGATGGAATGGACGAAAAGTGAGTCGATCTTACTTCTAGTTACTTGTAAGGCGATGAACTGGACGCGATTTCATCTACAAGACATTTGTTTTGTCTTTCTAATTCATCAATAGCCAGTTTGTTGGCTGACAAGTAAAACAAAGCAGATTACTCGGGAGCCAGGGTCTTGTTTGAGGAGTCACCAAACTTGGACGGGTTGTAAGCACACGTCAGCTTATGTAAATCTAATTCCCCTCTTCTGTTGGAACATAATTCGTCCGTGATTATTTCTGGAAGTCGATGCAGTGCAACAAAAGATCGTAGATAATGACAATGCTGAGTATCGAAACAAATCTGTCCTTAAAGAAAATTGACAATTTCTAACCGCTGATGAAAATGCCACTCAAATGCGTTAAGCATCAGTGTATCTGTTAGCGATCTTTTCAATGTGACTGAAATAGAGGCTAGTCTAAACTTGTTGTCTTAATTTTCATGAAATTTAGTCGCATAAGTGAAGCTTCGATTGCGAAGCTCTGAACAGACACATAATTACAGTTTTTATGTCAATTGTTGGTTGAGAGCTTGTTCATGAAACAAAATTAGGAAATATGGGCTGTTTCGTCAACATAATCCATTTGCCTAAATTGCCTGAAATACTGCATAAAAAGACCATTGGGGGCGCGGATCCTGTGTGCAACCCCCTTAAATCATCCATGTTTGCTTATATTTCAATAATGGAGAAATAAAGAAATAAAATAAAACACGCCAAAAACCACCATTTAGACTTGAAAAAAAAAATGGGGGGGGGATAATCCCAAACCTTCATGCAAACATTTTAAACAAAAAAGTTCTAAGGGAGGGGCGCAAGTCAGAAGGTTTCGCCCCTAAGTTAAGCCCCCTTTTACGTGAACTCCTGGATTCGCCCCTGAGACCACTGTTTCTTGGAGCATATCAAGTAAAAGAAGCTTTAATACCTCGTTTTATTCAGCCAAGTTGCTTACTAAACCTTAATTTCACAAAATAATAATTGTCCATCGTAGTTTTCAATCGACAATTTATTTTAAAAGTCCAATATCCAATATCTTTTAAAGCTGCACTCTCAATGAATGACCGTTTTGACAAAAAAATTGTCTTGGAATGAGCCGATTTTTGCGTCAATGTCTGAAAACCAGTGATATAAGACTGCTGACAAAATAGCAGATCGCTCTTTTCATATTCACGTTCGAAAAAAGATGTTTAATAGTTAAACGCGTTACTAACGCTTTAAAAGAATTGATATTTTCGGCAGATTCATAAACAATCGAGATCTGTTCTATTGTGAATTATCTTATATAACTAAATTGAAGGAATTGACACCAAAACAAACTGATTCTGAGACAAAAACTTAAAAAAATGTCAAAACTGTCAATCTGTGAGAGTGCTGCTTTTAACATGAGAATCGTACACGATTAATACCAAAGCTTAGCTTGATCAGATAAATTGACTTCAGCACTGGACAATGAATCATTAATATATGTCCTGTTTTCTGCTTATCCTAAAGCCCATTGCGATTTAATTTAATCATGTTATATTGCATGACGATATATTTACACAACAAGTATACTTAATTATTGCATGCAATTATATTTGCGGACCAATGAGAATCGAGTATTATTCAAATTTTAAAATTCAAATTCATATTATTAGCCTGTTTATATTCCATATAACGCTTAGGTGATTACTAAACGAATAGACTGACAACGTTTTCATTTTACGATTTTTCTACGCTGACTCCGCCCATTATTTATCATTAAAATGTTACTTCATGTCATCTAAATATTATTTAATACCATTAAGTAATGTTATTTGAAAATGTTCGTGACTTTTTTCACAACAAGGTAGTGACATCATAAATAAATGTCCATGTGCAGTGTGTCTATGCCACGTGATAAATTGAATCATATATGCTACGTCGGAAGGCAGCATTTTGCTTAAAAGGAAGACTTAAAACAAACTTCTCTTTTACTACACCATTTTAAATGAAACTAAGGACAGTCTATGTCGCATAAAGAGCCCCGCCTTCGTTTTATTACCAGATTTTGATAAGGTAATTTGTTTCATCAAACCTGTTTCTAAAACAATGTTTTGACAGTGCTCCGTCAGACGGCCGTATTGTGAAAAGGTTTGTCGAAGTATTTTAAGAAACCAAACTCCCAATCAAACTCTGGTAAAAGACCGAAGGCAGGGCTGCGTAAGTGGAATAGACTGCGGCATGTTTCATTTAAAATGGTGAAGGAATGGTGAAGTTATCTTTGTTAGTATTTACAGCATTTATGACGCAATTTATCACGTGGAATACACACACAAATGTGCAATTAATAGATTGTTTTATTAAGCGGAACTATTATACCAATTTATCAACAAAACTAATTCCAATCTTGAACCAAATGTATATCTTTCCAAAAATCAAGAACAAATTCACATTCTCTCAGTAAATGAAACAAATTTGCTTGGCCTAATAAAGACCACTAATGCATCGCATCTGCCCATTTGTCTTTATAATAAGGCAGGTCCGCCTCAATATGTGCTAAACGGTTTCATTCCATTACCTCTTAATATTTCATACGATCTTCCGAGTATTGCAACGCTCTTTTGAGACTTATTTTGTAATTGGAAAATACGGCAAATATTTCTACCATAAACGTGATCCTAATATTAATCATTCACTCAATTCTCCTCGGAATAATGAAGGGACACAATCACAATATTGTTATTCCTGAACGGTCCTGCGATACATTCACGAGATTGCCTTATTGTTTTTTAGACCTTTGTCACAAATACAGATGGACAATTGCTCATTTATTTCTTATAATATAATCAGTCAATGTTTAAACTTAAATGCCAAGAAAATAGACAATGGAGTCCTGTTCGCAACAGGCGTAAGATAGAATACCTTAAAATAAAACAAACAAAAAACTTCATCTAGTTAGTACAACTAATAAAAAAGTAGAGGGTTTTCTTCTTTTTTTTATTATATGCCTAAAAAGCATATAAATGACATTCAGAAGTAGTTCCTTAGAAAAGCGAGAAAAATATATGCGACCGTTACGACATTTTGGAAATGAAGGCGTTGTGTTCCAGCCCTGTTCGCGGTGACGTTTGATTTGGATTTGAAAAAATCAGTGAAAATATAAAAATGTTTTTTCAAAGTTTAAAATAGTGAAATATCATTTTTATTTCACGGTTAAATCTATGAAAACCACCGAAAAGCATATTATAGCTTTAAGAAAACTCTGTTCAAGACATTAGTGAATATGGGCCCTCAGACTTACAACGTTAAATAATACGGGCCCTGCGACTCCAGAAGATAGTGAATACGGGCCCTTAGACTAAAGACATTAGTGAAAACGGGCCCTCAGACTCAATATGTTAAACAATACGGGCGCCCAGATTAAATACGTTTGTAAATACGGGCCCTCACACACAAGACGTTGGTGAACACGGCCCTCAGACGCAAGACATTAGTGAATATGGGCCCTCAGATTCCAGACGTTAGTGAATACGGGCCCTCAGACTCAAGACGTTAGTGAATACGGGCCCTCAGATCCAAGACGTTAGTGAATACGGGCCCTCAGATTCCAGACGTTAGTGAATATAGGCCCTCAGACTCCAGACGTTAGTGAAAACGGGCCCTCAGACTCCAAACGTTAGTGAAAACGGGCCCTCAGACTCAAGACGTTAGTTAATACGGGCCCTCAGACTCCAGACGTTAGTGAATACGGGCCCTCAGACACAAGACGTAAGTGAATACGGGCCCTCAGACTTAAGACGTTAGTGAATACTGGCTCTCAGACTTCAGACGTAAGTGAATACGGGCCCTCAGACTCAAGACGTTAGTGAATACGGGCCATCAGATTCCAGACGTTAGTGAATAGGGGCCCTCACACTCAAGACGTTAGTTAATACGGGCCCTCAGACTCCAAACGTTAGTGAAAACGGGCCCTCAGACTCAAGACGTTAGTTAATGCGGGCCCTCAGACTCCAGACGTTAGTGAATACGGGCCCTCAGACTCAAGATGTTTGTGAATACTGGCCCTCACACACAAGACGTTAGTGAATACGGGCCCTCAGACACAAGACGTTAGTGAATACTGGCCCTCAGACACAAGACGTTAGTGAATATGGACCCTCAGATTCCAGACGTTAGTGAATACGGGCCCTCAGATTCCAGACGTTAGTGAATACTGGCCCTCACACACAAGACGTTAGTGAATATGGGCCCTCAGACTCCAGACGTTAGTGAATACTGGCCCTCAGACACAAGACGTTAGTGAATACGGGCCCTCAGATTCCAGACGTTAGTGAATACTGGCCCTCACACACAAGACGTTAGTGAATATGGGCCCTCAGACTCCAGACGTTAGTGAATACTGGCCCTCAGACACAAGACGTTAGTGAATATGGGCCCTCAGATTCCAGACGATAGTGAATACGGGCCCTCACACTCAAGACGTTAGTGAATATGGGCCCTCAGACACAAGACGTTAGTGAATACTGGCCCTCAGACACAAGACGTTAGTGAATATGGGCCCTCAGATTCCAGACGTTAGTGAATACGGGCCCTCACACTCAAAACGTTAGTGAATATGGGCCCTCAGACTCCAGACGTTAGTGAATACTGGCCCTCAGACACAAGACGTTAGTGAATATGGGCCCTCAGATTCCAGACGTTAGTGAATACGGGCCCTCAGACTCAAGACGTTAGTGAATATGGGCCCTCAGATTCCAGATGTTAGTGAATACGGGCCCTCAGACTCAAGACGTTAGTGAATAAGGGCCCTCAGACACAAGACGTTAGTGAATACGGGTCCTCACACACAAGACGTTAGTGAATATGGGCCCTCAGATTCCAGACGTTAGTGAATACAGGCCCTCAGACTCCAGACGTTAGTGAATACTGGCCCTCAGACACAAGACGTTAGTGAATATGGGCCCTCAGATTCCAGACGTTAGTGAATACGGGCCCTCAGACTCCAGACGTTAGTGAACACTGGCCCTCAGACACAAGACGTTAGTGAATATGGGCCCTCAGATTCCAGATGTTAGTGAATACGGGCCCTCAGACTCCAGACGTTAGTGAATACTGGACCTCAGACACAAGACGTTAGTGAATATGGGCCCTCACACACAAGACGTTAGTGAATATGGGCCCTCAGATTCCAGACGTTAGTGAATACGGGCCCTCAGACTCCAGACGTTAGTGAATACTGGCCCTCACACACAAGACGTTAGTGAATATGGGCCCTCAGATTCCAGACGTTAGTGAATACGGGCCCTCACACTCAAGACGTTAGTGAAGACGGGCCATCAGATTCCAGACGTTAGTGAATAGGGGCCCTCAGATTTCAAACGTTAGTGAATACGGGCCCTCACACACAAGACGTTAGTGAATACTGGCCCTTAGACTCCAGACGTTAGTGAATACTGGCCCTCACACACAAGACGTTAGTGAACACGGGCCCTCAGACTCCAGATGTTAGTGAATACGGGCCCTCAGACTCCAGACGTTAGTGAATACTGGCCCTCACACACAAGACGTTGGTGAATACGGGCGCTCAGACTCCAGACGTTAGTGAATACTGGCCCTCAGACTCCAGATGTTAGTGAATACGGGCCCTCAGACTCCAGACGTTAGTGAATACTGGCCCTCACACACAAGACGTTGGTGAATACGGGCCCTCAGACTCCAGACGTTAGTGAATACTGGCCCTCACACACAAGACGTTAGTGAATACGGGCCCTCAGACTCCAGACGTTAGTGAATACTGGCCCTTAGACTCCAGACGTTAGTAAATACGGGCCCTCAGACTCCAGACGTTAGTGAATACTGGCCCTCAGACTCCAGACGTTAGTGAATACGGGCCCTCAGACTCCAGACGTTAGTGAATACGGGCCCTCAGACTCCAGACGTTAGTGAATACTGGCCCTCACACACAAGACGTTAGTGAATACGGGCCCTCAGACTCCAGACGTTAGTGAATACTGGCCCTCAGACTCCAGACGTTAGTGAATATGGGCCCTCAGATTCCAGACGTTAGTGAATACGGGCCCTCAGACTCAAGACGTTAGTGAATACTGGCCCTCAGACTCCAGACGTTAGTGAATACGGGCCCTCAGACTCCAGACGTTAGTGAATACTGGCCCTCACACACAAGACGTTGGTGAATACGGGCCCTCACACACAAGACGTTGGTGAATACGGGCCCTCAGACTCCAGACGTTAGTGAATACTGGCCCTCAGACTCCAGACGTTAGTGAATACGGGCCCTCAGACTCCAGGCGTTAGTGAATACTGGCCCTCACACACAAGACGTTGGTGAATACGGGCCCTCAGACTCCAGACGTTGGTGAATACTGGCCCTCAGACTCCAGATGTTAGTGAATACGGGCCCTCAGACTCCAGACGTTGGTGAATACGGGCCCTTAGACCCATGACAAAAGAGATATTTACTAACGTCTAGACTATTATAGTTTGTGTTTGCGACTCAAGTGTGTGTGTTTTTATACAAAAAGAAGTGAATAGCATTTATTTTGGCAAAATATAAACAATTATAGTAAAACTAGTCGCATGTAATTTACCAAGTTATATTTATCCTCACTTCTCTGTGGATACTTATTTCACAACAAAATCAAGATCAACTGTTTTGAGTCTTCAGTCTTCGGTACGGCTCGAGAACGCTAGGTCCCAGGTAAAGCTGAAACATTAGCAAAGGCGTAATATTAAATTTCATTCGATTTATCATGGTAGACAATTAAATATTGCCAAGGGGCATAACACTTATGGCGACATGCGGCCTTAGACGTTATATTACAACATGCCATAGATCCGACTTTGATCCACGTATGGTCCGCGGCGAAGTGCCAGGAAAATCATATCGAATGCCGTACTCGACTTTTACGAAGTAGTGTGGGCTTAAACATTCTTTGATCATAAATAAACTCACGAGTCGTCGTAAATTTGTTGCAGATGCTCAAAGAAACGTCGTAGTGATTCCAAATAAACCTATGTCGATAAATGATTAGCGTTTATCGCCTTGAATCGTAGTATATAGTGTCATCACTCGGCAATTATATTTCCATGTCGAAAACAGACGAAAATGAGAACTGGTGATATTATTTGACAATAGTCAACAACGTATGGATTATATAAAAAAAATGCGTTTCAGACACTGTTCAACATATGACGACAGCAATTTCATTTCTACCGGCATAATGTGACATCTCTTCGAATTCCTATCGAAGCTAGTTTGTAATGTCGTAGCAGAAGTCGTTAAAATGTTGTGTATGTGTATTTCTTTGGACCTTGCGTTCAAGGATAACCCGTGAAAGTGCAAGCACTTATTTCCAACGGGGTCCTTTGTTTTTGCTGAAGGGACAGCACGCTGAAGAGACAGTGGTGGGGTACAAGGAAGTCCGGGTGCGAGACCCCTTGGTTCTTTTACGTGCTCGGTGTAAAGCACCGATACACGGGGTACAACTTTCCTGGGTTAAACCAGTACTGAGTACACCACTTTTCCAAGCACTTGCCTTTAAATGCCTAGCGCCAGGCAAGGGAGCTACTTGTACCAATTTTTAACGTCTTTTGGTATGACGCGGCAAGGGATCGAACCCACGACCTCTCGCTCCGTAGGCGGACGCTTAACCACTAGGCCACGGTTGTAGGGGCTTACCTTGACAAAACGATTATTGATGGTGTGTATCTTATTTAATACTGTAGGTGTAACGCACTAACCAGAATGTAAGATTTTGAAGAAGGGAGCGTAATCGATTTTGTCCATATTTACACTGACTGTATGAGTTATTCACCCTCTCCTCGATATGAATATGAAAAACTACAGAAACAAGCACAGAGTCAAAAACTACAGAAACAAGCACAGAGTCAACGCCAAAGACATAGAACATTCAAACAAACAATCACATGGTAATTTAACGCACATATTCAGTCATATTTTGAAATAATGGTTTTAGGCAATAGGTAAATACAACAATGTTATAATAAGGTAACAGGAATACAACAGGTGTGTGAAGTTGGCGCGTAGCTCGTAGATCGTACATCAACATAAAAATAAATAAATTGGTCGACCTGGATCGTAGATCGTAGATCAACAATGCATTGTTGACCTGGATCATAAATCGAAGATCGACAATAAAACGGAAATATGAATCGGTTGATCTGGGTCATAGATCGTAGCTCGACAAACTAAAATACATCAAATATTGTCGACCTAGATCGTAGATCGTAGATCGACACCCTGTTATACATAAAACTATTGTTGACCTGGATCGTAGATCGTAGATCGACACCCTGTTATACATAAAACTATTGTTGACCTAGATCGTAGATCGTAGATCGACAACCTGTTATACATAAAACTATTGTTGACCTGGATCGTAGATCGACAACCTGTTATACATAAAACTATTGTTGACCTGGATCGTAGATCGTAGATCGACACCCTGTTACACATAGAAATCGGTTTACCTGGATCGTAGATCGTAGATCGACAATAAAAGTCGATTTATATTTCCGTTTTATTGTCGATCTACGATCTACGGTCCAGGTCAACCGATTTCTACGATTTATGAACTAGGTCGACAATGCATTGTCGATCTACGAACTACGATCCAGGTCAACAATACTTTTGATGTTGTTTTAATTTTATTGTCGATCTACGATTTATGATCTAAGTCGACAATGCATTGTCGATCTACGATCTACGATCCAGGTCAACAATATTTCTGATGTTGTTTTACTTTTATTGTCGATCTACGATTTATGATAACTATCGTTACGCGAGACTCTGGTCTTGTGTTGAGTCAGGGGAAACCGGAGTACCCGGAGGAAACCCACATGTCCGGCTTGGTGACCAGGCCGGGAATCGAACTGAGACGCGAGTGCCCTAACCACTGTTTTAACATAAGTGTCATGCTCGAAAAGTTTCATCAGAATAAATAAATTATAACAAAGGTTATTGCTAATTTCACTTTTTCTTCTTTAAGTAGCAGCCACATTGGCCTTGAGTCACTCCTAAATGCAATCCCAATGTATGCCTTTTCATAAGATGTATATACCAAGTTTCAGCACTTTAAGTAAAACCTAATTTATTTACTTGAGCTGGACCCACTTTTCTATTTTTATTAGTAATAGCGACCCTTACCAAATATACTAAAAGCAATTCCATGCTACGTCTTCACATAAGCTTATGACAAAACAAGTTTTATCATCGTACACCAATTCTTACCGATGTTATTTAGCGAAAACCATTTATCTGTGATAGTCACAGCAACATTGACCATGACCCTACCGAAACAATCACTCGCTTTATACACAAGAAGTATTGCCAATATAAGTTTAAGATATTTAGCAGACACAATTCTATGTGTATTAACCATTGGACAGCGAACTCGACCTTCAATTCCATCAACCAATGACATAATTCCAATGTACATATTCACATGAACTTGGTATATACCATTGTTCATCAATATACATTAAATTAAAGACAAGAACACATTTTTTTTCTGTTTTTAGTAAAAATGACATTGACCGTATTCACCCTCAAATCAATTCTATTGTCTTTCTATTCATAAGCTACCTTCTAGCGAAACCCATTCACTATTTTATTAACAACAACATTGACCCAACCAACGCCAATAGCAAACCAAACCTACTTCTTCACATTAGCAACATACACACCGAATTTCATAACTATACATCAATGCGCCAACTAAAAAATAATAATTCTATTTTCATCAACCTTAACCTGACCCTTCTGATCACAAAATCAAGCCGAGTGTACGTTTTCACATGAACTACCTACAGATCCAGTTTCATCACTCCAAAGCAAAACTACCTGTTTGACACCATCCCACGCGCCCTACTGTCCGACTAAAGACAAACCTTTAACATTAGCATTTTTTGCCTTCCGACGTAGCATTTATGAAGCAATTTATCAAGTGGTATGTACACACTGTACGTTTAACCTCTAAATAATCTTCGCAAACCTGGTTACTATACATAAATTGTGAGCTATTTGCGCAATATTTCTATCTATAGCGTGTATGGCATAGAATAACAGTACGATTAAAGTGCAACTTTATTATTACATAATCAAACTTTTTAATAAAAATAGCCGAGAACATGGGAGTAAAATCCTGGCACTATATTCATAATGCATAACTGCAACAACTGATCATACTCCCCCCTTATATGAAGAGTATGGCTGTCACTGTTCAAAGCAATACAAGAGATTGTTATCCGATGGTAAAATTTATAAGGCCAGGCAGTGAACAAAAAGTTCGTGTATAAAAACAAAAACACATCGTTAAAAATGTCAAATAAGAGCGATATAAACTGATGTTATGACAGAGAGTATGTTTGGGGCGAAGAATAATTTCTATCGCAATATTTTGATATTTCACGGCGGAACCAGCGATATAAACTGATGTTATGACAGAGAGTATGTTTTGGGCGTAGTACAATTTCTATCGCGATATTTTGATATTTCACGGCGGAACCAGCGATATAAACTGATGTTATGACAGAGAGTATGTTTTGGGCGTAGTATAATTTCTATCGCGATATTTTGATATTTCACGGCGGAACCAGCGATATTAACTGATGTTATGACAGAGAGTATGTTTGGGGCGTAGTATAATTTCTATCGCGATATTTTTTTATTTCACGGCGGAACCAGCGATAAAACTAATGGTTTAACAGAGAGTTTGGTTTGGGTGTAGTATAGGTTCGATAGCGATATTTTGATATTTCACGACAGCGCCAACGATAAAACGACTGCTATCGCAAAAAGCTTGTTTGGAGCTTGTATGGGGTCGATGGCGTTCCCGAGAAGTGTAAAAACGTAGAAATCAAAAGGAAACTTATGGATCTTTATACTGTCATTGTTTTTATTGTAAGTCACTTATATAAATACGTTATTTTGAAATGAAATTAATAACAATTATGTTTCTGCTTCTTGGATAGAACCCAAAGAATTTGCTGTAAAAGTGTCCATTGGTTTAACAAAATTAAAGCGTTACCTTTGGGTATACAGCATCAGAACGCATCAAGAATGGTAAGAACATAAATTGTTTTTTAAATATTGATACATTTTATTAAAACATGAAAGCACATAATATACGTTTATTAAGATCTTTACATAAGTACATCGTCTAAATACATGGAATTGAAGTATTTATGTTAAGTGTATGTAAATGGAAAGTGCGAAAATAAACATGTATTTTGTATTACATCGTCAAGGTAAAAAGTATAGTATTTTTTTAAAGAAAAGGAAAAGAAAAGAGTACAGTATTGATGTTTAAGGTATAAATATATGTACATTAAAACGAAATAATGTCACCGTATTGCAAACAGTATTATAACAGAGGATGAACTTTATTATGAATAATTATTGAGATTAGTATTACGAATACATAGTGATTCTGTAACATGTTTGCAGAGCTTAATCACCAAACGTTTATTGTAATACTTATACAATTTTCATTGATAAAAAATCAAGTAAGCATATAAACATAAACATTTAAACAGCAACCAAATCACGTTTAAACAAAAAATTACCACCAAAATATCAGACTGATGTTAACCAAAAGGGCAAAAAATGATATCAATGATCAGTAACAGTTGTAACGAACTTTGTGAACAAATATTTCATTATCTCATTAAAATAAACATAATTATTATGAATTATAGATATATGACGAACATACTTCATTTAATGTAATTTCGTTTCATGCAAAAATTAGGTGAGAAAAGTGCTCGATTCCAAACAAAATGGCGGATTTGTAAAATAAATACCGGTTCTAATACAAATACTACCTGGTAAGTGAACATTTTTATTAAATTTTAAAAAATATACGCATCAATTATGTAGCGAAAAACATATTCTTCGATCGGCATCTTAGTTTGGTAGATAAAAACGTTACTGAACATATTGTTGGTTACGATGCAATGTTTATAAATAAACGTGTTGATTTTATCACAATCTTACTTTTTTTCTCGGCAAATACGGCATTTCTATGTGTGTTGAAACTGTGCTTGCATGCAAATATTCCTAATGTCAAAAAAGGACGGTTATCATTCGACTGTACACGTTTCACGGTCGATAACCTAACCTCCCCCCCCAAAAAAAAACCCCCCAAACCCTCCCCTGATAAATAATGGTAATGCCAAAAATGGTGAATGATGAACATCGAAAAATTGAAGCTAGTTGTAGTATATCTATAAGGTGAAACATTTCGTTGACATTGTTAATTTCAGTGAGATGCGAATATGGAATAGTTTTGAAATAGAAACAAATATATGATTTTTAGTGAATATCTTATAGTGTAGTGTACAGAAATGATATCTTACATATTAACAGCAGAATGACTAACAGGTTTCAAATATATATCACATATTATCAGTAAAATCCCTTACATGTATCATGCTATAAGTATTTTGTCACAGTTAAATTCCCCTAAATAAAAAATGTATGTAAAAAGTTTATGAACATATAAACTTATGAACGTATACCATAGTAGTTTAAATGAATAAAGATCGAATGAGTGATTGATAAAACGATTTCAAGTAAAAATAAATTTTGTTAATCTGACGGCGTATGTTGCTAAAAATACTTAAAATCTCGAGTTGTCGATTTATCTCTAATAATCTAGTAAGATTATCGGATTTGACTTTTGAAAGTAATGAACGCAACGATAACGTCAATAATTGAAAAATCTCATTTTTTATCGGTACACAAATCATATGCTTTTTGTTTGTTTTGATGATTTAAGTCAAGTTATTTATTATCATAATAAATCATTACAATTAAAAAAATATGTTTGCATCAACCTATATTATGCCCCTTTGTTTAAAGTGAGTCTTTATCTGACCTATATTATGTCCCTTTGTTTAAAATGAGTCATTATCTGACCTATTTTATGTCAATTTGTTTAAAGTGAGTCATTATCTGACCTATGTTATGTCCCTTTGTTTAAAGGGAGTCATTATCTGACCTATGTTATGTCCCTTTGTTTAAAGTGAGTCATTATCTGACCTATATTATGTCCCTTTGTTTAAGTGAGTCATTATCTGACCTATTTTATGTCCATTTGTTTAAAGTGAGTCATTATCTGACCTATGTTATGTCCCTTTGTTTAAAGTGAGTCATTATCTGACCTATATTATGTCCCTTTGTTTAAAGTGAGTCATTATCTGACCTATGTTATGTCCCTTTGTTTAAAGTGAGTCATTATCTGACCTATGTTATGTCCCTTTGTTTAAAGTGAGTCATTATCTGACCTATGTTATGTCCCTTTGTTTAAAGTGAGTCATTATCTGACAAAGAGTTTTATATTTAACATATGTGCAAAAAACGAATGTATGGTTTGGAAGTTCTACATATTCCTAAACAGTTAAGTGGTGTTTTTTAACGCTTTTTGTGTTTCGATTATATCAAATCGTCGTCATCTCGAAGTATTTACCAAGGTCCCAAGGACTTCAACATCGCGGGTTTTGATTGTATTCAATATTCTTCATACGCTGAGCCAGCAATCATGTAGGCCATAAGAATAATTGTAACTAGCAAACAAATACAAAAGAAAAAACAAAATGAAACTTTGTCTATCGCATCACAGAGGTGTTTCCACTGAGACGTCTCATCTGTATCCTCATCGCTATTGTTATCTATGTCTATTTTTCTGTCATCAATCTCTTTTTTTAGAATAGTTTCTTTGTTGGATGCTAGGGATTTATTTCTTTTCGCTGATGTAGGCTTTCCTTTTGCCGCTCTGTTATCATGTTGAAGTTCATCCTCGACTTTGTTGTTGAAACAAAACTTATATTGTGAGGCTTTTACAAACGCTTTACACCATCCTGGCTGTTTTTCTTTTTCATGTTTGGCGTTCAGTACCTCAGTCATGATTGCGATCATAGTCTCTGTGAGGCCACAGACCGTCTGCAAAACAATTAGTACTGCGGCTATGGAAATAGGTTCCGAGGTTTTTGGCATTTCGTCTGCAATAACTGTCAGAAACACTGACAGAGATAGCATGACTGTCATTGAAAACCCAACCCTTTCTCCGGAACCCACAGGTAGAAGAAACACCATTGTTCCAAGAAATGACAAACCAATTATTGGTAGCAGAATGGTCAAAACATAAAACCCTGACTGGCGTTTCAGGTACAGCCGAAAAAACGACTTCTTTCATCATTCCAGACTGCCGTTTGAAGAACCTCGTAGATTCTAATATCCACTCAGCGTTTTTGGTCACAAGGCTGACAAAACCGTCGTCAGGAATATTTAGTTCCACTTGGTTGTCTATAACATCGTAGGCCCAGAAACTCACATCACATACCTGTTTATCAAAGGGCCAGAACTTCATGTTGAAAGTGCAGGCGCTCTCGATGATATTTCCAGGGGACATCATGGCCATTCCGTTATACATCACAATCACATGCATCATGTCGTTTTGCATGATGACAAACTCGACGGGCGTACCAAGGCTCAATGGGGGTTTCCAAACCTCGCTCTGGTAGAACGCAATCTCCTCAACACCTCCGTAATCTGACGGCGTCCATGTTAATTGTTCGTCCATCCACGTGCACATTGTCATTAGCGGCATCGTCATTGACCCCTTAACGCTATCAACGTCCAACAACGAGTAAAGATAGAGCGTAACGTTCACCTTCATGGTGGACGACTGGTTTGCTAGAGGCACAATATCCGCGTGGTAATCTGTTAGCAAAGCCGTTCGGAGATCGATCACGTTAGTGTAATTTTTACCGAGCGAGTAAGGAAATAAAGTTTTCAACACCATAACGGTTAGAAACACACGGAATGGTTCAACAGTCTTCATTTTCACGGTCTGTCCTGTGAAGCAGTTTTGAAACAACTGATTAACTATGAGTGAGATATTTTAATTTCAATCAATGCTGAGGTTTAATTTTCCGTACGGTCAATAGGTTAAGATGATAGCTTAAATGCTTATATAAGTTATTGAACTAATGCTTTCATTATAATGCTATCGTTTTTTGTTATATTTGGTATGTAAAATGTATGTTAACACTCTTCAAAAAAGTATTGCTTTACAGTTAGCTACACGGTCTGTTTTTATAACTTTATCAATATTTATGAAGATTACATACACATTTCAGTAGATGATATAAATTCACCACAGTCCATCTGCTGTTTTTATCACTGTTTGAAATCAGAAAAGGGGTTTATAATCATATTGGCAGTTTATCAGTGAATAAATAGTCTCCATTCGTATAATGTTTAAGTCACACTCGTGTTATTTTTAATTCAATTAGTATACCAGAATAAACGTTATCAATTATATAGATCTATGACCTGGTACTACCCTACAATTGTAATAATATTTACCTTGTACTATTGTTGTAATAATGGAAGGCTTCAGGTAATTAGCGATTGTTTTCTGCTAAATAAATAGTCTTGATACTCGTTCGCGAAACAAGTTATTTTAGCCTGGCACTTTTCGATAGATCATCCAATCGTAACAACTCGGCCACCTCCGAAAGGCTTCGGGATAGTTATTGGATATTGGCCGATGTGTTTTGATTAATCGTCATCGTGCAATAACTTAAATATTGAAAGAAAATAAAGGAATTCTCATGAAACTTAGAACATATATTGCAAGAGACAATAAACACACGGTAATAAAGCAAGGTACATAGCTGTTTTACAAGTGTTGAATTATGTCCCTGCCCAACTCACCAAAACCAAAGACGAACGATGGCATCCACTTCTGGGTACAATTATTTCAAATAAGTATTTCAGCTGTACCTCTTATAATTTAAACGTTTGTTACGATATAGTCACGATTGAAAAAAAAAGTTATTTAGATTGTGGTTGTTATTGTTGTTGCTGCTGCTACTTTTGTTGTTGTGTATAAATACACTAGTACAATGTTGATGTGTACTTTTGTTGTTGTGTATCAATACACTAGTACAATGTTGATGCGTGTGTGTTTTGTTTGCGGTGTTTGTGCGTTTGTCTTTCACGTTTAGGGTAGGTTTTTTTCTTAACATGTACCCCTAAACAAGGTTTTTGTTCCTGGAGTCTTGACAACTGGGCTTGTCCCTGTAGTTTCCATTGTATTTGAAGTAAAAAAAAAAACAGACTAAGAGTTGTTTTTTAACATGGTTGTTTACAGCTCCTAGGCGTTCGCCGCAATTGTAACTGTCATTTCGTAGAAAAAGGAACCGATGGACACTGTATGCTGTACAATAACACAGTAGTTTGATGGGATTGAACTCCTGCTTTGGTGTCATATGACCAGTAATTTATTCAGTGACATTAAACTTTAAAAATATAGTATTTTGTTTTTTTTTCAGATTCATCAAATATCTGACTTATTTAGGCATTTCGAGATTTTTTACATTGTAAAACTTCAGTAATTCATAGTTATTTTAAGCTTGATCGTTCGAAGGACAGATCCCTTTGATAAATCTAAAGAAAAATAAATATTTTCGGTTAAATATCACTAAATGTTAACAGGACATTTGACACCATAAACAGAAGTTCATTCCAATCAACTACTGTGAATATCATACGGATCTTCTTCGCTGTTTTGACCTTAAAGATTAAAAAGTATTTCGATTCATTTCCGAATTCAGTGAAAAAAAAATATACAAACTGCAGCAATATGTACTTTGGGTAATTTTTAAGGTATTTTTACATATCAGTTATTTAGAAAGCAATACCCTTTTCTCTTTTGCCAAACTTCTTTTGGTTCGACAGGCATAAAACATAATATTACGGTCAATGACATGGCAAAACGAACATCTCATTTGTACATCGAATACCTTAAATAAAATATAAACGTTTATTGTGGGAACACATCTTCATTAACGACAATGATGGTCAAAATAGAACATTGTATTTGCAGTATTGATAGATATTAACACTTAATCGTATATTAAAACAAATACAAAATTAATACAAATAAAAATAATAAATATATATACATTTAAATCCGCAATCAAATACTTTTTAAACTAAGTTTCACTCTTATCTTCAAACTGATATAAACAAAAGCAAAACAAAACATGAAATCGATGAACTACGGTCACAAATATTTCAATGGACAGGATCAGAAGAGTTAAACTACGGTCACAAATATTTCAATGGACAGGATCAGAAGAGTTGGACTATGGTCACAAATATTTCAATGGACAGGATCAGAAGAGTTAAACTACGGTCACAAATATTTCAATGGACAGGATCAGAAGAGTTGGACTATGGTCACAAATATTTTAATGAACAGAATCAGAAGAGTTTAACTACGGTCACAAATATTTCAATGGACAGAATCAGAAGAGTTGGACTATGGTCACAAATATTTCAATGGACAGGATCAGAAGAGTTAAACTACGGTCACAAATATTTCAATGGACAGAATCAGAAGAGTTGGACTATGGTCACAAATATTTCAATGGACAGAATCAGAAGAGTTGGACTATGGTCACAAATATTTCAATGGACAGGATCAGAAGAGTTGGACTATGGTCACAAATATTTCAATGGACAGGATCAGAAGAGTTAAACTACGGTCACAAATATTTCAATGGACAGGATCAGAAGAGTTGGACTATGGTCACAAATATTTCAATGGACAGGATCAGAAGAGTTAAACTACGGTCACAAATATTTCAATGAACAGAATCAGAAGTGTTGAACTACGGTCACAAATATTTCAATGGACAGGATCAGAAGAGTTGGACTATGGTCACAAATATTTCAATGGACAGGAGCAGTACCGTTGAACTACTGTTACAAATATTTCAACGAACAGGATCAGAAGAGATGGGCTACAGTCACAAGTATTTAAAAGGACAGGAGCAATACCGTTGAACTACTGTCACAAATATTTCAACGAACAGGATCAGAGGAGTTGGGCTACAGTCACAAATATTTGAATGGACAGTAACAGTAACGTCGAACTACGGTCACAAATATTTCAATGGACAGAATCAGAAGAGTTGAACTACGGTCACAAATATTTCAATGGACAGAATCAGAAGAGTTGAACTACGGTCACAAATATTTCAATGGACAGAATCAGAAGAGTTGAACTACGGTCACAAATATTTCAATGGACAGGATCAGAAGAGTTGGACTATGGTCACAAATATTTCAATGGACAGGATCAGAAGAGTTGAACTAAGGTCACAAATATTTCAATGGACAGAAGCAGTACCGTTGAACTACTGTTACAAATATTTCAACGAACAGGATCAGAAGAGATGGGCTACAGTCACAAGTATTTAAAAGGACAGGAGCAATACCGTTGAACTACTGTCACAAATATTTCAACAAACAGAGGAGTTGGGCTACAATCACAAATATTTGAATGGACAGTAACAGTAACGTCGAACTACGGTCACAAATATTTCAATGGACAGAATCAGAAGAGTTGAACTACGGTCACAAATATTTCAATGGACAGGATCAGAAGAGTTGAATTACGGTCACAAATATTTCAATGGACAGGATCAGAAGAGTTGAACTACGGTCACAAATATTTCAATGGACAGGATCAGAAGAGTTGAACTACGGTCACAACATATAAGCAGACTATTTTCAAAGGTTTTAATTATTTTAGTGAAAGTAACAAAACATCGAACTTTTAAACTATTTTATTATTGTAATGAAACCGACACACAATCAGACTATGTTTAAATAGTTCATTTTAAGTGAAAGTGACATACTATCGCACTTTATTTAAAGTCTTTTTTATTATTCTAGTGAAAGTGGCATGGGACCAAACTTAGGCCGAGTAATTTATTTATTTTAATATACATGATATATAATAGTATCGACCTACGGTTACAGATAAATCATTATTTTATTGAAAAAAAAACCCACATATTATCGAACTACGTTAAGAAATATTTCAATATTTAAGTGAAAGTGACATTATCACTGAATTATGAAAAATATGGGGAACGTATTTATCAAGTTTTTTCCTTCCTTTATTCAATTTATATTGAGCAAAAGTAATTGTAATGTCTGATATGTTCCGATATGGGATTTATTGTTTTGACGAAAACAAAGAATACGCTTTGCAACAAGGTGCAATGCATGAGTTGAGGACTGTTAAGATCTGAAACGGTGATATTTATATCCATTTACATTTTGTTAACAGTTTAACCATTTGCCGTGGTAGTTTTACAATTAAAAACTTGATATTATGAAATGGTACAACTTTTTTACTTTTAATTAACATGTTAATGGTAAAAAAATGCAGAAGAAGCATCAAAAGAACATAAAATTAAACCTTTAAAATTATTTATTAAATTATATGCCCTTAAACTCAACATTTGCCTCGTCCAATAATACAAAAGCCTTCTCTTTAACAGTGCCAACATCTATATCAGTTAGCGGCCTCGGGCCGAAAAGCGATATAGATATAAAGCCCGCATTTTTAAAGAATCTGATTGGCTAATTAAACTGGGCCTTCGACTTCGTGCCAATACGACCTCCCTCGGACAAATAACATGGCCAATATCAAATCACTTATTTATTAATAAAACATCCACAGCAATTAAAAAAACAGCACTCAAAACACAAAGTTATAATGACTCAAAGTCCATGACTCGCACGGGATATTTAAATTATGTTATTGTTTTCAATCAGAGCAACCCCGACATGGTTTGTGTACGGTTCAAAAACTCTACATTAAGATAGGAACACACCATTTTATCATTGTTGTTGTACTTTCTATTTGACGTAGAAACGTTTTGCATGTGAATTTAACGTCAGTGTAATACTTTACTTGCATTTACTACTAGATGTCGCTGTGGCAAAATTATTGTCGATATATTTGAATTGTTTCTTTGAGTTAAAACGTGTTGAATAGTAATATAATGATTTGAATAATACCAAATAAATTTCTATAACAGGTCGGTTGGTCTTGATAGCAATATTTGAGGGAAATTTCAACTTAGCAAAAAAGCCAGAAATTCCACAAGGACTAATTTTAAATTGTTAACAAAAATATCTTGAATAAAATATTTACATGTCGTTTACACGTTCTTATAAGCATTTCATAAATTTGTTTAAAATAACGGTTTCGCTAAGTTCAACTTTAAAAAGGCCAATTTCTAACCAAAGGAGTTTTATCATAGACATATGTTGTACTGGGAACAAGACATGTGATTTGCTTTAGCATGACTTTTACAATGGCACTACATTTAAATTATAAAAAAACTTTTAATCATTTTTATAACACCAACGTATTAGGTATTTCTAGACCTTAAAGTACTCATTTACGCTATATTCAATATTCCACATACTCTGACCCAGCAATCATGTAGACCATCAGGACAAGTGTTACTAGGACACAAATACCAAAGAAAAACATAAATGAAACTTTGTCAATAGCATCAGACAGGAGTACCCATTCAGAAGTTTCATTTCCATCTTCATCTTTGCCGTTATCAATGTCATTTGCTCTGTCAGCTTTCCTTTCTTCAGTGATACCTTTGTTTGAATCCAGTAATTGATTTCTTTTGAGGTTCCCGGATGTAGACTCCTTCATTGCCTCGACGTTATCGCTGTGAGACTCATCTTCTACTTTGTTATTGAAACATTTATATATATATTTCCTTGCCCTTATAAACGCTTTACCCCAGCTAGGCAGTTTTTCTTTTTCATCTTTTTGATACACTAACACGGTGAGAATAGCGATCATAGTCTCGGCTAACCCACAGACCGTCTGAAAAACAATTAGTACTGCGGCTATGGAAATAGGTTCCGATGTTTTGGGCATTTCTTCTGCAATAACTGTAAGAAACACAGACAGTGATAGCATAACTGTTATTGAAAACCCAATCCGTTCTCCGGAATCGACGGGAAGAAGGAAAGCCATTGTTCCAAGAATTGACAAGCCAATAATTGGAAGCAGAATGGTCAAAACATAAAACCCAGACTGGCGTTTCAGGTACAGCCGAAAAACGACTTCTTTCATCATTCCAGACTGCCGTTTGAAGAACCTCGTAGATTCTAATATCCACTCAGCGTTTTTGGTCACAAGGCTGACAAAACCGTCGTCAGGAATGTTAAGTTCCACTTGGTTGTCTATAACATCGTAGGCCCAGAAACTCACATCACACACCTGTTTATCAAAGGGCCAGAACTTCATGTTGAAAGTGCAGGCGCTCTCGATGATATTTCCAGGGGACATCATGGCCATTCCGTTATGCATCACAATCACATGCATCATGTCGTTTTGCATGATAACAAATTCGATTGGAGTACCAAGGCTCAACGGAGGTTTCCAAACTTCGCTCTGGTAGAAAGCAATCTCCTCAATACCTCCATGATCTGACGGCGTCCATGTTAGTTGTTCGTCCATCCATGTGCACATTGTCATCAGCGGCATCGTCACTGATCCTTTTACGCTATCAATTTCCAACAACGAGTAAAGATACAAAGTAACGTTCACCTTCATGGTGGACGACTGGTTTGCTAGAGGCACGATATCCTTGTGGTAATTTTGTAGTAAAGTCGAGCGGAGATTCATTGCATCAGTGTAGTTTTTACCGTGAGCGTTTGGCAATAGGCATTCCAACACAATAACGGTCAGTAACACACAGAAGGGTGTAAAAGTCTTCATTTTAACAGTCTGTCCTGCAAGGCAGTTTTGAAACAACTGATTAATTACAAATAAAAGTGTCTGATCTCAGTCATTTGAGAGGTCTAATTATCAGTACGGTTAAAAAAGGTAACCGATACCTTTAGTTTTCAGTACAATATACACGTTTTTTGGTCTTCTTCAGTTTTCAAACTCATATTGCCGTATAGTTTCACAATTGACTAGGCCGTCAATCCTTCTTAAAATACAAATCTACATAACTCCCTTCGAAGTCACGCGATACCTCACCCTGTTTATATGAAGAGTTTCACTAGCCAGAGGAGACTCATTTGGATTCGGATAATGATTTTGTCAGATAAAATAGGTAATTATCGACGGCGGCAGGTTATTCAGCTCTCTAAAATATCTTATATAATGCGATATATTACAGCTGAATAATAAAGATTATCGTAAAAAGAGACATTTAAGTCCATAGTCCACATCCTGATTATGTCAAAGCTCTAAATATGAAAATGTAAGTTATACTCAAATGTTATTGTATTTGTCAAATAAAAAAATAATTCTCCTTTCTCATGATGAGTAAGTCGCAACTTTATTCATTGTATTTCATTAGACCACTACGTACTGTATGATATCAATGCTTTATTTGTATGGCCTGGTTCTGCCGTTCCCTTTTAATGATGTTTGCTAGCTACTTGCGTTGTAGTATTGAAAGGTTTCGAGTGATTGGGGATTGATTTGCGCTTATAATTACTTCAATGGCACCCAACTAATCCCCCAAACAAACTTCAGTCAATATCAATACTAATTGATCCAAATTTAAGGTAATTTTACCTGTCCTGTTATTGATTTTGTATGAATAATTCAAGCGATATTTTGATTATGAGTATTACTTAGATAGCTTATAGAAAAGTTTACGGTGATTCTTTGGTTAACTTAAAGTTTCAGATCGTCCTAGACGAAATCAAACCGGTGGATATATCCGTTATTGTTTTCAACATAAAAAACGGTACTGTTCAAGTTGTTATCCAAGAAATATTGAAGATGAATTCCATTTCATATGTATTTGTCCTTATCTGGAATGTTACACGAATAAAATACGTTAAGCGATATTATTATACAGTAATCATCCGTATGTGTTTAAGTTCGTAAAAAAAGTTTCAAGTTTTAATATACCAGAAGGTCGTAGACCCATGAGGCATAAACATACAAGAAATGTGTCTGTTATAGATGCATTATGTTTAAACAGTGTGTTTATACATACCACCTGATAATTTCGTCATAAGTGCTTCGTCGGAAGACAATATTTTGCTAAAAATGAAAACTTAAATCAAAGATAACTTTTCTTTAACTACACCATTTTAAATGAAACAAAGAGCAGCCTATGCCGCTTGATGAGCCCCGCCTAAGTTTTATTACCGGAATTTGATAAGGTGATTAGTTTCATCAAACACATCGACAAACCTGTTTTCCAAAATAATGCTTTGGCAGTGCTTCGTCAGACGGCCGTATTGTGAAAAGGTTTGTCGAAGTATTTAAAGAAACTAAACTCTCAATCAAACTTTGGTAAAAGACCGAAGGCGGGGCTCCTTAAGCGGCGTAGACAGCGATATGTTTCATTTAAAAGGGTGAAGAAATAGGAACGTAAAATTTATTTAAAGTCTTTATTTGAAGCAAAATGTTGCCTTATGACATAGCATTTATGACGCAATTTATCACGTGGTATACATACACTGTTAAATTGACCTCTGTTAAATGTGTAGGTTTAACGTTGTTTCTGTTCATCCTCACCTTATTAGATCACATTGCGTAAGTTCAAATACTTCTATTTTATATTTTGAATTACCTGTTCATTTACCGTGTTTGTGTTAATATATTTTGTAACGAAGACAAGTCAATTCAAGTTCAGTCAAATCAAAATGATTACTCTCTCGAAGACGATGTACCTGGTACACGTCTTAACAAGAAAAACGTCGATGCATAGCATTAAATCGGCGCGATAAATCTGGAAGAAAAATATGAATCTAGATCAATTATGACAAGAGTTTGTGTACTTCAATGCTAAAATAGTTAGAGAATTCGAAAGACATAATTGTTGATGATACTGTAACGGTTGTATTTGTCTTTTGCGCACAAACTTTAATGGAATTAGTAAATTAATAGGAACAAATGATTATACATTATGAGAAAACAGTCTGGAATTGATTCTTTTGAATGTTGAATGACATAATGTTAGTTTTTCAAAACTTCCCTTTTCGCTGCTCGCCAAGGGAGGTTACTGCCTAGGAGTTTTTGAAAAAAAAAAAACAACAAAATATAGGAAATAGTTATGGTGCCGTGTTAGCTATTCAAGGGAAAACACCAACACAACAACAACAATATACAGGGCTGTTTAGACTTCGTCATCAATAAAATTAAACGTTTTCTAAAACACACCGTCTATCACATTTTATGATGCAACATATCAACAGAATAATTATTCTGCAATTTATGTCAATCTGTTATGTTCCTACTCAATATATGCAGTATTAAAATCTTTGATTTTAAAATTGTCAATAAATTAAGAAAATATCATGCAGGTAATTTGTCTCAGAATTAATGCACCAGTCAACTTTAACCACGCTCAAGATCCGGGCAATAGCGGGGACTTTGACTTTCGGTCCAGCCAATCCTGGGTAAAATCCCCACCCTGCGAGGACAAACTGTTGGTAATATTCCCACCATATGCCCCCGCATCCCGGTATACCTAGGTAAGGCACATTCCCCGCTATTTTCGGAGCGAAAACAAAACCACCGCATTCACTAGGCACTGCGGGGTACCTGGCAGGTAAAACACGGCCCATTTTCCCCGATATCCCCGGTAAAGCCGCTGACCTGTGGGGTGGGGGGGGCGTGGTTACAATTTATGGTGTATTAGGGAGCATAGAGCCATTGATATTTTTTTCTGGCGTCTTATTAACATTGGCATGCGAAAAGCTTAAGCGGTGGAGGGACTCACAGGCTTTAAAGCTTCACACTCACGGATGGACTGTTTTGACAACTTTTTTATTCGTTCGTTTTGGATTGGACCAATAGTTGAGTTAATGTCTTGAAACCGATGATATAAGACTTCTGACAAAAGATAAGGTCGCAGTTTTTCATATTTACGTTCGAAAACTGTGAGCGTAACTAACGCTTTAAGAAAAAATGTTGTTGCTTTCAGCAGTTTTCTAAACAGTTCAGATCTGTTCTAGTGTGTGTGTTATCTTATATGACTGATTTGAAAACACTTATGCCAAAATCAGTTGATTCTGAGACAAAAAATGAAAAAGTTGTCTAATCGGTCAATCTGTTAGAGTGCAACGCTCTTTTAAAAATTGTTGAAATATTTGTTATTTTGCTATCCTGTATGAGCAAACATGAACAACAATTTGTAAATTATAGGGTAAAATTATTCAATTTTCAATGATATTACTTACGCTTTTTGGACAAATTTATCATCGAAGCTTTTTCTCCCCCAAATAAACACAACAATGATATCTTCCCTTAAAACCTTTATGTAAAGAAGGACCCTTTTGAAATGTGTATAAACTGTCAAATAATTTACAATAATTTGCAAGTTATTTTAGCTCGTCTTTTCATCGAAGGTATTGTATAATGGCATCGGTGTTGTCGTCGACGTAGGCGTGTTAAGACCTCGGTCATACCTATACACATGAATTAATGTTGTCAAAGACCATGCACACCCAGGTAGCAAGTCCATGCATTCGACACTCCTTGGCCATTTTCCATCGAAAACAACCTCGGATGTGTATGGACGGTTTACAATGTCAGAAATCTTTTGCATTTTAACTACCCTGCAAGTTGATTATATAGTAATTTTAATTTAGCAGTTAAACGTAATGACTTTACTCTGGGGAATCTTAATCATTTATGCTATAATTCACTTTAATGGCAATCAATTTATAGATTATAATACAAAATACACGTTATAACTCTAAAATTAACTTATACAATTACTTAAAATATGACGAGCTAATTCTACCGATGTACCGGCATACATCCGAGGTCGTTTTGGACGGAAAATGGCCGAGGTGTTCCGAATGCAAAACCATGATATTTAAATAAATTTTTGAAATTGAACTTGAAATTGAAATTAAGAATGTAAATATTTGTACTAAATCACTACTAAAATCCCAGCTCAGACAACAAACCAAAACACATATTAGGGCAAAGATTGGTTAAAGATGCACTCTTACTCCCAAAATATATTTACCACAATTCATACAACTGCTTTCATATACCAAAAAGGATGAATAAATATCGAAAACAATGGTTCAAATGAAGGATACCGAGTTTAATTTGTAAGGAAGGTGCGGAAAACACGTTATTTCTACCTTGTGAGACGATAGTTGATCACACTAAATATTTTAGCACTCACCAATCATTTAATATTTTTGTGTTTTTTGCTATTAAGTACACGGTTACAATCTTGTTATCAGTAATTCAAAATTTGCATAAATGCATTATTTAGTAAGTTTTTAAAAGTTTATACCTCAAAATTCATGTTTATTATACAAGTGTGTGCATTAAATTTGAATAATAGTGTCACTTTAATGGAAAACTATTAATGTACATGAAAACGAACGCATAAATAAGTCCGATAGGTAAATTTTCAACGATTTAAAAATGAACACCTGCATTAGCTTTGCATAACATTTGTTTTTGGCTATTTGGGCTATCTGAAGAGACTCATATGCTTTCATAATGGAATGCCATACTTTCAAATGCATTCAAATAAAGGCGATCACACTCCAATTCGGAACTCCTCGGATGTATTTGGACAGTTTATAAACTCAAAAAGTGGTACGTTTAAGTCCGCTGCAAGTAGATCGCGTAATAATTTTATATAGCAGTTACACTTTATGACTTAACTCTTGGGAATCTTAATTATGTTTGCAATAATTCACTTCACTGGCAATCAATTTGAACTTAGATCAATAATTACAACTATTAAACACTACAATTAATGAATGATATAATTCAAAAATTTACGAACTACTTCAACCGATGTACCGGCATTCAGCCGAGGTTGTTTTCGATAAAAATGGCCGAGGAGCTCCGAATGCTATTTCTACTGAGCTGATACTTTATAATTTAAATTTTCTTATTTAAACACATTCTTGATCTTATTTTATTTCTTAAAAGGAAACAAACATGAAAGTTACAGTTTAAATATTTTCTGTCAGTTTGACAATCTGTATTTCTCTCGAAAGAGATGTATTTTATACATGAAGGACTATAAAATATATACAACCATTTTATTTTAGCCACTCTAGACAAAGTCACCCTTCTTCGTATTAGTATTATTGAGTTCTTATTGCCACTATTGATTAATCTTATTTGTTCTCATGTGGCCATGTATATATGATCTGAGTGTAATAAAGTTGTTTATATTGTATTGTATTGTATTGTATTGCATGTATTTTATTGTATTGTATTGAAACAAATTACTGCAACATAATACCGATCAGTAAATAAGAGTGGTATTAAATACAGTATTGATAGCATACGTTAGTATTATTAGCCTCATCCTTATGTCTAATGTAATTTTCAACAGAAGTTATTGACATTTATATATATATATATATATATATATATATATATATATATATATATATATATATATATATATATATATATATATATATATATATATATATATACAGATATAAAGGGGCGTAACCTTTTGTCTTGCGCCCTTCCTAAGAACCGAAATTAATTATGTTTAAAGTATTGACATGGGGTTTGGTGGTACTCCCCAGAGAATATTATAACAATTTGTAGTCCGAAATGGTTCATTTATAGTATTTCATTACCCTTTTTCTCCTATAAGGCCTAAAAAATATATGTCTGTTTCGGGTAACCCGACCCTACCTATAAAAATGCGCCGACCCTAACTATTTTTTTCCGTTTCAGAGCAAAAAAAATATTCGTTAGCGAATAGAGAGTTACGAAGGGCGGATAAATGGAGATTTCAATCAGAATTATTGTTTATATGATAAAACAAAGTCAGGCAATGACAGGAATGTAGGAAAGACTGCCATATGCAAGAAAACACTCTGAACTTACGACAGATTTTGAAAAAAAAAAATCCCTACCTACCCTACCTAGACATTTTGGGAAGGTTACCCGAAACAAACAATTTTTTTTTTGCCTAATAAAATAAAAAGTAAAATTGGACGATTTTAGGCCCATCCTAGAAGCGCTAGTGTTATACACAATAGCATATTAATAGAAATGTTTAAAGGTGACTAGTATGCATTCACTAACCTTAAAGCTGCACTCTCACAGATTGAACGTTTTGACAACATTTTTATTTTTTGTCTTTGAACAGCCAATTTTTGCGAAAATCCAAAGAAACCTAGTTGTATAAGACTGCTGACAAAAATAGATCGCAGATTTTTATATTTAAATTTAAAAAATGATGTTTTATGCATTTTTCTTACACCGTTAGTAACTGTTTAAGCCATAAAAACATTAATTTTTGAACGGAAAAATAAAAATCTACGATCTGATCTTTTGTCAGCAATCTTGATTCATTGGTTTGCAGATATTTATGCAAAAAATGCCCTTTCCAAGACAAAAATAAAAAAAGTTGTAAAAATGGTATATCTGTGAGAGTGCCGCTTTAATGGGCCACAGAGAGATTAAAGTAGATTATTTGGTCGAGGGCAGTTCACTAGTTGATCGAATCTCTTTGCGAATGTAACATGCGTACGGAAAATTAAACTTTTAAAACAATGCTTTATTATTTAGAATTTTATTTAACACGGATGGGATTACTCACTCGTTTGATCACCAATGTTGATTTAAAGGGACTGTGTCACAGATTGGCACCAAAAAAAGTTTTTTTTCTGTAACGAATCTCAGGACAATTATCTAATAGAATGTGTTACGCTATGAAATCATAATTGTAAAAATAAGTACCAAAATGTAAAAATAAATTGTGTCGGAGACCGGGTTCGAACCCGCGTCGCCAAAATTGAAGTCCAGTGTCTTATTCACTGAACTTAAGGCTTACTCCAATAGGGTGACATAATTAAGCAAAACACCTACCTCGGTAATATCACGTGATAACACCGACTAGCCAAACACGCATAAGGAATGAATTCTACCTGGGAGACATACCCAGTAATCTTTTTTAAAGGAAAAATAGGAAATAACTGCTGAACTTAAATAAATTGTAAACTATGTGGTACTTCATGTAGTAAGTTTCAATGCATTGTACACATCGATGCCAAGTTTATGTAATTTTTCGTCAATTTTCTTTTTTTTCGATATTTTATCATCTGTGAGACAGCCCCTTTAACGTTTTCTATTTCTTCAACTGCCAGTATGAAAAGTGGGCCCATGTGCTTAACAATTACATGTCAAATTCAAAATTCCATTCAAATTGGTCTGAGCTTGCTATTGTCAGAACTGGAAAATTCGACTGCTTTAAACATTTGTTGTCTATGCATGAACAATCACTTAATTGAGTCAAATATGTAAGATCCTGAATTAGTTTCAGTTTCACAGACTGCCAATACCATTTGTTGTCAACATTCAGGACCAAAATTGTCAAACAGCAGAGTTAAAAGTCATAACGTTTGACTGCTATATTCAAAATACTACACGATCTACTTGCATTGTAGTTAATATGTAAAGATTTCTGACATTGTAAACCGTCCATATACATCCGAGGTTGTTTTCGATGGAAAATGGCCAAAGAGTGTCGAATGCATGGACTTGCTTACCTGTGTGTGCATGGTTTCAGAAACATTAATTCATGTGTATAGGTGTAAACGAGGTTTTTGCGCGCCGACGCCGACGACAACACCAAGACCATTATACAACACCTTCAATGAAAAGACGAGCTAAAATATCGTGCAAATTTAGCTAGTTAATTATTTTGACATTTCATACATATTTCACAAGAGTCCTTCTTTACATAAAGGGGCTCATTCACATTTTAAGGAAAGACATCATTGTTGTTTACTGAGTTGTCATTTTATACAAGATTTTATTAAACGAGTTCATAAAATTTGTTAGTAAGCGAGCCTCTGGCGATCGGCTTTTAATCTGCAGAAGTTCATTTGAACTGAGTAATTAGACGATTACGTGCCCCGGGTAGCGAAACGTTCAATACCATGTAAGTATATTTTACAGTACAAAGTGCATATTTATATGAAAACATATTTTTCAATATTTTGTCACATTTTCGGTATTATAATTTTTAGTTCGGAATTATAAGATTTTTTTTGATTTTTTTTTTAAAAATGATTGAGTTTGAAAATCCGGTGCCAGTGTCTTATATCACCGGTTTCCAGACATTATCTAAACAAATGGTTTAATCCAAAACAAACAGATTTTGATTTGACTCAACTTGAATTGACTTGTCTTCGGAACCACATACATTATATTAACACAAACACGGTAAATGAACAGGTAATTCAAAAAATGAATTAGTATATGATTCAATGTGATCTAATAAGGTGAGGGTGAACAGAAACAGCGTTAAACCTACACATTTAACAGAGTTCCATTTAAACAGAATGCATCTATAACAGACACATTTCTTGTCTGTTTATACCTCATTGGTCTATGAACCTTCTGGTTTATTACATTTATAAAAATAAAACTTGAAACTTGAAACTCTGTTTTGGCGTTCATTGAATTTTACGAACTTAATCACATACGGATGCTTACTGTATAATAATATCGTTTAACACATTTTTTCGTATAAGATTCAAGATATAAACAAATACATATTAAATGGAATTCATCTTCAATATTTTTTGGATAACAACTTTAACAGTACCTTTCTTTATGTTGAATACAACTAAGAATACATCTACCGGTTTGATTTCGTCAAGGGCGATCTGAACTTTAAGTTACCCAAATAATTTATAACCGTAAACTTTTCTATAAGATATCTAAGTAATACTCATAATTAAAATATCGCTTGAATTATTCATACAAAATCAATAACAGGACATGTAAAATTACCTTCAATTTGGACCAATTAGTATTGATATTGACTGAAGTTTGTTTAGGAAATTAGTTGGGTGCCATCGCAGTAATTATAAGCGCAAATCAATCCCCAATAACTCGAAACCTTTCAATACAACAACGCAAGTAGCTAGCAAACATCATTAAAAGAGGACGGCAGAACCAGGCCATAAAAATAAAGCAATGATATCATACAGCACGTTCTGTTCTAATGGAATACAGTGAACATAGTTGCAACTTACTCATCATGAAAAAGGATAATTATTTTTGTACAAATAAAACTAACATTTGAATATAACTATAAATACATTTTCCTTTTTAAAGCTGTGACATAATCAGAATGTGGACTATGGAATTTTAATGCCTCTTTTTACGATAACCTATAATAATTAGCTGTAATATATCGAAATATATAACATATTTTGAGAGAGCTGAATAACCTGCCGCCGTCGATAATTACTTATTTTATTTGACAAAATCATTATCTGAATCCAAATGAGTCTCCTCTGACTAGTGAAACTCTTCATATAAACAGGGTGAGGTATCGCGTGACTTCAAAGGGGGTTATATAGAGTTGTATTTTAAGAAGGATTGACGGCCTAGTCAATTGTGAAACTATACGGCAATATGAGTTTGAAAACTGTTTATGTATATTCGGAAGAAGAACAAAAAACGAGAATATTGTAAAGAAAGTATTAGTTTCATACGCTACTGAAGACTAAAGGTATCTGTTACCTTTTTTAACCGTATTGATAATTAGACCTCTCAAATGACCGAGATCAGACAATTCCACTATTCATTAATCAGTTGTTTCAAATTTGCCTTGCAGGACAGACTGTTAAAATGAAGACTTTTACACCCTTCTGTGTTTTACTGACCATTATAGTGTTGGAATGCCTATTTCCAAACGCTCACGGTAAAAACTACACTGATGCAATGAGTCTCCGCTCGACTTTACTACAAAATTACCACAAGGATATCGTGCCTTTGGCGAACCTGTCTTCAACCATGAAAGTGAACGTTACTTTGTATCTTTACTCGTTGTTGGAAATTGATAGCGTAAAAGGATCAGTGACGATGCCGTTGATGACAATGTGCACGTGGATGGACGAACAACTAACATGGACGCCGTCAGATCATGGAGGTATTGAGGAGATTGCGTTCTACCAGAACGAAGTTTGGAAACCTCCGTTGAGCCTTGGTACTCCAATCGAATTTGTTATCATGCAAAACGACATGATGCATGTGATTGTGATGCATAACGGAATGGCCATGATGTCCCCTGGAAATATCATTGAGAGCGCCTGCACTTTCAACATGAAGTTCTGGCCCTTTGATAAACAGGTGTGTGATGTGAGTTTCTGGGCCTACGATGTTATAGACAACCAAGTGGAACTAAATATTCCTGACGACGGTTTTGTCAGCCTTGTGACCAAAAACGCTGAGTGGATATTAGAATCTACGAGGTTCTTCAAACGGCAGTCTGGAATGATGAATGAAATTGTTTTTCGGCTGTATCTAAAACGCCAGTCAGGGTTTTATGTTTTGACCATTCTGCTACCAATAATTGGCTTGTCAATTCTTGGAACAATGGCTTTCCTTCTTCCCGTCGACTCCGGAGAGAGGGTCGGGTTTTCAGTAACAGTTATGCTATCACTGTCAGTGTTTCTTACAGTTATTGCAGAAGAAATGCCCAAAACATCGGATCCTATTTCCATAGCCGCAGTGCTTATTGTTTTTCAGACGGTCTGTGGGTTATCTGAGACTATGATCGCTATTCTCACCGTGTTTGTATATCAAAAAGATGAAAAAGAAAAAATGCCTAGCTGGGGTAAAGCGTTTATAAGGGCAAGGAAATGCTTTAATAACAAAGTAGAAGATGAGGTCCATAACGATAATGTTGAGGCAATGAATGAGTCTACATCCGGGAACCTCAAACAAAGAAATCAATTACTGGATTCAAACAAAGGTATCACTGAAGAAAGGAAAGCTGACAGAGCAAATGACATTGATAACGACCAAGATAAAGATGGAAATGAAACTTCTGAATGGGTACTCCTGTCTGATGCTATTGACAAAGTTTCATTTATGTTTTTCTTTGGTATTTGTGTCCTAGTAACACTTGTCCTGATGGTCTACATGATTGCTGGGTCAGAGTATGTAGAATATTGAATATAGCGTTTATAAGTATTTTAAGGTCTAGAAATACATAATACGTTGGTGTTAAATGGAAACAATATTATAAAAAGTGTTCTATAATTTAAATGTGTTACTATGGTAAAAGTCATTCAAAAGCATATCACATTTGCCAAATTTAATTGAAAGCATATCTGTCCACCTTTTATATTGGCAGTTGAAGAAATAGAAAACGTAAAACCAACACTGGTGAATACACGTGTTAATAATCTGATCCGTATTAATTCAAATCCTAAATAATAAAGCATTGTTTTAAAAGTTTAATTTTCCGTACGTATGTTACATTCTACAAAGAGATTCGAACAATTAGTGAACTGCCTCGACCAAATAATCTACTTTAATCTCTCGCAGTGGCCCATTAAGAGTAGTGAATGCGTACTTATAACCTTTCAAGGGCCACGCTTAAGTCTAAATTATTTTTTTTGAATAGGGTTACATCCTTTTCAAAAATAGGTAGGGTAGGTAGGCTTTTTTTTATTAGGCTTGATATAAAAATGTCATTTTCATCATTGGAGAATGCCATTAATGGTGTTAAAGTTCAAGCATTTAAGGTTTTCAACTACAAAGTGAAAAGCAATTAAAAAAAATAAAATAAGTAGGGTCGGGTTATCCAAACCATTTTTTTTTTGGCCTTATTCAAAATCAATACATGCACATGCATAACAAACATATATTTAGTGATAAACATTTAACTACTTAAATAATGTATTTTTGGAAACTAGTAAACACTGATATTAAACAAGATTGTAACCGTGTATTTAATAGCTGAATACGCAAAAATATTTATTGGCGAATGCAAAAATACTTACTTGTCTCCGATGTACTGTAGCATTCACGTGTTTTCTGCACCTTTCTTTCAAATTAAACTCGGTATCCTTCATCTAGGTTTCAACATTTTTCATCTTTTTTAGTTTATTAAAACAATTCTATTAATTGTGGAAAAAACTATTTGGGAGTAAGAGTGTAAAATTTTATATTAATATGTTAGTAGGTATCAGTTTCACAGACTGTCAATACTATTCGTTGTCGACAATCAGGACGCTAATAGTCAAACAGCGGACCGCTAGCTGCACAAAGAGTTTAAACTTATTATTTTTTTTAATTAAATGCAAGACATTTTTCTTTCTTTATATCATCTAAAATCCCTGTCCAATGCACATATTCAAGTTTGCATGTGAAACTGAATACTTTCTTAGATTGCAGGAAGCCGGACATTTTGAAAGAATCTAGATTACAACAGAAGTCTCGATTTTACTGAAATTGTTCATTGGCAATAATGGTTGTTGCAACGCCGTCAGCGATTTTTCATTTGTTTCGAGTATCCCGGATTTATTATAGATGTCCAGTCAGGAAAGAAAAATCAAAACCGAATCGGTAACGAGACTTGATCGATACCCTTTCTTGAATTCCTTAAAGCGGCACTCTTACAGATGAAACGTTTTGACAACTTTTTTATTTTTTGTTTTGGAAAGAACCAATTTTTGCAATAACGCATTGAAACCAGTTATATAAGACTGCTGATGAAAAAATAAGATCGCAGATTTTTATATTTAAGTTCAATAATTGATGTTTTATGCATTTTTCTTAAACCGTTAGTAACGGTTTAAGCCATAAAACATTAACTTTCGAACGGAAATATGAAAATCTGCGATCTGATTTTTTGTCAACTATCTTTTATCATTGGTTTGCAGATATTTACGGAAAAAAGTGCTCTTTCCAAGACAAAAAATAAAAATGTTGTAAAAACGGTAAATCTGTGAGAGTGCAGCTTTAAACCATCCCCGCGGAAAACTGACATAGGAACTCGATTGTTTAACGTTTCATCAAACGGCGCGTGCGACGACATCATGACAGGAAGTGTTTTAGATCGATGTTGACGTCAAATAGTTCCTCTGAATATCACGTTAATGACGACTGGCGCAAGTGAAAAGGTTACGCCCCCTAAGTTACGCCCCTCTAACGTTTAATCCAGGATCCGTCCCCATAATGGACAATCAAGAATATTTAAAGGGAAATAACTACATGTACCTTTATTCCGGGTTTATGTTTATGGCGTGTTTCTGTAGCTTTTCACATAAATACACGAATCCGATGTTTTCGTTGTGAATCACTCACTCACTCAAAAATAATACTCCAATATGCATTTCAGATAATTATATAAGACTTATACAATTACATATAAGGCATTCATTTTTCTAAGTAAGATTGACAAATCAACATATCTCCTCCCCACGTTGCGCTAAGAGAGACATGATCATTTTAAATAGATTTTAATAAAAATAACATGAGGTTGTGAATAGGTATTTTAAAACATTTTTGAATGTTTATTGTGTTCTTTTGACATACTGTGAAATCATTTATATTTGTTGGCATGAAATATCGTGGTTTTCGATTTTTTTTTCATTTTCGTGGGGACTTGAATTCGTGGTTTTTCATTTTCGAAAAAAAAAACTGCGATCGTCTGCATAATCTCCACGCGCTGGGCACATGGTTTCCGTCTTCTACGTCATACGGTTTATGACACTCGCAATAGTGGTACAACATGCCAATTGGTGCATATACCCATGTCAATTAAGGTCATTAAAGAAGATCCACCCTGATCCCAGATATAGATAGGCGAAGCCATTGAATACCAATTGAGACTTTTGCAAACTGTGAAAACACCGAGAAGGTGCGTATATTTGAGTAAACGATCAATGTAATCGATTAAATATTTCATTTAAGACAAAAATCGAGTACTTACATTCAACACGCACATTTTGTAAACCTGGAGATTTTCATGAACAGCACACGTTACAGCACGTGTTTTTGTCATTTCGTTCATAAAAAAACAATGAATTGATTTGGTTTGATATTTGTTAAAGGCAGATATAATATATTAACAAAACAATCATAGTTTGATATACTGTGAGTTCGGTATTTACGCTGTATATCGCTGAATACTGCGACCTCTCTAAAGATTATACTCGAGTATGTACATATTAAACAAGGCAATTGGAAAAGTGAATAAAGGGACTATATTTCGTGGGATCTTGAATTCGTAGATCATCACACCCACGAAAACCACGAACATTAATGATTTCACAGTAGTTGACACGTTTGTCATCCATGGGCCTTGTATATGTATAATGAAAGGAGGTTAGTCATGGCTGTTATAATCTTACATTTGTATATATGTAATGAAGTTGGTTGGGTACTCGCGTAAAGTTTCACTGCAATACAGGACGTTTTTGCTGAGATATTGACTTTCAAGAATGCGGTTACATGCAAAACCTTAACCAGAATTTCTAAATCAAATAATTAAGAGCCATAATATCTAACTTGATTATTTAAAGCTGCACTCTCACAGATTTAGCGTTTTTCCAACTTGTTTATTTTTTGTCTTGGAATTAGCAAATTTTTGCGTAATTATCTGCAAATCAGTGATGAAAGACTGCTGACAAAAAATCAGATCGCAGATTTTCATATTTCCATTCCAAATTTAATGTTTTATGGCTTAAACCGTTACTAACGGATTAAGAAAAATGAATAAAACATCAATTTTGGAGCGGAAATATAAAAAGCTGCGATCCCATCTTTTGTCAATAGTCTTTTATCACTGGTTTGCAGATAATTACGCAAAAATTTGCTCGTTCCAAGACAAAAAATAAAAAAGGTGTCAAAATGTTTATTCTGTGAGAGTGCAGCTTTAAGTAGGTGGGATGTTTGATTACCGTTAAATCAAGTTTAAATGCCATACATCAACTTGTTGTTAAGATCTTAACTTATGTGTGCTTGCGCTTATATGCAAAACCTTAACGATATTTTCTAAGTTAAATAAATAAAAGGCCATAATTTGCCTTGTATGCAAAATAGAGTTATCTAACTTTATCCAGAATAACTAACTGTAATATTTGTATATGTTCATTTTTACAGTTAGTTATTCTGGATAAATTTAGATAACTCTATTTTGCATAAAAAGCAAATTATGGCCCTTTAATTATTATAAAATAAACAAGGGGCATAATTCTGCAATGAACCAGAAAAATAATTCTTGCAAGGTTCACAACTTCACATCACTAGCTATGTATGTTTCAAGTTTCAATCAATGTCTTTTATTGGTGTAGAGTACCAGGACAAAATTAACATTATAAATAAAAGAACAAGGGCAGATAACTTTTTATTGGTGTCGAGTACCAGGACAAAATTAACATTATAAATAAATGAACAATGGCAGATAACTTTTTATTAGTGTAGAGTACTAGGACAAAATTAACATTATAAATAAATGAACAAGGGCAGATAATTTTTTATTGGTGTAGAGTACCAGGACAAAATTAACATTATAAATAAATGAACAAGGGCAGAGAACTTTTTATTGGTGTAGAGTGTCAGGACAAAATTAACATTATAAATAAATGAACAAGGGCAGATAACTTTCCAACAACTTCACAATTTTATATATGTACCAAGTTTCAATCGATTCTTCAAGCAGATTCTGAGTTACTGCCTGGACAAAGTTTACATTATAAAAAAGAGCAAATGGAAAACTGTGCAATAAAGTACAACATAGTTATAATATTCTTGCATTGTTCGAAGCTCCACATTACATTCTATGTATGTTACAAGTCTTAATTAATTCTTTAAAGCAGTTCATTTGTAAGTAACAGGGCAAAGTTTGCATTATAAAAAAATGAGTAAGGGAAGTTAACTCTGCAGTAAAGTGCCAAAGTGTAATGATTTTTGCAAGTTGCACAAATATTTACGTATGGTCCAAGTTACAATCAATTCCTTAAAGTAGTTTCTAAGTAAGTCCCAGGACAAAATCTACATTATATAAAATGGAACAACGGGAGATAACTCTGAAATAAAGTACCACACAGTTATAACTATTGCAAGGTTCACAACTTAACACTGCTATATATCTATGTACCAGGACAAAATCTACATTATATAAAATGGAACAACGGGAGATAACTCTGCAATAAAGTACCACACAGTTATAACTATTGCAAGGTTCACAACTTAACACTGCTATATATCTATGTACCAAGTTTCAATCAAAAAGTTTTTTTTGTTCTGCTCCGGACAAAATTTGGTTGAAGAAAAAAATAAGAAAAATAGTGGCCCTAAATATATTCATATGAAAGTTCTTCATTAACTTTTCCTATACTTACAGTGTGTGCATACCACGTGATAAATTGCGTCATAAATACTACGTCGGAAGGCAATATTTTGATTTGATTTTTTTTTTACTTTAAACAAAGATAACTTCACGATTTCTTCACCATTTAAAATGGAACATAGCGCAGTCTACGCAGCTTTTGGAGCCCAGTGCCTTCGGTCTTTTACCAGAGTTTGATTGAGAGTTTAGTTTCTTAAAACACTTCGAAAAACCTTTTTGCAATGCGGCCGTCTGACGGAGTATTGTCAATACATTATTCTGGAAACAGGTTTGTCAAAGTGTTTGATGAAACTAATGACCTTATCAAATTTCGGTAATGAAACAAATGTGGGCTCTTTAAGCTTTTTAGACTGCCCTTTGTTTCATTTAAAATAGAGTTGTAAAAGAGAAGTTTTATCTTTATTTTAGTCTTCATATTAAGCAAAATGTTGCCTTCCGACGTAGCATATATGACGTAATTTATCACGTGGTATACACACATTGACTTAGTTTGGTCAGAATATGGCAACACAAGCGCGTTCAGACCTGTTTTTAGCAAAAGAGATCCTGACCTTTACCATAAGGGCCCCAAATGCAATCCCATGAGGGGTCTCAGTAAATTCTTCCTATTTACCAAGTTTGATAGATATGTCAGGCCAAACTCAAGACATTCATTTTTAAAGATAGTCTATTCTGGTAATAGGACTAGTCTATTCTTGAGCTAGGTATTCAAGGAACAGTCTTTTATGTTATTAGGACTAGTCTATTACTGACTAAGCATTCTAGGAACAGTCATTCCTGGTACTAGGACTACATGTAGTGTATTCTTGTACTATACATTCTAGGAACAGTCTATTCTAGTACTAAGAAAAGTATTCTCTGGTACTAGGCAAACTAAGACTAATCTATCCTATTACTAGGTGTTCATGACCTGTCAAGTTTTAAACTAAGTGTTATAGGCGTTATTAGGAACTTAGTGTTATAGGCGTTATCGAAAAACTAAGTGTTATAGGCGTTATCAGAAACTAAGTGTTATAGGCGTAATAAGAAAGTGTTATAGGCGTTATTAGAAACTAAGTGTTATAGGCGTTATTAGAAACTAAGTGCTATATGCGTTATTAGAAACGAAGTGTTATAGTCGTTATTAGAAACAAAGTGTTATATGCGTTTTTAGGAACTAAATGTTATAGGCGTTATCAGAAACTAAGTGTTATAGGCGTTATTAGAAACTAAGTGTTATAGGCGTTATTAGAAACTAAGTGTTATAGGCGTTATTAGAAACTAAGTGTTATAGGCGTTATTAGAAACTAAGTGTTATAGGCGTTAATAGAAACGAAGTGTCATAGGTGTTATCAGAAACAAAGTGTTAAAGGCGTTATTAGGAACTAAGTGTTATAGGCGATTTTAGGAACTAAATGTTATAGGCGTTATCACAAACTAAGTGTTATAGGCGTTATTAGAAACTAAGTGTTATAGGCGTTTTTAGGAACTAAGTGTTATATGCGTTATTAGGAACTAGGTGTTATATGCGTTATTAGGAACTAAGTGTTATATGCGTTATTAGGAACTTAGTGTTATAGGCGTTATTAGAAACTATGTGTTAAAGGCGTTATTTGAAATTAAGTGTTATATGCGTTATTAGAAACGAAGTGTTATAGGCGATAATAGAAATTAAGTGTTACAGGCATTATTAGGAACTAAATGTTATAGGACCAGTCTATTCTGGTACAAGGCCTCAGTAGGAAGTTAGTCTTATAGGACCAGTCTATTCGGGTACAAGGCCTCAGTAGGAACTAACTGTTATAGGACCAGTGTATTCTGGTACAAGGCCTCAGTAGGAACTAACTGTTAAAGGACCAGTGTATTCTGGTACAAGGCCTCAGTAGTAATTAACTGTTATAGGACCAGTGTATTCTGGTACAAGGCCTCATTAGTAATTAACTGTTATAGGACCAGTGTATTCTGGTACGAGGCCTCATTATTAGGAACTAAATGTTATAGGACCAGTCTATTCTGGTACAAGGCCTCATTAGTAATTAACTGTTAAAGGAACAGTGTATTCGGGTACAAGGCCTCAGTAGGAATTAACTGTTATAGGACCAGTGCATTCTGGTACAAGGCCTCAGTAGGAATTAACTGTTATAGGACCAGTGCATTCTGGTACAAGGCCTCATTAGTAATTAACTGTTATAGGACCAGTGCATTCTGGTACAAGGCCTCAGTAGGAATTAACTGTTATAGGATCAGTGCATTCTGGTACAAGGCCTCATTAGTAATTAACTGATATAGGACCAGTGCATTCTGGTACAAGGCCTCATTAGTAATTAACTGTTAAAGGAACAGTGTATTCTGGTACAAGGCCTCATTAGGAATTAACTGTTATAGGACCAGTGTATTGTGGTACAAGGCCTCATTAGTAATTAACTGATATAGGACCAGTGCATTCTGGTACAAGGCCTCAGTAGTAATTAACAGATATGGGACCAGTGCATTCTGGTACAAGGTCTCAGTAATAATTAACTGTTATAGGACCAGGGTATTCTGGTACAAGGCCTCAGTAGTAATTAACTGTTATAGGACCAGTGCATTCTGGTACAAGGCCGCATTAGTAATTAACTGATATAGGACCAGTGCATTGTGGTACAAGGCCTCAGTAGTAATTAACTGATATAGGACCAGTGTATTCTGGTACAAGGCCTCTTTAGTAATTAACTGTTAAAGGAACAGTGTATTCTGGTACAAGGCCTCATTAGTAATTAACTTTTATAGGACCAGTGTATTCTGGTACAAGGCCTCATTAGTAATTAACTGTTATAGGACCAGTGTATTCTGGTACAAGGCCTCATTAGTAATTAGCTGATATAGGACCAGAGCATTCTGGTACAAGGCCTCAGTAGTAATTAACTGTTAAAGGACCAGTGCATTCTGGTACAAGGCCTCATTAGTAATTAACTGTTAAAGGACCAGTGTATTCTGGTACAATGCCTCATTAGTAATTAACTGTTAAAGGACCAGTGTATTCTGGTACAATGCCTCATTAGGAATTAACTGTTATAGGACCAGTGTATTCTGGTACAATGCCTCATTAGTAATTAACTGTTATAGGACCAGTGTATTCTGGTACAATGCCTCATTAGTAATTAACTGATATAGGACCAGTGTATTCTGGTACAATGCCTCATTAGTAATTAACTGATATAGGACCAGTGTATTCTGGTACAATGCCTCATTAGGAATTATCTGTTATGGGACTAGTGTATTCTGGTACAATGCCTCATTAGGAATTAACTGTTATAGGACCAGTGCATTCTGGTACAAGGCCTCATTAGTAATTAACTGTTAAAGGACCAGTGCATTCTGGTACAAGGCCTCATTAGTAATTAACTGTTAAAGTACCAGTGTATTCTTGTACAATGCCTCATTAGTAATTAACTGATATAGGAACAGTGTATTCTGGTACAAGGCCTCATTAGTAATTAACTGTTGTTATAGGACCAGTGTATTTTGGTACAATGCCTCATTAGTAATTAACTGTTATAGGACCAGTGCATTCTGGTACAAGGCCTCATTAGTAATTAACTGATATAGGACCAGTGCATTCTGGTACAAGGCCTCATTAGTAATTAACTGTTAAAGGACCAGTGTATTCTTGTACAAGGCCTCATTAGTAATTAACTGATATAGGACCAGTGTATTCTGGTACAAGGCCTCATTAGTAATTAACTGTTAAAGGACCAGTGTATTCTTGTACAATGCCTCATTAGTAATTAACTGATATAGGAACAGTGTATTCTGGTACAAGGCCTCATTAGTAATTAACTGTTAAAGGACCAGTGTATTCTTGTACAATGCCTCATTAGTAATTAACTGTTGTTATAGGACCAGTGTATTCTTGTACAATGCCTCATTAGTAATTAACTGTTATAGGACCAGTGTATTCTGGTACAAGGCCTCATTAATTATTAACTGATATAGGACCAGTGAATTCTGGTACAAGGCCTCAGTAGTAATTAACTGTTATATGACCAGTGCATTGTGGTACAAGGCCTCAGTAGCAATTAACTGATATAGGACCAGTGTATTCTGGTACAAGGCCTCATTAGTAATTAACTGTTAAAGGAACAGTGTATTCTGGTACAAGGCCTCATTAGTAATTAACTGTTAAAGTACCAGTGTATTCTGGTACAATGCCTCATTAGTAATTAACTGTTATAGGACCAGTGTATTCTGGTACAATGCCTCAGTATTAATTAACTGTTATAGGACCAATGTATTTTGGTACAATGTGTTATTAGGTACTTAAGTTTAATGTTATAGAACCAGTCTATTCTGGCACTAGTAGCATTAGGAACTAAATGTTATAGGACCAGTCTATTTTTGGCACTAGGTGTCATTTGGAACTAAATGTTGTACCAGTCTTTAGGAACTAAGTGTTATAGGACAAGCTTTTGTGCTTGTCTCTATAGTTTTCAGTGTTGTTTTGTTTATTCCAACTATAATATTTTACAAAGACAAAACAACACAAAAGCTAAGAACAACTTTTTTATTTCAGATAAAAAATAACTTCTATTCATCAAATAATAGAACTATAACATGGAATAAACATATAACTTGTCCAAATTATAGCCAGATAGTAGTACTGAAATGATTTTTTAAAGGGACTCATTCACAGATGTTGGCATTTTTTTTGTAAATTGTTGAATGCAAATGCCAGATGCTATTACAAACGCTTTCTGGCAAAATAAAGCATCTTCTATCATATTTTTTAATAGTGATTGAAACTAAGAGCATTCCAACTATTGTAGATGTTTCATCATTTTTACAAGCATTTTGTTCAAATTTCACAAAAGAAAAATCTGAATTGATGCCAATAAAATGTGAATGAGTCCTTTTAATTAATTTTTGAGGTTAAAGCTGGTTTTGCCTCTTTTTACTTGATTATTTTTCATAAAATTGAAAGAACATTTCTAGTTGTTTTTTCCCCATTCTCCTAGGTTGAAAATAGCAAAGGAAATAACAGCATGTAAGAAATATAATAAATTTTATGCATACATAGAATATACTCATAATTATTATTAATAATAGATTCAGAAGTTGGCCACAAAGTCAGTAGATTAACAGAATCTGGCTTTATCAATTCGCACAATTAACATATTAAAATTATTGAAATGAAGGGAGATTATTTGAGATTCCCTGATAGAGAAGTAATCTTTGTATTAGACCTTAAAAAAGTCCAAGCTAGAAAGAAATTCAGTTCAATCTACACGTAAATCTGGTTCATTTCCAAGATGAAATAAATCCGATAACTTTTTATAAGGTCTTTATTTGCAGGTTTAAAATGCACGGGTAAAAATGCAATAAGCATCAAAATATTATATAGCAAGTATTGCAGAAAACAAAGGATTAGTACCGGTACTGTAAGTAAATGGCTTCATCAAGTCAGAATTAATATATATGAAAGAAAAAACAATCAAGAAGGGACACCTATTGATGGATGATAATGCATTTATTTTTTTTTAAATTGTAACTTATAAGTTTATGCCTTTGCAGGCATAATATTGTTGAAATTTCAACTGTAAAGCTGAGTTAAGAACAGCACTCTCTTATCACTTTTTAGTGATTTTTGAAGAACTATCTTTATATTAATTATTAAAAAGTACCATCACAATGTCGCTAATAGTTGTAATAGTGCCGTTCCATTTGTACAAAATTTGGAGTTAAGATTTTCAATATATAAAAGACAATGGATTGTCAAGTAAATGATCCTAACAAAGAAACAGTACAGAATAGATTGTTTCTTTCAATGTAAAAAGTTCATATTACTTATTTCATACGCCAATATTTTCCTTTGGAAACATTTCTTTGTTTTGAATTTTATTATCAGCTAAATACTTGTATGACTTCTCAAACACCATAAAGACAGTACAAGGAATTCCCAAGAAGTCACCAAGACCCCATTGACATCTTTTCACCATAAAAAAGCATCTAAATATCAAGAAAACTCATAGTGAAATTAAGGTTCAAAATAACATAGACTAATGCTGCTTTATCGGAGGTCAAGGCGGATGGCAATATCGACTGATAAGCCCTGTCGTATATGGATGCTGATTGGTCAAGCAGTTATTGAACGGCTGCTTTGATTGACAGGCTGCTTTGATCATGTCAATGATTAGATTTCATTGTTTAAATTGTAAGTTTCATTCTTTGCAGAAATGCTCGTAATGAACACATTCCTAGCAAATGTACGGCGAATATTATGGTGAATATTTTGCAATAATAGATAACAACTTCTAGCATATATTTCACAAATGTCATGAATATTTGAGACCAGCTCATTGAAATATGTCAAAAAAATAATATGAAATTCACACAAATATTTAGAAATTATATTAACAATGCTTACAATCTTTCATAGCACAAAAATACAAATAACAACGTTTTCTTTATATAATAAAGTGTATATGAGATATATAAACTTTATCACAATTTTGTTGTATTAATTATTGACAAGTTGTTCAACATGTCTATGTTACATACAGGATACAATATTCAAATAACTTAAAAATAAAAATAATTACATTTTTTCTCCAAAACCTTCTTTTCTAAATTTTATCACGGAAATATTTTTATGAGGTTACAAATTAAGCTAATAAAACAGTTAAGGGTTGGGAACTGACTGGCCATTCTGAGGGGGACTGGGACAAGTTTGGGGGAAGGGGGTTCTGACCATTCCCAAAACTTTTTTTTCCCCAATTTGACAATTTAATTACGGTAATGAAAAAAGAAAACACACTATTATTAAATGGGAAAGTGAAAACAAACTTTATAACATTATTTTTTTCTTTTTTTTTCTAAAAAAACATTCAAGTAAATTTCTAGGTAAAATAAGAATCCCCAATTTTTAAGTCAAAATTATGATTTTTCCCCACTCAGAAAGTCCCCTGCCCCATTAAAAAATGATGAGAAAACAATTGGTACAAATAAATTTGAACGAAGAAGAGCAATCCATTCCCTTGTATCATATTGATTGTCCATACAAACATAATATATATATCATGCAATCAGCATAATCTTCAAAGGGACGTAATCATTCAAATAACATATTCATCAATATATATATGATGCTATTAAAGTAAAAATATATCACGTGTTCAGAATAGCATACTGGACATTTATGAACAGTGAAAATTGTTATTGCATTTTTTTCGATAACTGAAACATATTAATAATACAAACTTACAATTTAGTCATGTAACAATATATCATGTTTTCAGAATAACATATTGGACGGATATTAATAGTAAAAATATTGATTGCAATTATTTTTTTGACAATATCACTGTCAGCGACATTTATATTCACTGCCAACTGACTTAAATCACAGTTTGATAAAATGTTACAAAAAAAGGACAAAGTATACATATTAACCGGATAAAAAATATATGCAATATTAGTAGTAATGCAATATCCCATTAAAGGGACTAGACTCCAGATGGTCCAAAAATCGTAAAATACAGTATTTTCTTAAAACAAGCCTAGAATTGTAATGCCAGCTAGGAGGCCGATAAAACATCACTTAACATGGTCAAAATAATAAACGCAACAATCATGTTGCTGTCTCATCTGTGTTTTCCTGTTTAAAATAACGCATAATGGTTTTCCAGTTTAAATCATATCTGTTTATGAGTTACAGATAATATACGGACGCTATTTTCCAATTAACTGGGATTTACGTGGTCGACAAAACTAGTAAATTTCAAATTGAAAAGTTCCTATAAACTGCGAAAGATGCATGTGTCATAAGCGATGTGATACATCAGTAAGTAAGATTTAATGCATTGTACACAAAATTTCATGTAAGTATTTAACAATTTTCTTTTTTTCCTTGCAATTGTATCATCTGGTGTCTAGCCCCTTTAAAATGAACCATTTGATAATGATTGTCAAACTAAAGATAGCAAAGTAGAAAACTATACAACAGACATAGCTTTACATTTTTGAAAATATGTAAATAATTGTCATTTCAATAGCAGATGTTATTTCAGAACTCACTGTAAAATCATAATTAAGTATACCAATAACAACGTCTTCATGTAATTCAATTTTTAGGGATAAAGATAATGAAGAAGTTAACATATCCAGTGAGAATTCAACCCTTAGATCCCAGAAGAAAAACAACAACACTTAAAACACTGGATAACTTCTTTTTTGCAACAAATGAGTATTAATAAAGAATAATAAAATAATATGATAAATAAAAGTCCAAAAATTCTATAAATAGAGGGTATATATCCCTAAAGTAGGTAACATAATCTTTTCACAATTTCTTTGGAGGGTTTCTGTGACATAAAATGTTTTCCATCTACCAGTCATCCATGGCAGACTTTGACTCAGGCTGAGGTGATGTGGGGGTCACCTCAACATTACGAGTTGAAACTTGAGAAGGCCCCTCATGTCGCGTGACATTGTTGGAATTATAGTTGTAGTCGGCAGGGGGTGGGGCATCATTCTAAAAATAGAACAAGTTTGATAAGTACAAAATAAATAAATTATGATTAATATGACAGAAACAGTCCTAAAATGGGTTGATAGTTAAATAGTTGATCAAGAGTCTGATAGTTAAACCTCAGCAGAATTAGTTTGAGTAATTCAAACCAGAATTAAATCAAAATAGTACTGCAAGACATAGGCTAAGCCTTAAAAAGTATGTTTGTGTAAGTAGCACACAAAAATGTTAATACAATGTTATAGACAAAAAGATTTATAAAATGTTTTTATTATGCTCAACAGGACTAAATACAAAGTGCACAAGGTTATGGTGGTGATCACATCAATGTCTCAAAAGCCATACATTGCAAAAATATAGTAAAGATAATTTCTGTCTTTTATTCTATTTTAATCATGCAATATTGAAAAAGAAAATCTAATATCATTCACAGGAGTCAGCATCCTTGGCAACCCAGCGTATTCATTACCTATATCATATAGGTTATGAATACACTGGGGTGCTGAGAATGAGGAGACAGAAGCAAACTTCTATATACACAATGTATATAGTATATATAAGCTAAGAAAACATAAGCAGTTAGCTTCTGTCCCCAGTGAAACCATTTTACATTGATATACTTTAATTGTTAATCATTTGTAATAATAACAAGCTGATTTGTGAGTTTTTAATGTATTTTCGATGGTGTAAGTCTATTTTTAGACTAATAGAAGTGACATGGTGTGCTAAGCCTATCAAATTTGCTAGAACACCAAAAACAAGTGATTTATTATAAAAAAAACTTTTCCACTGAAAAGAATATATAAAACTAGAGACCTAGAAACATTTCCCTATATTCTATGTAGTAATTATGTTACATTATTACTAAGAATAGTGTTATAAAAATATGGTAGAGATATTTTAAGATGTCCCAGAAACCACACATACCGCAGGCATTGATATAACGCTCTTTTCTCGCCCATACAGATTGACCTCCTGATTCTAAGAAAAAAATGAACAATTTTTTTTTTAACTTCTCAGTGGAGTTATAAGAAAATATCTAATACTTTGTTATGGAATTAATAATTATGGAACTTTGGGTTTACTTGCTATAGCAAAGCCCATGCACATTTGACACAACATTTGGGTAATACTTGAGTAATGTTCTCTATTCATATCCAAAAGATCACATGATTGCGTTGTCAGAGGAGGCACCTAGAAATTGGCTTTATCACATGTCATGGGGTTGCTTTAAGTTCAAGTGTAATACAACTATTACATACTTTTTATATATCCCTTTAAAAAGTGTAATATAACTGTTTTTGATGACTTTTTTGCTGGCTTTAAATTTTATGCCAAAGGTTATACCTTTGAATGGAAATGGAAATTCTTCATTTTTGGTAATGAATATGTAATGTGACAAAAGAATCTTACATTTATTTTCATATTCTCCCTTAATAACTTTTCCTTAAATTGTTTCATAATTGCTTGTATTCAATGACAACTCATGTAACATATGTATTGTACATTGGATCATTACACCAAAATGTTAGTGCAAAAGCAATGTGCTGTTTGGAGAACAACAATTACTTATGGTCACAATGAGTTACATTTGTGCATTAGCGTGCAGAATGTTGTGCCTATTCGTATTCATACCATTGGAAGAGGTAGGGCCTGTAGGTCCTCGTTATCATAAATACTGGCCTACAATTTGTATATTTTACAGCTTTAAAAAATAAATTATATATATTGATATATTTAGTTTTGATTTTTTTATGATAAATATATTGAACTGCTAAATTACTTCAGTTTTTCTGAGATTATCAACAAAGTCAATAGCCAGATTTATTATCTGTATAAACCACAAATACTCAAAAAAACATTCTTTAATTGGATAAAAAAACCCATATACAACCTTGTCTTACATCAGAGCATGGATTTTGAAAAAAATATTAAACCATCAAATCCTAGGACATATTCCCATGAAGCTTAGCAATAAAATGGAAAATTCCCATTGACATATCTTTAAAAATTCCCACAAAGCATGGTCACATATTTGAAAGTTCCCATAAAGAAAAAAAAATCCCATAAACAGTCATTATATTTAAAATTCCCCCAAAGCATAACCATAATATAGGCTTATTGCAACAAAGCATTGCCATATTATATATTTACACAAAAAGTATAATCTACATATTGGAGAATTACCCCCCCCCCCCCCCCAAATTGTAAGTATTGTAAGTCGTTTACACAATAGACTGATAAGCAGTGTACATACAACAAGCACCATACCCAAAAATATCCAAACTGTATATATATATGTATATATATTTAAACAATCATGCATATAACATTGTTATGGTTATCCAAAAAAAAAATTAAGCTTTGTTAAAGTAAACAACATCATAAACAACATCGCTGTTAACTTTTAAATGCAAAATATTTGAAAACATATTTCGCCAATTGTTCAGAACTTCGTTAAAGTTAACAACAAAAGACATCGTTGTGAAATGTTTGATCATGTATTATTAAATAACAACATATACAGCTTTATCATGCTTCTCAAACCTTGTTAGAAATATATTACAGATCACAAGTGTATCTATTAAACTTAAGAAAATTAGAGAAAAATTAAAGAACTATGACATTCAAACAAAGTTGTTAACGTTAACAAAGTTTTCAAAGCGAAAAATCGGTCACATGTGTTTGGAAAACAATTAAAGCTCACAATCAATAGTCATGCGTTAATTAAGCTTTGTTAAGTTATCAATGCATCAAACAACTTAATCTGTTTCCGAAATTCAAACACTCTCTTACCATAACTAAAACTGCAGAATTTAAACAAAGAATAATTATAGATGATCTATTATTTCACAAAATAAGACATTGTACGATGAGAGCTGATAGCCTTTACAATCAAGCTATAGATATTGTGTTCCCCCGGGTATAGCACTATTTTGACATTGAAAACTTGCATCTAAAATGACTTATATAAACCACATGGACATTCAGGAGGCAGGGCTTAAACTTATTCTATTTTTAACTAAACACACTTTTGAAAATCTGGGACTTGTGTAAGTAAGGATGGCTCTAAAATGTGTGGTACGCTCCACTGGCGTTTTTGGAACTTTTTCCTAAGAAACTTGCTTCTGGTGTCTTTTATCAGAGGCCTGGTGAAAAGAATCCTTATTCAGCTGTAATCATATGCTTTTTCAGTGATAAACCTACATATTGTCCATTTACTGCTAAAAGAGCCTTTTTAAGGTATCATAACAGTCTGATAAGTTGTGTACAGTCAATGGATGAGTATACTGGAAACCCCATCACTCGCAGGCATATATTGATGATAATAGCTTGCATGTTTCAATGAGATTTATTTCTATTTCTTGGAGTAAACAACCAAAGCCCATATCTTCACACTGCCACGAGTCAAAATTTCACTTTCGAGATGTTATATCAACGATATCGCACTGAATGAAACAATTTGAATTTAAATTTAACGCTAAAAACTCATTTGAAATGATATTGAAATGATTGGTGACATAACACCATTCCAAAAATGATATCATTTATAGTTTGTCCCAGCTGAATATGCGCTGACATTTGATTTGGATTATAAGCAAAAAGAACCAACCAAGATTTCAAACGATTAATGCTATCAAAATATCATATGACTGTTCAAATAACAGTGTGATATCAGTTATATCGTACTGATAAATTTCTATAAACTACCAAAATGCATATAATAAATTCATGATAAATATTGGTGAATTACTAAAAGGAGCAATCAGCCACTCAGTGATCATTTATAAACTCAAGTTCATATCAAAATAAAATGCTATATCAACCAAATAATTACAATCGTTAATATATGATAAATTTAACTAAAAAAGGAGTAGATGGCCTGGACACTTATTAATCATAATTGAATGCTGTATTAATTTCATTATTAAGTTTGTAAAAAAAATGTTGTGGATGTTCTGTTATTTTCAAAACGTGTAAACTCCTACACAAGTGGCTAATATATTGGCATTTTATTATGAAACGACTTTGAGTAAAGAAAATTACTTCATACTCGATAATCCATATCCTGTGATAAATAAATAACCATTTATTAAGCTTCAACCTATGAAGAATAGAATTAAAATTAAAACAAGTTCAACCAATCCCTAAAACAAGAGAACCACAAGGGGATGCCAATACCGGTCTGTTTTTCTCAGTCAATCAAGGGGAACAAACCAACATCTTTAAACAAGAGTTACTGGCTTTGCAAGGAAATTGCAACACACATGTATACTGAAATTGCAACACACATGTATACTGCCACTGGTAACATGTCTCGAGGGGCTATAATGCCAGAGGGTACCAAGCCACATTAAAATAATAACAGACGATTTTGACACATTCTTGCTTTAACCCCACAGTTCTTTTTTTGATACTTAATTTCTTGTGAAAATGTTTTTTTTAAGCTAATAAAGGCCAAGGTAAAAGTTTTTGCACACTTATGATAACATCAAGGCTTTGACAATACATTTAATTTTTTTTCTTCAAAAACCAGACAAGCTTACGGTGTGCATCTTAATACAAAGTACTTTACATAATAACTCCATATAAAAGAACAAAGAGTTGCATAAATCTTGTGCTAAGCCCTTGTTTAAATGCATGTTGCCCTTTTCCCTCAACAGCAAACTTGAAACTAGATCAAACTTCCATTATGTGCGTTCAACATTTTCCAAACTAAAAGTCATCATGGTAACTTGGCCTAGCATCTCGCTGATATGACTGGAACAATATGAAATTCATTTAAACACAATTTTAACTAATCCATTTTATGATGTTCATGATGTTCAGGCTTAACGAAAATAATGTTTGTTTATGGTATATCAAACAACACTATTTTTTCTACACCACCAGACATTATTTTTTAGTTCTGTTTCTTGTACCAGCAAGATGCATAAATGTACTGTTACTGTAGAGCACTATAGTTATCTCTGACCTACTAACCCTTATAATTTTAGCAGAGAAATCGGAAACAAACAATTAATTTGTTTGGCCTTTTCAGGCCTTCCAGCAGCCACTAACAAAAAAGTGGGTGGTTTTCTGACAGAAAAGAAGGAAATAGAAGGAATATTTTTTACAAAAAAGTAGGAAAAGTAGCGATATTTTTGGTTAAATATGTAATTATTAACTTACCTAGAGGAGATGTTTTTAATGCAAAATCATACCATTCTATATGCCACATTGAATATTTTAGTGAATGATGCTTGGTCGATTTCTGTTGCTGAACTGTGTGGGTGAAAAGATGATGCACGTCAAAGTGGAACATGTTGCCACACCTTTCAACAACAGAAACCAGCCAGTTTGACATCTTTTGTTCATTTTCTGCAAATAAAACTAGCACAAAGATCAAACTTTAATATTTTTGCGGACTTTATTTTCAAAAAAGTAGGGATAGTAGGAGTTTTTTAGAAAAAAGTAGGAAGCTGTTAAAAAAGTAGGAAAAAGTAGGAAAAGTAGGAAAAAGTAGGAAAAGTAGGAAAAAGTAGGAAAAGTAGGAAAAAGTAGGAACGCTGGAAGGCCTGCCTTTTCTATTAATTAGTATGAAAACATGTCTGTAGCCTAACTTTATTGTAAATTTTGGTATTTTAATTGAAAGTGAATTTTTCCAACACATTAATTTGAAACATATAGTTTCTAATACATTAAACATGATTGTCTCTATAACTAATTGGCAACATGTTTATATTATGCTCATCTTCTACATTGCTGTTGTTGTAAAATAAATTTGAATTTTGACAACGCCAGGGATTCAAAATTTTGTTTATAGGTGAAGGAAACCTTCTTAATGTAAAATCATAGCTGAATTTAAACCATAATCACGGGAATTTCAATACAAAGCAAAATATTGCTTGATAACATAAGACAATTATTAAACTCTTTTTGAAGGAACTAAAATACATAAAAATATTATAATTAACTATCATGTAAAAAGTGAAAATAAACTTATCAGTCTCAACTGCCAGAAAGGCATATGAAAAACTAAACAAAAACCTCTGAGATTTCTAAATCAGAAAACAGAGCATTGCAGAGCAACACCTTCAGTCGTCTATCGAACAAGGCGCATAACTTGACAATTATTTAAATCAGAGTTATGGACATTGCTATACATTTTTATATCGTCTTTAACATGTGCATATCTTTTTTTAAATTACATTTTTTGAGATACGGCCTGGGTAAAATTATTTACACAATGATGATGCAGGCAATGCCAATGGAACCAAGGATATTATAATTTCGTGTCTTTTTTCTTTCGAAACACAGACAAACTCATAAAAACAAAAGGTATAATTTCATATTCACTCTACAAAACTTCATACTTTATTTTACATATTCAACATACCTCCATGACAACATCCCCATTTCTCATTGGCTGTTTTTCATTCACAGTCTGCATTGTCGCCTTCTTATGCTGGGCTGGTGGGGGCTTCTTCTTGGGCGGGGCCCCACCGAGCTCGTTGATGCGCGCAAGCAGAAATTGTTTGTCCTTGCCTTCCAGTACGAGTTGTTCTTTCATCATGTCCGACAAGTCTTTGTGGGCAGAGTTAAGGGCGGAGCAATAATACACCATGAGGCTGTGAAAAAAGAATACATATTAGGCCACAACCCAAAAGAACTTTTTTCGGCCTTACCTGACCTACATTTAAGGGCTGGGCAAGTAGGTATTAACCTGACTCCCATGTTCAGGAATGAGTAGGAGTTGGTTTTTATCACACTTCCTAACCTATAAATCCCATAATGAAAAAATAAAAAAAAATAGTTATTACCTCAGGAGTGGCTAAGAAACAACCAGGTTGCAGGAGTTGTTCGGTTAATGCCAAACAAACTATTAGATTGCCAAACAAACTATATATCTAATAAGTGTGGCCTTAATCCTCCATATTGTAAATGCATTTTATCACTAATTTTTTCTGTTGAGGATGGAGTTTTAGGGCGGAGCAAAAATACACGATAAACAAGAGATGTTTGTGAAACATTATGCCCCCTGAGCGCCAAGTTGCCAGAAATATTTGGACAATTGAATGAAATATGCATGGACTGAAATGACAGCTGATTTGTCATTGGATGCATATGAGGCAGGTCATCTACTGGTCATACCTAATCTTCATGTCAAGTTTGATGACCATAGGTCCGGGAATTGTTGAGTTATCACTCGGACAAGCTTTGGTCTTCCAACAGACCGACCGACATGTGCAAAGCAATTATATAACCCCTCTGCTTCGAAGGGGGGCATAATTAAACTAGATGTTCACTGAAAACTGATACTTCAACTCATGCATTTAGTGACATATAAATTTCTACTGTCTACTATATAAGAAAATAAAATATGGACAATCAGAAAACCTTTTTTCAGCTTACAGTCACACTGACCTTGACCTTTGACCCACTGACCTCAAAATCAATAGGGTTCATCTGCTGGTCATGACCAATAAGCCTACCTAGTATGAGGTCCCTGGGTCAAAGCGTTCTCAAGTTATTGATCGGAAACCGTTTTTCATGTTAAGGTCACACTGACCTTGACCTTTGACCCACTGACCTCAAAATCAATAGGGTTCATCTGCTGGTCATGACCAATACACCTACCAAGTATGAGGTTCCTGGGTCAAAGCGTTCTCAAGTTATTGATCGGAAACCGTTTTTCATGTAAAGGTCACACTGACCTTGACCTTTGACCCACTGACCTCAAAATCAATAGGGTTCATCTGCTGGTGATGACCAATACACATACCAAGTATGAGGTTCCTGGGTCAAAGCGTTCTCAAGTTATTGATCGGAAACCGTTTTTCATGTAAAGGTCACACTGACCTTGACCTTTGACCCACTGACCTCAAAATCAATAGGGTTCATCTGCTGGTCATGACCAATACACCTACCAAGTATGAGGTTCCTGGGTCAAAGCGTTCTCAAGTTATTGATCGGAAACCGTTTTTCATGTAAAGGTCACACTGACCTTGACCTTTGACCCACTGACCTCAAAATCAATAGGGTTCATCTGCTGGTGATGACCAATACACATACCAAGTATGAGGTTCCTGGGTCAAAGCGTTCTCAAGTTATTGATCGGAAACCGTTTTTCATGTAAAGGTCACACTGACCTTGACCTTTGACCCACTGACCTCAAAATCAATAGGGTTCATCTGCTGGTCATGACCAATACACATACCAAGTATGAGGTCCCTCGGTCAAAGCGTTCTCAAGTTATTGATCGGAAACCATTTGGTATTCCTACCGACCGACCGACAGACCGACCGACCGACCGACCGACCGACCGACCGACATGTGCAAAACAATATACCCCACTTTTTTCAAAAGGGGGCATAAAAATGAGGATATTTAACCTCCATTCTTTGAAGGCATTTTATCACACTTAAAATATTCAAATTGCAGGCAGAGTTTAAAGCCAGAGAAATAAAACTATAAGAATGTACAAAACAAATTTAAAAATTCTGATTTCTCCATATTGTGAAGGCATTTTTATCACATGTTGAGTTTTTCAGTATTGGGCGGGTAAAGGGCAGAGCAATAGATCACCTATATCAGCTAAGCAAATAAAATCAACAAATATTGTGTGACAAATATAATACAGAATTAATATTTTTAGTGCCAGTAATTTCTGTGCGTCAATGAAATATTTGCGATTGAAGCAAATGGTATTAAGCACAAGCTCACCATAAGATTGTTAAACAAAACACATGTCTATATCATATTTCTGTTTCTATAAGCCATTCATTTTTCTCTCTGCTAAACAATGTGCCGATATTAAACAGTATATGACATCACCTCTAGGACTGTTCATAGCCATGGAGTAGGATTATATTAGAAATAAAGTTAAATATCAAACTTCAAACGAGCCGAACATTTTTCAATATACATACATTAGGAGAATAATGACGGCAGAAACCACCGCAGACGAGGTCGTAATCGTCCATATCGTATTAAACCATGTTGCTGCGTTGCCGATCTGAACATCAATGATGTCGGACGGCTTGTCGTAGATACGGAATGGCCCGCACATTGGGGACGGGTTCATGCTGAAAGATTGAGGTAATTCAGATGATTTTATCAGGATATGATAGATTTAAGAGTGTCAATCAAATTTCAACTGAGAATAACTTCATCGATTTATGCATCAACGCATCATTTCGCGAGTTATCGTTTTACCCAAGAAAAGAACAAATCGCAAAATTATATAAAAACTAGAAATGTGTCCATAGGACACGGATGCCCCCACTTCGATTTTTTGTCACAGAAAATAAGCCATAATGATTATTCAGGATAATCTCAAGTCTTTTTTTGCAAATAAAGGGCCGTAACTCCTAAATGACAAAAGCGATTTCCATGGCTATCGAACTTGATCAAGATATTATGGTCACAATCATGTATGTAAAGTTTGGTGAGGATTGGACACATACTTTTCAAGAATTAGATTGGAAACATATATTTTTGAAGTATTTTTGGCAAAAAAGGGCCGTAACTCCTAAATGACTAAAGCGATTTCCATGACTATCGAACTTGATCAAGATATTATGGTCACAAACATGTGTTTAAAGTTTGGTGAGGATTGGACAAACAGTTTTCAAGAATTAGATCGGAAACAATCTTCGGGACGTACGTACGTACAGACAGACAGACAGACAGACAGACGTACGTACGGACAAGGGCAACCCTATATGCCGCCACTTTGTGGGGGCATAACAATAAGAAGTCCTTCAGATTTAGCTATTGCAAATACTTTAAATCGCATTTTGTTTTCCATAACAACTACAAGTTACTGAACCCACTACCGGAGTTATATGAATCATACACAAGGAGTGTGAGAGCATTACCTTTTATGCATACATAAACACAAGGAATACACTCCAAATTTTATCGGTGCAATACAAATTGGTCGGATTTAAAACTGATTTATTTTACAACGAATCGTTGAAACAAGTTATTACAACATTACATTAACCACTTTTGTTAGCTCGATGATACACAAGAATGTTGACTTGTGTTGTGGGTGGACACAGGAGTACCCAGAGGAAAACCCCACTTGTCCGGCTTGGTGACAACAATTTCAATCTTAATCTAAGATGTAAAAGGAACACATACTTAGACAGCGTGTATCCCACTGGTATACATATCATGAAGAAAGCAACCATGAGGATGATCGTGAAGAACGAGTTTGACTTGGACGCCTGGTAAGGTTTCTCTGGAGGTACGGTGAAATACAGGGCCGAAAGCTGAAACATGCAAAAACACAATAAAATTTATATTACCTTGGCAATTGGAATTATTTAAAAACATGTATGAGACTATGAGCACATCATTGTAACTAAGCTTCGAGACTGGATTCTTTTCTAGACAAATTAAGCAGAATTCTTCAGCATATTTAAGGACCACAAGAACACAGATGGTAAAAATGATATAAGTTTAGGCCCAGACCTTTATTCCTCCATATAGCTGCCATACATGCCATATTTCTAATTACAACAATTTTTGACTTAGTCAACATGGTTCTTTATGGTAAACTCGTATTATTAAGGATTCTTTTTCTTAAAATTCCACCAGATGTTCATCCTCTGCTGGGAGACTGGGGGATCTGTCGGAATTCCGGAGTATTTTATGTAATATGAATGCTTAACTGGGAATTTGCAAATCTATTAAGAGCACATAAAATAGGATTTTTTTTAAATCACAGCGGAGCATTCAAACTGCATTAACACACTGAAAATCAGAATCAATCCTTATACTGAAATTATAAACACACAGAAATGTGTTCTGAATCCTTAAATGTACTTACGTATTTTATGTAGAACATGAGGAAGAAGCTGACGACACTAACTCCAGATATAAGGGGTGCAAAGTGGAACCCAAGCCTGAAAATTAGAAAGATTTTTTAACAAGAGAATTGCAAATGTCACTGTACCCAACAGCCAAAATATTCATAAAATATCTTAAGCCGTTTCCTAAACATAAGTCCTTCGCCTCATTTAAGTATGTCACTCAGGCCAGAATTGCTCCATTTTTATTGACTTTAATAAAAATGCAAGTTATATTTTAAGAACACTGATTCTTTAATATTTCAGAAATGTTTTATGAATACTGGCCTAGGCGTTTTATTTAAAATTAATATGCTTTAGCCAGAGTCAACAGTTCTGCTACACATATAACCGTATTACAATTGTGTACATGTGTACAAAGTTCTTTAATATTTAATGTTTGACATTTAAATAACAAAGGGCAATAACTCTAAAAATACAAAAGACAGAGTTATGGTACAAGTTAATGCACTCCTCCTTAATAACAACTATAAGTTTATTGATAGACTTAGACTTAAATAGACTTATGTCATTTAACCTTTCTCAAATTGTTCTTCAAATAATAAATAAACTAATAATGTAAAAGCTATTTTGCTAGGGACATTAAGTTCACAGTTTTGGGCAAACACAGTCGAAACTCACATGTCAAACCCTGTTATCTCGGATTTCTGCTTAATATGTCAAACTTTTTTCGAATGTGTTTGGTTTAGAAAGAAATGTTTTGTATGAGGTATTTCCCGAGGTCCTTTATAATGACTTTGACAAAGTGAGTTTTGAGTGTATGATTTGGCCAAAGCAAAGCAAGCAATTAATTCTCAAGCTGGTGCATAATGCACAGTCTAAGTCTTATGTAGCAAGATTAGGCAAAAAACTATAAAAAATGCACAGCTTTTAGTAAATGGGCATTTTCCAAAACAAAATACTACACACTATGGAGCAAGTTAAGTAATTTTTCATCGCAAAATGATACACAACATAAAATTTATGAAGCAATGCACAGAAGCAGTCTTATGTCAATTTGCAGCCAATTAATTTTATAACTTGTGCAAATATAAAGCAAATTTTTAAAAGCCAGTGAACAATACCTTTATATATATAAAGTGCAAACTATTCGGCAAGTAAGCAAATTTGCCAAAGCAAATCAATGCAAAGCAAATAGGGAAGTATAGGCAGTTTTCCAAAGAGAAAATATTGCATAGCAATAAGAAAGCAGGCTGCATGAGTGAGATTTAACCAGAGCAAAATTGTGCATAGCAAGAAGTAAGCAGGCAGACTTCCAATGCAAAACAACATAAAAAGAATTTTTTCCAAAGCAAAATAATGCCTAGCAATATGTATTAAAGCAGAAATTTATCCATTGCGTAATAATGCAAAGAAACTATTACATGTAAGTAGACAGTTTTCCAAAGCAAAATAATGCATAGATGTAAGTAAGTAAGCAGTTTTCCAAAGCAAAATAATGCATAGATGTAAGTAAGTAAGCAGTTTTCCAAAGCAAAATAATGCATAGATGTAAGTAAGTAAGCAGTTTTCCAAAGCAAAATAATGCATAGATGTAAGTAAGTAAGCAGTTTTCCAAAGCAAAATAATGCATAGATGTAAGTAAGTAAGCAGTTTTCCAAAGCAAAATAATGCATAGATGTAAGTAAGTAAGCAGTTTTCCAAAGCAAAATAATGCATAGCAATCACTAAGCAGTGAATCTTACCAAAGCGAAATAATGCAAAACAAAAGCAACAACCGTAAGCAGTTTTTTTAAGCGCAATAATGCACATTTCTTGCACACAAGAAAGTCTCCAATGCACACAGCACAGTCCAGTACAGTTTATCTTACCACAGTAACGTTTGCGAGTAAACTAGGCTTAAAACATTTAGTGGGACATCAAATACAGCGGGGCCAATCGATTTGGCCAGGCCACATTCACATTTTGAAGTTATGAGTCTGAAAGTAAAACACAGTTCATATTTTTATATCACGTGAATAATTTTTAAATAAAGTTTGAGCTTAGACAAGGAATTGTGAAATGGCATAAAAAACACTATTTTCATATTTATAAAACCTATGATATGAACAAATATTTGAAAGAAAAACTTTTATTAGAATTTTGATTTAATGGTACACAAGAGGAAATACATTTTTTTTGCCATTTCAAAAATCCTTCCCAGTTGGCATACAATGAACCTGTTTCACCAATGAAAGTACAACAATTAGATCTTTTTTTCTCTTCATTTTTTTGTAACTATTTCGATAAAAATACTTTCAATCAAGGCTTTTAATGTATTCTTTTTATATTCATGTTCAATTAATTGAATGAGGAAATAAGAATTAAAGAATTTTGTTGTACGATCATGGATAAAAAAGGGTCAACAATCTTTAAAAAAAACCACATGACAATCTTACCACAACAACGATTGAGAGTATACAAGGGCCAGGACATTTTTAGGAATGTCGAAAATTGGTGGCCCCACCTTCTTGACCAGTCCGCAACTACATTTTGTCCATACAAGCCTGCAAGCCAAGATTTTAAGCACATACATAAGCATTGAGGGGCATTTCAAATAAAATACCACATTTTCAGTCTGATGTATATAAGGTAAATAAATCTGTATTTTTGCAACTTATCTTTTTTGTTAATTTGTCAGAAAAAATAATAATACATGATGTATAGCAATCCATTTTTTCAAGACCCATCCCTGGTCATGAGCAAAACAGAATTTTACCCAAGTCAAAGATATATCTTTTGGTATCACAGAATTTCAATTAATTGTCAGGAATGCTACTCAATAATAAACATTATCATTCAATGCATTTTATCATTCATATTTTGGTAATTGAAAAAAGTCTTTGCAATAGAGTCGAAGACAATTTACTGTAAAAGGTAACATAATAATTATAAAAATATATACGTGAAGTACTTTTTTATAATAGAATAAAACAAATGGTTTTTAATACTTTTACCATTACTGTTTACTTTTTATATGCAAGACAAAATAAAAATCTAACAAAATGCCATACTTTCTTGTTCCCTCGACAAAGATGGTAACTGCAGCATTGATGATGAAGTCGAAGACTATCAGCTTATAGACAGCAGAACCAACATACGTCTCCCAACACTGAAATCACAAATAAAATTAATGTCAAATTAGGCCCTGCTCCAAACTACTGTTCTGAAACTTACTGCCAAAGAAACAATGTCTGCTTGTAAGAATCTTTCCTTTTCAAGAAGTAAAGATGTATCATAATCACATTAAAACTGTCACCAATTTGTCTGAGTTAACGTGAGCTAGTCCACTCTAAATATACAGTACAGTAAGTTGTAATAAAGTTTTCAACATACCGAGATAGCAGGGCAGTCATTTTGGCCGACATCACACGAGTTTTTATCCTTGCACGTGATCTGAACATACAGGGAAGCCACGATCATGGTCAGTGATGCAAGACGTAGAAATACCATCCTGTAAACATAGTAAAGATGTATAATACAAATTTGATATTTTTCCATGTTTTTAATTTTCTTGCTTTTCGTATACATAACATTAAAATAATTCATCATATTGAACCGAATCAAATATTTTCATTCACCTTGTGTTTTGCGTAGAGAAAACTTGACATTTATATTAAACACTATGCAAGGAATCCTGTTGAGTTATTACAGCTGCGATTGTTTATTTCAATACTGCAATCTGATTGGATAAGTGTGACATCATTTAACCAATGATATGTGATGTTACACTTATCAGCTTCTCTTGTGCACTAAAATATGTTGTGGATATTTAAACCTCATAGCAAAAATAACTATTATTAATTTTTGAATCCTAATGAATAAATTTTTAAAGGCACACAAATACAGGTTGCTGCAAAAACATATATTTTTATCTGTACCTAAATCATATGCTTTTTTTATTATATCATAAAATCACACTCGCAGATTAAACGTTTTGACAACTTTTAATTTTTTGTCTTGGAACGAGCCAATTTTTGCGTAAACCCATGGAATCCAGTTATATAAGACAGCTGAAAAAAAATTAGATCACAGATTTTTATAAGTTCAAAAGTTTATGTTTTATGCATTTTTCTTAAACTGTTAGTAACGGTTTAAGCCATAAAACATTAATTTTCAAACGGAAATATGAAAATCTCTGATCTGATTTTTTGTCAGCAAACTTATATCATTGGTTTGCAGATATTTACGCAAAAATTTGCTCTTTCCAAGACAAAAAATAAAAAAGTTGTAAAAATGGTAAATCTGTGAGAGTGCAGCTTTAAAGTAATATAAGATGATTATAAATGTATTAAAAGTAAAAAGCAATTTTTTTGCATTAATATATATTGTGTGCCTTTAAAATTAATATATAAGGATTTATTTCATATTTTCCACTGCACTTGCTTGCAAATTTCCCAAGAATGGCTAGGGCAATTCATGGAATTTGCTGATGTGCCTTCATTTGCTTATACATGACACGAACGTACAAAAAAATGTGATAGATTTTTAGTAAGGCCCTTTTGATTTACTTGTTTTCATTTGAAAGAATATAATTATGAAATTACTAGATACTAAGCAGATTGTTCAGAAATTTGTTAAAGTTAACAACGCTGTTAATGATATCATTGTGAACTTTTAAAGGTGAAATATCACAAAATAAGCTCATATATTCAAATAAAACAAGCATAGCTGAGACAGTTGTCTCAAATCTGGTTAGGAATACTGCAGATCACAAGCATATCCATTAAATTTCCAATGCAGCAAAATTTTAGAAGTTAACAATACTGACATTAACAATATTGTTAACTTTAATAATCGGCCCACTGATTCATAGAATAAACACTTTATTTTTATGGACTAGCAGAATATATCCTTAATCATTATTCACAGTTATCCTTTGCCATTGGTTAACTTAATTTTATATTTTTTACCCAAAACGCTTTTTAAAAATCAGGTCGTTGCTAAGGTAACGATTATTCTTATGTAGTACGATTGGATAGTGGTCTCCCTTAAAACGCAACCTGCTTGCACTCACCTGATAAGCGTTATCTTGATAACAGTCACAGGTCTGTAGTCCTCAAACTTAACAAGGATACCGAAGATGACAGGGTACATGCCGTTCAGGAGGCCAATGACGATGGACGGGAGAAACTCTACGAGTAGGATCACTAGTGAATGGTAGTTATCCGCAACATTCGGGTCTGTGGTGAACTGAAAATGTTGATAAGTTATTTAGCCTTATCATAAACTTTAAGAATTTACAGTAATATTATATTTGTGTATAAAAAATTTATTTAAAAAGGAATGGAAGCAGTTTTGTATTGCCTATTTAAAAGTATATACAAGCAAACATCAGCAACAACTTTTATCTTAACAATTATATTTTATTCTGAACAATTTCTTCATGGTTTTAGAAACCCGACCTTTGAGAACTAATGTATTACCGTAATATAAATATCTGTTTCAAGTATCTACAATTTGGTCAAAAAGTTTCTGACCCTTCAAAGCAATACCAAAAGGCCCCCTTGTTTTGAATGAGGCCTCTCTCATTGCAAACGTTCATAGTAGGCATATCAAATCCTTACTACAAATTGTTATATGGTAAACCGGTCAAAATAGTACGCTCTGTCAATGCTTGAATACACATGATATCTTAAAATTTCAACAAAATCTGAAATAAAGTACAGTTATAAGTAAATGTATATTTGAACCTGTACAATTTTGCATATTCTTGTTATAACTTACATTGGAAGAATAGTCCTGCGCATAGTAGATGGCTGCTCCCGCGCCACCGAGCATGATTAGTATGAGGAAGTTGATGAGGAATCGGACAGTGAAGACCTTGCACTTCTGTCCGCGTGTACGATTCCGCACTTCCATTTCATGTCGCTGATCACCTAGGTCCGCCTAGCATAGAAAATTCATTATATACATAAACAAATAATATATTTTACATCTAATTTAAAATGATGGTTTTTATATAAATCCTCTTTAAAACTGAAAGGCATTAATTAGAAAGGAAGACAAGTACACCGTACAGACCACTATAACATTCACTTTAGTCATGCAGATCAATCTAAGTGGTTTAATATTGTAAAATTTACATACTTTCTAGTTGAAAAATATAAATAGTAAAATTCATATACTTTCTAGGTTGAAAAATAAGAATAGTAAAATTCATATACTTTCAGCCTGATTAGTAAAATTCACATACTTTCTAGGTTTACAAATATGGAAATAGGAAAATTCACATACTTCCAACCTGATTAGTAAAATTCACATACATGTACTTCCAACCTGATTAGTAAAGTTTACATACTTCCAACCTGATTAGTAAAATTTACATACATGTACTTCCAACCTGATTAGTAAAATTCACATACATGTACTTCCAACCTGATTAGTAAAATTCACATACTTTCAACCTGATTAGTAAAATTTACATACTTCCAACCTGATTAGTAAAATTTACATACTTCCAACCTGATTAGTAAAATTCACATACTTCCAACCTGATTAGTAAAATTCACATACTTCCAACCTGATTAGTAAAATTCACATACTTCCAACCTGATTAGTAAAATTCACATACTTCCAACCTGATTAGTAAAATTTACATACTTCCAACCTGATTAGTAAAATTCACATACTTCCAACCTGATTAGTAAAATTCACATACTTTCTAGGTTGAAAAAAATGCAAATAGTAAAATTCACATACTTCCAACCTGATTAGTAAAAGTCACATACTTCCAACCTGATTAGTAAAATTCACATACTTTCTAGGTTGAAAAAAATGCAAATAGTAAAATTCACATACTTCCAACCTGATTAGTAAAATTCACATACTTCCAACCTGATTAGTAAAATTCACATACTTCCAACCTGATTAGTAAAATTCACATACTTCCAACCTGATTAGTAAAATTCACATACTTTCTAGGTTTAAAAATATGGAAATAGTAAAATTCACATACTTCCAACCTGATTAGTAAAATTCACATACATGTACTTCCAACCTGATTAGTAAAATTTACATACTTCCAACCTGATTAGTAAAATTCACATACTTCCAACCTGATTAGTAAAATTCACATACTTCCAACCTGATTGGTAAAATTTACATACTTCCAACCTGATTAGTAAAATTCACATACTTCAAACCTGATTAGTAAAATTCACATACTTTCTAGGTTGAAAAAAATGCAAATAGTAAAATTTACATACTTCCAACCTGATTAGTAAAAGTCACATACTTTCTAGGTTTAAAAATATGGAAATAGTAAAATTCACATACTTCCAACCTGATTAGTAAAATTCACATACATGTACTTCCAACCTGATTAGTAAAATTTACATACTTCCAACCTGATTAGTAAAAGTCACATACTTCCAACCTGATTAGTAAAATTCACATACTTCCAACCTGATTAGTAAAATTCACATACTTTCTAGGTTGAAAAAAATGCAAATAGTAAAATTGACATACTTCCAACCTGATTAGTAAAAGTCACATACTTTCTAGGTTTAAAAATATGGAAATAGTAAAATTCACATACTTCCAACCTGATTAGTAAAATTCACATACATGTACTTCCAACCTGATTAGTAAAATTTACATACTTCCAACCTGATTAGTAAAAGTCACATACTTCCAACCTGATTAGTAAAATTCACATACTTCCAACCTGATTAGTAAAAGTCATATACTTTCTAGGTTGAAAAAAATGCAAATAGTAAAATTGACATACTTCCAACCTGATTAGTAAAAGTCATATACTTTCTAGGTTTAAAAATATGGAAATAGTAAAATTCACATACTTCCAACCTGATTAGTAAAATTCACATACATGTACTTCCAACCTGATTAGTAAAAGTTACATACTTCCAACCTGATTAGTAAAAGTCACATACTTTCTAGGTTGAATAGTTAAATTCATACTTTCTAGGTAATAAAATTCACACATTTTCTTGATTGAAAAATATGATTAATTTAGTGAAATTTAAATAATATTTTGATCAAAGAATGGCAATTACAAACACTTACGACTAGTCCATTGTAAATACTCTTCTGCTTCAGTTTAACAGCTTCGTCCTCATCAACCATGTAGTCGAAGGCTGCAAACACCGTGTTACAGTACACGCCCTGTTTCGAATTTTCCTTCGCCAGAACAGTCTCCTTGAAGTTCGACAGAGTGCTGAAATATACAGGCAATATTCCTGTTATTCAAGTTGAATTATATCCCTTAATTTATTTCTTACAAATATTTAAGGGAATATGATATTAAAAATATCAATTTCTTAGTCTTTACAATTTCTTAATGGGAAATCGTAGCCTTAAGAAAACAAACAAAACATATATTCACAAAAATATAAATTTTAATTTGTGTTTCACAAAAAAAAAATTGTACAAAAAGTAAAAAAGGCCATTTAGAGTATACAATAAATATTGCGTTCATTGGTAAATGCAAAAATAATGTTTCATAAATTATAAAGTGCATGCATATCAACATAACAACATATCGAAAGTAATATTGAGTAATAAAAGGCATTCATAGTTTTTTGAGACATAAGAAAAATGAGAAAAAAACATGCTAGATTACACATTTTAAAATGTATTATGAATGTTTGTAGGCATTCATTTAAAAAAATAGCATACATTTTCTCTTTTCAGGTCAGTTTAAAATTTATATTTGTTTGAAAAACAGCAAGTCTCTGTTGACTCTTTTGGACAACAATATTGTATTTTGGGGAAAAAAAAGACACCAATCTGTCGCATGACCAGAAACAACCCCACATATTCTAGGCTCAATATGGTTTTTAAATGACTTTCTATTCTACCTATTATAACAAGCAAATAATGGCTTACTCTATAAAGCGTAATTATATATGATCAGCATTTTATACATTATTTTATTAAGCTGGTGTCTTCAAACAAATACCTACATGTATGTGTATTTCAAACTTCTAGCTACACAAAAAATTACTTCCAATTTTTTTTTTTTTTTAAATCTCATGACTCTATTTCTACAAAAATAACACACTAAATTTTTTCATCGGATCGAAAAAATGCAACAATAAAGAATAAAAAATTTAACCACACATATTTGCAAGAAAAATTTATAGGATGAAAAACGTTTTCTCTTGCGAAGAAAAGTTACATTAAAGGGACCGACGGTCATGTTTATGTAAAATGCCCTCTTTTTATAACGAAGATACTGACAGCTAGAACCCTTTTTGTTTCTCAAATATGATTCTTTAAAAGGCTTAAAGGTTAAATTATCCATCAGCTAATGTATGTCAGTCCTTGTGGGGTAGTGGTTTTGGTGTCAGTTTTGGTGTTTTTTTATACATTAAACATTTCGGTAATAAAGATTAAAATAATTATAATATAAGCGTCTTCAGATGCACTACAGTGATAAAAACAAATTTGGTTCAAAAACATGAGCAAATCTCTTTAAAAACCATGTAAAAAGTCTGCAAGACAATAAATAGATTTAAAAGTTGATGCTTTGCAAATTAAAATTACAAAGAAAGGATAATAAATTAAAAAATTGTTCAGGATTATCATTCAAAATATTAATTATGTAAGGAAAATAAGAATTTGTCTTCACCTGCACCTGTTTTTAAAATAAAATAGAAAACATAGCAAATTTTATTTCGTCTGCTCGCTCAAATTATATTCGTCTTCATCCAAAATATGACAAACAAAACATTAAGCTCATGTAGCCTAAGCCTTTTGTAATCATTTAACTGGCGCAATAACTCAATAACTGCATGTAGGAAATAGAGGCAGATGTTGAGTTCTTGCACTAAGGGCAATCGTAACAATTCGGCCATTTCCAGCATGCATTTGGATAGACCTCTGAGATATGCTTCAAGATATATGAATATGTGATAAGGCTGCCAGCGATTAACACAATTATGATGATGACATTACCGTCAGTAGACCCGTTCAATTATGTCAACAATGGAATGATTCGTGTCTAAATTACGCTTTTGAGAAATCTGATTTGATCAGATTCAAATTACTAGAAAAACAGCTTGATACTCTGCACTGTGTGTTCAATAATATGTCCCTTGACGGTTGAAAACACATTCAACACTCACAGCCATGATGGACTACTCTTTTTAAAAACTAATATTTCCAAGATCATATCAGTTTGATAATGGCTGAGTTGTTCCAATTGGCATTAAGGTTACGTGACATTTTAAGATATTTTTTCTGCAATATATTTCAACATTAAACACTTAAATCATTAGAGTGCAGCAAACAAAATGTTTTTTCCAACATCTAATACTCTCGAATATTACAGTAAAAGCTTGAAATTCATACCTAAAAACAAAAAGTAAATGAAAAGGTCAGGACAATATCTTACAGACAAAAATAGATTTCTACGAATCAGATGTGTGGTTTGGAATCCGATGTGACACTGGTTTGCCACTACTATGGCCATTATTTTTCTATTGACACCTAAATTAATACGGGTTAATCATGTGAAAAATTTTGAATGCTAAATTTCAAAACTCCAACAAAAATTATTCCAAAGTCATTTATTTGAAACAAATACATGACAACAAAAACATCACGCAAAGTAATCCCAATGTGGCAGCAATGAGTTTTACTATCAGGTGCATTAAATACTATCTATAGATCTATTCAAATGACACTAACGAGCCTGTAACGTTTTTTAACAATATTTACTCTAAGACTCTATCGTGCATTGCGATAACAATGTAGCTCATGAATTACTAATTTTCTAATCATTCATCATAAACTACATAAATTACAATATACAAATTTTGTGTGTTCAGATGCCAATCTCTCAAAACTTCTTAAGCTTAAGCAGCTTAAATAGCTTATTTCAAGTAGCTTAGATACAAACTTAAGTTTGAATTTGATAATGAAAATGGGTAATTGTGATTGACATCAAGATTATTTCTATTTAAAAGACAAAAAACTCTTAAAAAAGTGAATATTATGCAAATTATTGAAAATTTCAATTTTCCGCTTAGCTAAATCCTTTAATTAGGACTAAGAATGATTCGAGAAATTGGAGCCTGGCAACTTATACATACGCATCATCGCTATAAAAGTAGCTATTAAATGTGTACAGCATGAAATATCAAGAGGCTATATATGTATTCGTATAGTGCATTTTGGTGCTCACCTTCCAATTCGGCTATTTCGAAGGACATAAATAAAGCGTTTATGAATTTATGCGACAAAAGCAGAAAAAGAAACAGGACAAAAATCAGACTGACCATTGATGGTCAAATAACTGAAAAAGGGAAAAAAAGCAATTTGTTTGAAAATCTGCTGACTATTATTGACTGTTTCTGCAATGATAAACATCATGAATGTATCTTCTAGCAATAATATTATCTGACTTGGACAAGAAATTTGACGCTATTTGCGAAAACCTGAGGCCGCAGTTGCAAATGATGTTACGGTACGTGAGAAATCACAGCACAATCATTTTTTCAACACGCTGATTTTTTAACCGTGACAGTGGTCATATTTTTTTCTGTCCAATAACAAAGAGATAGTAAAAGTAAAACAATGTCCGACTTAAAACTAAGGATATTGAAAAAACGTGATATCTCGTATAACATCGTTTATGCATTAGGCATTGCTTTCATAGATAACGTCACGAATGGTAATATTATGTTCTCGAGTTAACCTTGATTGCGCAGACATAAAATAAGATTTTTTTCTGAAGAATAATTTTAACAGAATGCTGTACATTTCAGAAAATGTAGAGATGTTTTGGGAGAAATATCTCAATAAATTGACAGCCAACAGCACACAAGACAGACCATAATAACAACAACATGAAAACCACAAAATTTCACCACCAGCAACATTACAAAGACAACATAGATATAAAAACACAATCTGGTGTTTAGACGAATCATACATGCCATATGGGGCATGAAGGGGGGGGGGGGGGGGGGGGGATCCCGGAATTTCGATCTATCCCCCAGTCTATTTGGAATGTGTTTCACTCAGTTCATCAAACGGCATTATAAACTGAAAAGCATTTCTGCCCAATCTATGGTACTCGCAACTTACATCCCATTGTGCTTGTGAAGATGTTCACAGAATTTCGTAATAAAATTTTGATTTTTTTTTTATCCCAGGATGTAAGACGATGATGCTATGATGGCAAAAAATGCACTGAAAATTAACATTGGTGAAACTCACTTGCGAACCATGATGATGAGACTGAAAAGCAAGACCAGCACGGTAACGAGAAAGTACGCAAGCGGCATGTTGTATTCTGATGCGGCAAGCTCCTTTTTCTTGTCAGTGTAGAAGCCGTTAAACATCGCTGTGTCTTCCATCCAGCCCTGAGGAAGAACAGTATAAATAACTGACACGTTTGATTTTATTATATACCCCTCATAAATCCACACTCAATACATATCGCAAAATACGGTAGTCCGTATTCCACTCCAGTGCAATACGGCTGTATTCCACTCTTGTGACGTCATGTCATAACAAGTATCGTTGCGTGCTGTTAAAATTACGTCATAAAACAAAATGGTGCGTTGTTAAAAGGACATTTATTATAAAAACATGTGGCTTTTAGGTGATCTAACCAGTAATGTATATAATAAATGAGTTATTAGTACTGCGTTCTGAAATTCTTATCATTTATGACGATTGTATAGAAAGCCTCATTTCAACAATTCATGGTCACATATTTTTATTTAGTATTTGAAAAAACGTTCAGTATACTACTAATGATAATCTTAAAATAGAAAAATACGGCATTTGAATTGTAAAATCGATATACATTTGAAACGAAGTAGTACTAAGCAATCAAAATATTTTGAGATTTTATCCTTTTTTTCGTTTTCACTTACTGTTCCCTGAAAGAAGTCGAGGATCAGCGTTAGTGCATCGGATGAGACATTCGGACTGTAATTCGAGCTACAATCCTCGACATTTGTAGTGTCATTAAATTGCCCATCATTCCCCACGAGGTCGCTAACATACTCAGTCGTGGAGTTGAACGAGACTTGGAAGAACGTGATGCAGAAGAAGAGGAGGAGGAAGATGAAGATGTTGAGGAACAACAGCCAACGGAGGAAGGTGAAGTACGAAACAACACCCATACCCTGGTGACCTGAAAGATGATGAGATTGTTAACAAGAGCCCCTGAGAAGAAACACTATCGCTTATCTGGGTTTTTTTTTTATGTCAAACAAGGAGCTTAACTAGAAAGTTATTAAAACCAGAGTTATGGGCCTTGCTGAACATGTGCGTATTGTCTTTGGCAACATTTGTACCAAGACTCATTCTTCAATGGTTTTTGAGTTATGGGTTAAGTTTAAGTTTTTGTATGATGCTGACGCCGCTGATGCCCAAAATGACAGCAATGATATGGCTGTGTCTTGAATTTTTCCTTAGAAAACAGACGCTCTAAGAAATTAATGGGTCATCTTCAATACAAATGACCCAAAACCATAGGTCCAGGACAGGTCACGCAAAGACCCCATATTTTTTATTATTGATAAAATGAAAATATTATTTTCATTATATATTTATATTGTACCAAAATGGTCACTATTTTCCAATTTCAATAAATAAATGAAACATTTCCTAAAGAGGGTAGGTGTCTTGATCAATTTAAACAAGTTATCAACATGATATAGACGTCACAGGCTTAGAGTAGATGATCTGAGGTGGGATATACAGGGTGCAGGAAACCATATTTATTTTCGAGCTTCGCTCTCACCCAGTATTGTTTCCTTTGCCCTGTATAGCCCATAACGGGTCACCTACTTGCCCCGTAGCTTATAGTATCCTTCTCATGAAGTGTGAGTGTATTATTAATTTAACCTCTGACCTTACCATGTCATGAGACACTCATTGACCTGAATCAGAAATTATATAATCATACGATGAGTAATTGCAACTTTTTCATATTCTTTGAAATATAGATAAGGACAAAAGCTGATAAAAACCTTCAATTTTTTTCAACGCCCCTTTCCACACTTCAAGGGAATACGTCGCCTCACGCCAGCTGATCTTGAAGCTGTTCCATTTCTGTAATGGAGAAGAAACAAATTAACCATTTCAGAAAAAAATATATTATATTAAGTATGGTAGCTTTTACTATGTAATTTTGAAAACATAATTACAGTCGAAACCCATTGGCTTTATACCCCTGAGAGATCAGCCAAAATACTTTTGAGCCTCGAGAATATCGAGCCAAGCAGAAATGCTTAAATAGAGTAAAACAAAATCGGTCCTTTACATCAAGTTCCAGCTATCGAGGAAATCGAGCCAAGCAATATCAAGCCAACAGGTTTTGACTGTATTAAACTGATAATGGAAATTGAAAAAAAACAACAGATTAAGACCTCTCTTTTGGGTTTAAACTTCAGTGAATTAGATTAATAACTTACATAGCAAAATCTATTGAACGTTGCATTTCAATTCATGTCTATTTATTTAAGAACTGACTTAGTATTTGTCAGAAATGACTGACCAATAGAATGAATGAAGACAATGATGTATGACCATTAAAGATTATTTTAAGTTGAATATTGAATACCATCCCTGTATCAATTTCTTCCCTGGGGAAGAGATTTGAACATTTATTAGCGGTATACTAATCAATGTCAGGCTAAAATAAATTAGAAAAAGCTCAAAATAAATCATGGAAAATTGCTTACGCTTTTCATGGAGTATTTGAATCCCTTGGACGATTTCACCGGCCCTTTCATCAACATCTCTCTGGAAATGGAAAAATAATCTTGTTTGAAGATATAAACTTAATATAATATAAGTAAAAGAATGCAAACTTTTGTGTTGAATTAAATGATTTAACTTTTCTCAGTGAGAATGGTCTAGTGGTATATATCATATGTCTGCCTCGCACGCAAGAGGTTGTCAGCGTTTAATCACTTCTAGGGTGTGCATGTGTGTAATTTTAATATTCATGCACTCCAGCATTAAGGCCTATTCAACGAGAACTCCGATAACATTGTTGTTCATTTTAGGATTTCTGAGCATATTACACAGTGTACCAGGATCTGTGTGGTCTAGTGGTATATATGTCAGCCTCTCACCTAAGAGGTTGTGGGTTTGATCCCTACAAGGGTGAGAGTAGACTAGCTGTATAGGTGTCTGTCTCTCACCAAAGAGGTTATGGGTTTAATCCCCAAAAAGAGGAGAGTAGTCCAGTGGTATAAGTGTGTGCCTCTCACACAAGAGGGTGTGGGTTCCATCCCCATCAGGGTGAAAGTGGTCTAGTGGTATAAATGTCTGGCTCTCACCCAAGTGGTTATGGGTATGATTCCCACTGCAGAGGTACTTTCTCATAACCACTATAAATGGACACCCATAATTGTCAAGGTTTCTACTCAGAAAATTAAGTGATTTTTATAAGCAATCAGCTTTGGTCACAATCAAGTCAAAAGAGAGTATAATAAAGGGCAATAATTTACACCAAATACAGTTACCTAACTTGATTAAGTAAGAAGGTTGGATGGTTTGGAGCCCTTGTATAAAGTTGCAATGCAATAAATGATGTTTTTGCTGAAATATTGACTTAAATGTGGTAAAATGCAAAACCTTAACCAGAATTTCTACTTAGAATAACAAAGGGCCATAAATTTGCATTTTATGTAAAATAAAGTAATCCAACTTGGTTATTCAAGTAGGTTGGATGGTTGAGTATAATTGTATATTAAGTCCCAATGCATTGTACATCCAGCACTTGCTGAAATAAAAACCTTTTCGTGCTTACATGAAATTTGCATTTGAATAACAAACATTAAATATAAAGAAATATTCCACAATTATCATTGCTTTTCAAACAATTGTTTATATAATTATTTAATTACAATAAGTGATGACACTTCTTATTAATTATTTATTTTCAACACTGGTTTATGCAAACAATTTAATCATTGGGAATAGTTACAAAATACAGGACTGTAATATTAACATATTCATTAAATAATTAAAAGACCGCTGAATGAAAATTTACACATTTTTGTAAAGAAACCATGCAATCGCTTGAATTACGCAAATCAGCCGTAACTGATATACAATCTTTTATTTGCATCCCCTGTAATTAAACAAAGGATCGCTAACAAATCCAATAAGCAAATCAATAGCTAGTTTAAACGGAGTTTTATGACTTTTCCTCTATAGATTTACAATAAATATTTATCATGTCAAACAATTCTCAGAATTTCCAGATAATCTTAATGTCATTCCCGGGACAATTTATGAAAAGTCAATCGAAAACTTATTGACCATGACAAGTTTTAACTTATTTTAGTGTTTATGCGCATGTCTCTGCCAATGAATTGGCTGTACAGATCTTAATTAAATCATTTGAATTCTGATTAAAACGACCACATGCAAAGTTCCATTTAGAAATTAATTTGTTTTGTTATGTGGGTCGATCATTCAGTGGTTTGCACATGCATGCTGACTAGATCTCAGTTAAGAGAGACATTCATGCAAACACAAAGCCTTTATTCTTTTTACACTCAACTCAATAATTAAATTGGCATCATCTGGGCGCAGTCTTGCTGCTTAGGCAAAAAAAATGGTTAGGTTAGCATTATATTCTTTTAAAAAAAAACAGGTAGGGTAGGTAAGCTTTTTTATTTTTATTTTTTTAAGGCTTTACATAAGATCATTAAAATATTTTTTTTAAAAAGAAGAAGTTTTTTTTTACCAACGGTCTAAAAATTGGTAGGGCAGCGCCTTATTTATAAATAATGTTGGGTAACCCAAACAAAAAGTATTTCTTTTTAAAGCCCAATTTTTTTGTTTATTCAAATTACACAAAATAAACAATGAGATTGGTTTACATAGTCACACAGTCTACACAGTTGCTGTATTTTAGTGCTTCACTAAACCATACATGCCATATTTCTGAGAGGCTTCCCAGGGGATTTTGGTCTGAATTCCAGGGGATTTTGATATTACACCAGGGGATTTTTACACGACGAAAATTTGCGCAATATCTGCATTTATAATATAACAATAAATACAGAAATACATTCAAATTACAATAATTTTTGGGCTTAGTCATCATGGTCTTTCATGGAATTTCACACTCATAATATTATTGATGCTTTCCACTGTCAAGTTTTGAAAAAGTTTTGTTTTTTTTAAATTCCATGGGATATGGATCCCCTGGTGGGGGACCAGGGAATGGGTAAAAATTCCGGGGGATTTTCCCCCCCCCGCCGGGCGATATGGCATGTATGCTAAACAGTTTAGTCAGCAGCAGGGAAGCACCCCTCATATATGCCAACTTAATGGTTACATTAAGCAAAATTAAACAATAACTATTACTTACTTAGAAGACTATAATGAATATTGGGCTAATTGTTCAAAACTTCATTACATTTAACAATGTGATCAATGAGATGGTTGTTCAATGAGATGGTTGTTAACTTTTAAATGTGAAATACTCGATGATTTTCTGATCTGTTAAATAAAACAAGTTTAGCTGAAATAGTTGCCTCAAAGCTTGTTAGAAATACGGCTTATCATAAGTGTATCCATTAAACTCCAGAACAGTAAAAAAACTGAAAGTTAACAATGATGATGTTAACAAAGTGGCTTATAACTTTAACAAGTTCTGAACAATCAGCCAAGAGTTCAATAAAAGATCCTGAAGTGTTAATGGAATCATGAAGTTCAAATATTTATTTTAACCCAACATCACAAATTGCTTTTAAATTGGTGATTCTCTCCCATAATTAGTATAAACATTATATATTTAACATTTGTGAAGAAAGTTATGATAACTTATACTAAGTCACTCTCGTTGGCACAATGTTGTGTTAGAGTTGGTCTTGTGTTGTGGGAGAAACCTGACTATCAGGTATTAAATGTGACTGTCCGGCTTGGTGACCTGACTAAACCTGGCAACCTCATGTAATCTCAGGATGGGAATCAAACTTGGGTCGCCTAGGTAAGAAGTGTCAGTGAGCTAACCACAGTGCGCTAACCGGACAATCTCTGATTTCAATGGAGTTGAACATCAGTTTTTTAATTTTTATGAAAAACCACATTTATTGGGCTTTAAACAAAAGAAAATCTACATTTTTTTCATCAATGTTTGAACAGTTGTGGCAGAGGAGCAAAACTTTGTCAAAATGAGTTTCACAAGAATATAATTACATAACTGCTATTTACAATGTAAGTGGTTTTATTATCTGTCTTGTGATCTTGTCTGGTGTGTTTTTGTAAAAAACATATTGAACCAACGCTCCTTTGATGTTTGTTTTTATGCAAACAAGGGACATAATGCCACAGTTCTTTAAGTTAGAGTCGTTTGCCTTGTTATGCAAGAATAAACCATGTTTGATTTGAATGTATTTAAAAAGTTTGCACGACACTGACTCCGCCATTATAACATCAAGGCTTATCATGTAATTTGAAAGATTTTTTTTAAAAGAATTATTGCTAGCATTAAGTCTTCGAGTGTCAATTGTTAAACCTTCAATCCATTGGTTGGGAAAATAGAGAAAGTGACCTTAGGTATCTGGCGAACAATTTTTTTTACCTCTTTCGTTCATGTAAATATGGTGTCCAAGCATGGTTTTGATTAAACTTCCTGTCAACATACTGATCTAGCTCTTTATTCGTCGAGGTGACAATTTCTGGGTGCTTTTCATTCTTTTTATACACAAATTCTTCCTTCGGCTTTTCAACTGGTTTTACGACAATCACGGCTGAATTCTGCCGTACGTTGTTATTATTTCTCTCCGGCGAAGGTGGCGGTGGTATGGCTGGAGATGTGACTGGAGTAACCTGCCGTTTCTGTGGCGGTGACGGTAAAATTGGGACAGTATCCTTTGTCGCCGCTGTTGCTTTTAAGGTGGGGGGTGGGGGAGGGTGAGGCTGGACATCGTCTAGTTGGTAATTGTCATCATCGGCTGGCAATCCCCAGGGGTCGGGTGAAACTCGAGCAGCTCCTCTTCGAAACATTTTTCAATTTTTTTTCCAGCACTCAGATCCTTAACTTCAATAGCACTTAAAATTATTTAAAAAATGTTAAAAAGTTAATTTTTATTTAATTATATGTAAAATTGTTCACAGCAAATTACTGTCAAAATGTTGAAAGAAAGAAATATTTCAATCAAAAGGTTTTTGCAGATAATCCAGCAAAAATGTTTTTCCAAATGTGTCCTTATATAATCCAGATTTTATTTTGTCACAAAAATCATCCTTTTAATAAGAATATAGAATCATTTTCTTCAGCGTATTACCTCATATCACAGAAAAATGGTTTTGAAGTAAATCATTTTTTCTTCCAAGCTAAGTTTGAAGACAAATATAGCTATAATTAAGCTTAAAAGCTATTTCTCTCATAAATATATTCAAGTTCCTTCTAAATCCAAATATTGTCATTGAACCTTGAAACCTGACACCACAAAGTCCACATCTCATTCCAAATCACAAATCACAAATCACGCAAATCTCTTGATAGCCATTTTTTTGCACAAAATTGCAATATAATTACTAATCATTACTTTTTTGTTTCCTTCTTTTATTTCTCACTTAACTTTATTATTTCGGACTATATAAATGATTGGATTGTTTGTGTAAAATGTTCCCCTGTCCAAAACATGTTCAACCATGCTCGAAATAAACTGTCATATAACAATAGGATAATGTAAAACTTGTAACAAAAACCTTCTTGTGAAAAACAATTACAAATTTTTTATTCAAGTGACTTTAAAGCTCTGAAATTCCATTAAATATTTTTGTTGGCAATTATAAGAACAATGAAAATAATTCCATGACAAATATCTGTTTGTCTGATACGCGTATTTAAAAACAATCACATTTGAATATAATTATATCTTTAAAATGCAATAATTCCATGTCAAATACAACATTTCACAAATGTTGCATTTCAATTCTCTTATATTTTCCATCCTGCGTTTTCTTATTGCCTTATAATTCTCATGGAATATTAAAACATAATCCATCACACAATGATGTTCGTTCTCACAGACTTTCCTATGGTAATATTGACCCTCTAGATAAAGACACATTTTGATAGCAGCTACAAAGAATGGTCAAATTACCCATCTCATTACTAGAGCTGCACTGCTTAATTATTAACAGCCTAACCAGCATCAATAACAGTCATAATACATGGAGGTCACCGAGGTGAAATTAAATAAATTTTGATAATTAATGCAAAGCAGATATTCAGACAAAATATTTTAAAATATAAGGCAAAGATGATATTCCAGTGCAAAGATTTTAATATATAATACAAAGATGATATTCCAGTGCCAATATTCAAGTGCAAACATTTAATATATTACGCAAAAATCATATTCCAGTGCCGATATTCCAGTTCAAACATTTTATTATATAACGTAAAGATGATATTCCAGTTCCAATATTCCAGTGCAAATATTAAAATATAATATTATAATGAAAAGATGATATTCCAGTGCAAACATTTTAATATATAATGCAAAGCAAAAATTCCAGTGCAAATATTTTTTATATCTAAAGCAAATTGGTTAATTTAAAGTGCACACATTTTTGGTATCTAATGCAACCCAGATATTCCAGTGCAAACATTTTGATATATAAGGCAAATTGGATAATTTCCAGTGCAATTATTTTGATTAATATTGCAAAGCGGATATTCCAGTGCAAATATTATGATATTTAATGCAAAGCTGATAGTTCAGTTCAAACATTTTTGATATCTAATGCAAAGCTGATATTCCAGTGCAAACATTTTTGATATCTATTACAAAGTGGATATCCCCGTGCAAACATTTTGATATCTTATGCAAAGCTGACATCCCAGTGCAAACATTATTGATATACTATTCAAAGTGGATATTCCAGCGCAAACAATTTTAATATATAATGCAAAACAGATATACCAGTGCAATTTTTTTTATATATAATGCAAAGCAAATATTCGAGTGCAAACATTTTGATATATAATGCAAAGTGGATATTCCAGTGCAAACATTTTGATATATAATGCAAAGTGGAATAATCCAGTGCAAACATTTAATATATAATGCAAAGCAGATAATCCAGTGCAAACATTAAATATATAATGCAAAGCGAATATTCAAGTGCAAGTTTATTTTGATATATAATATGATGCATTTATTCCAGTGCAACCATTTTTATATACCTTTGCTATTTTGCAAAGGAAAATATTTCTCTTCAAATTAGGTTTATCAGGCCACAATTAATAAACATTGTGTTGCCCAGCCTGACTCATGACTCACATTTCTTTTGGTAAAGAATCATTTTTCAATCAAGTCTTCCAATGGCCATATATTTTTTGGAAAACAGAATTCAAAGGGATAAGGAAGTGGAAAGATACAAGTCCCTAAGCAACCCTTCCATCATACTGTAGGTAAGGTCATCAAAGGCCAAACAAAGTTTTTTTTAATTGTGGAGTAAAAATATGATTTCTTTGGCACCTAAAACAAAACAGTCACAAAGCAGCTAGGAGCATACCTATGATACATTTATATTTCTAGTCCTCTCCTACAAGAGGGTTCTAGGGGCATGCTCCCCAGGGGACATATCAATATTACTCTTCAGAATGCTTTTGACACTTGAGCAATAGTGGAGTTGATTTTAGGAAAAAATGTTGTCCTATAATGCCAAAAGGAATAATCAGCATATTGAATAAGAGGGCTTATAAGCCCAGTGGCTCTCAAAGGAAGATAAAAAAATAAACGCTTAGATGATAAATGTTCCACAAATTTTGTCCACATATGTTAGTAATGATCATTACTTGTTTGTACTCGATGTAGCTTTTAGGCCGACAAAGACTAAAAAAGTAAGACCTTTCCAGGGGACACGGGAAATAAAGTACCATAATACCAAATATATTCCAGCATTGTTCTTAAAAATCTAACGCTCCACAGTCACAGCAAACTCCAACATTCATCTGTTGCTGCATTTCTTTAGTCGAACAAGGAACATAACTCAGCAATTATTCAAGACAGAATTATGGACCTTGCTTGACATGTGTGTATTGTCGATGAAAATATGTCAGTATCAAGTAATTATTTAAATCATTTGAAAATCGTGAAAATCTGGTTTTACTTATGGCAAAGGTCAAGCATATGCACCACGCAGACAACGACACAAGGCTATGAAAGACAAAACAATATAAAAATTATAACAAAAAAGAGAACTAAAACTTCCTTCAATAAAAGTTTACGAAAACTGATAATTACATAATTATCTGTTGACCTGATGCATTAATGACCCACATTTCCTAACTACTGATTGAAATTCAATTGCGCATCAATAAATTACAGATGCCCTCTTTAGAAAAGAACTCATTACCTGTAGTTTTTGAAGATTACTTATGAATATCAGGGCCTTAAGAAGTTGACACAAGGGTTATATTTAATATTATGCTAAGAACAGAATACTGTTTAAACACGACTTTACTTAAACAAATTGATTAAGAACACTGCTGCGGCATAGAATAAAGCCATTTCTCGCTCACCGCCAAAGCTTACTGCATGAAGACTGGAGTAATGGCTTTTTAGCATTGGTAAAATAAATTATTCAGACAAGATGCCAATGCAGCAATTCCTCATTAAAGCTTGATTATATTTTTGACGATGCAATTTTGCAAACCTAAGATTATAAAGCCAGTGTCACCTAGGTTTTTTTTTAACCATGAAGACTGATATTTATACCTATCAAAAATATCATCAATTTAAATAACCTGATCAAATTTCATGAAGATCAATAGTGAGTTTATTCAAATTGTGTGAGGCAAAATTAACATTTAATAATCACAGCTTTGACTAAAATATAAGTCCTAGAGACCTAGTTGTTGACCCTAGATGATACATCAAAGAAGCAAAATATAAAGATCCGGAAAATATAATCATTGACTGTGGTGCTGACAGGTCAATGGTATGTGTGCTAGTGTGACAAAATGTGTGCTTGTGTGTACCGGTACATGTATGTGTGCTAGTGTGACAGAATGTGTGCTTGCGTGTATGTGTGTAAGTATGTAAACTTACCAAATGTCATGAAAATTGGAAAATTTTATTTGCTTAAATTCTTTTTTACTTTAATGTAACTAAAATATCATGCAGAAAAAACTTCATGTTTTTTTTTTAATTTAATGACATGGGAAACTCATTTCCTATTCGATGAAACACACATTTTTATTTTAAGCCTTATTGTGAGCATTATTATTAATATTAATATTTATTATTAATAAATGACAAAATTAATAATTAATTTTGTCATATTTATTATGTTTTTTTTCATTTCCTTACTTTTAAAAGTTCTTTCATCAAGCAAGTTAAATTGTTGCTTATCTTAAAAAAGTGAAATAAACTTCAGTATCATAAAAGATGCCCTTTAAAAAAAAAAAAAAAATTAATACGAATTGAATGAATGTTCATTTTCTTAAATGAACAAAAATTTGTTATCGAGTTATTCATACATTTGTGTGCAATGTTTATATATTTTACTAAAAAAGGGGCTGTTTGAAATGGTTCCAAACAAACCAATTTTTATAAATATGCCAATAATAATTCAATGTGCCCATAATCATTTCATGTTTCCATAAAGATATTTTATACTCTTACAATATTGACGGAAATTCAATTAAAACTTAAGTTACAGATTACGTTAAATTTGCATTTATATAGATAACAGCCTAACCATGAATGTTAAGGTACAAAAACAGTACAACATTTCCCCCACTTCTTTCATACTTCACACAATAAAGTCATGCCTTAGGCTATAAAGAGAAGCATGTTTACATGTGTATTCCTAGTCTCTTGGACACAGCAGGGTTAAGTTAAAATAACAATATATGGCGAGAGCAAAAAGGTTATAAAGATCATAATCGGCAATACACAGTAAGGAAGTATTTCCAAATTTCCAGTGGTTCGATCAATGTAAACTATCGGATCAGATATTCGACACTCGTAAGGAATTATGACGTATGGTTTAAATAGAACAATTGGCATTGGAACGAAACTCGTAAAAATATCTACTTAAAGCATTAATGTATTAACAGCAGGGGGTTTATAAAAGTACAGAACAAATCCATTTAATTTATCACACCTTCGGGACACGATTCTTCTGCTATATATAATGTCAACTACCCTATATAAACTTTGTTAAATTCTTGTTTTAATTGTTACATATTTTATACATTTTAAGTTAGAAAGTCGTATATAACAGCACAATTGTTTTTAATCTAAAACTGGTCATCACTTGTACGAAGTGGAATATTTCAACAGTTTTTTCCAACAGTGTTTAAGGATTGGAATTTTAGTGAATTTAATTTTTTTACCACAATTTCTACAAATCACGTTCTCTTGACTTCTAAAATGATAAAATACAATAGAAAACATTTAAAAACTTCTGACAGAAACAACCAATTTAGTCATTACTTTTATGTAGTAGATTGTACAGCTGTTTTCAATGGCTAGTATAGAGACAATTTGCGCAAAACACTAAAATGACCAAAAATAAACCAGCACCACTTTTAAGGGATTTGGCAGGGCCCTTTGATAGAAGCCAAAAAAGGGAAAATACTAACATTGTTTTCAAACCTTTTATTGAACAAACTCATCAACATATTCATGAATGGCACTTTATTGATACAATTGCTGAATGCCAAGGGGTCAGTGCTCTTCCAAAAACATTGTTTTTTATTTACAGGCAGGCTTGTCAATAAGTTTTTGTTGAACCGACTGAAACAGAAAAGTAGGCGGCCAGCTAGGGGGATCCATGGGCATGCCCCCCCCCCAGGAAAATTTTGAAATTCAGCGCTTCATTTCCTGCATTCTGGGAGTATTAATTAACCCTTTACTTCATAAATACGCAATTTTACTTATCTATCCATAGCTTCATAGATACGGAGATCCACGCTTTATCGATAGCTTCATAGATACCTTATTCTACGTACTCGTAATGTAGGGTCATTCATTTTCATATCTGTTGCTTGTTTATTTGCTATAAATTCATTTCCACGAAGTGTAAACATCGATAAATACAATGCACTCAAAAAAACAACAAACCCTATGTTACTATTTTAAGAATTTTGGAAAATCGCGAAATAAGGTCATTGGTATCAAAGATGCGTAAAACGTTGACTGCGCGGGTTTGTGGGCATTCCTGTCTCGTGTTCCTCGAGGAAATTAACACAATGCTGCAAGTTATAATTAACTACCAATAATACAACTATATTTTATTGATCACGCGCAGGTCATGGTTCAGAGTCGTGTCAAAATGTCGGCAATGTTGAGAAACAAAAAATCGTCTACTGCGTCTACAAATACGCCAATCGTAAGATAATGATTCAGATTATCTGAAAATTTTAAACCAGTCAAGGCGATGCTCTAAATATCGAAAAGAGATGTTATAGGCGAAAAGGGCCGTTTTTAGCGGTAAGGAACATTTATAACCAAAAGACTTGCGATCAATTTTTTTTTTCTTCTGAATTTAACCGGCCCAAACTCCATTTGAACCGTCCATTTCGGCTGGCGCCCAGTTCTTATCGACAACCCTGTACAGGGGAGATCTTTACCTGGGTAGGCAAAAATACATACTTTTTCAGGAGGGGAACTTTTGGCCCCAAAAAAGGCCGAAAAACCCCACTGAGCACACATACTGTTTGATTAAACTTTCAAATTGATATGTCTGAGTACTTTTTAGTAGTCAGAATACCCATTTAAAAAATAATGGCCTTATTGACCCATTTTGGTCAGTTTAAGCATTATTAATTTGATTTTGCAAGAAAATATTTCGATATGATTTCTGGCAATCGCTTCGCATTTAACTGAAATTCTTGATTTTACAATTTATAGTTGATAAGTTGATGGCCCCTCTGTCTGTAAAACTAATTGGTCCCTGAATATCTGTATCACTATTGCTCTATGAATGTTTGACATTGGCCCCTACATCTGACCCCTAAATGTTTGAATGATTAAGGCACCTATATCTGTACGACTATGGCCCTATGTCTGCATGACAATGACCCCTTAATTTTGATGTGACTATGGCCCCTATATTTGTGTAACAATGACGCTTTTTGTCCCTGTGACTATGGCTATGGCTATGGTCTGTATGACTTTGGCCCAGATGTCTGTATGACTATGGCCCAGATGTCTGTATGACTATGGCCCAGATGTCTGTATGACTATGACCCCTATGTCTGTATGACTATGGCCCCTATGTCTGTTTGACTATATGGCCCCTATGTATGTATGACTATGGCCCCTATTTCTGCATGACTAAAGCCTGTCTTTCTGTATGACTATGGCCCCAATGTCCGTATGTTGTCTGTAAAGATAGGACTCTTTCTCCTCATTAATGATTAATTACCTCATATCCTTCTTGACGGACATGGGGCGGGGCATGGCTCGGATGAGTTTCATGACGTGATCCCTTTCCTCATCTGTGTCGATCACCATGTCCCCAAGGCCTAGTTTCTGCATGGCGTCATTTACTTCTCCATGCGAAGGTTCAACCTATGTGTAAAAATGGTGTTGATTATATTTACACAACAGGAATAATAAAATAGGTCGAACACGCGCACTCCCATTCATAGGTTCAACATACATGTAAAAATGGTTAATATACACAACCAACATACTGAATCATAATGAACTCGGGGAAAAGATATTAATAACAATGTTAACAGTCATATAATATAACAAAATAGGTTTGTTTCCTGTTTCGGACCAGGGCTAAAAAGCGGCAATTTGCCGGTCTGGACTGATTTTGACCAAGCCAGACTGATTTCAGTTTCAAAAAGTGTAAAAAAAATCGGCCCGAAATTTATTCAATTTTTTTTTTTTCGATCCAAAACGACTACGTCAGTAAAAGTTGTAGAAATTGTAAAACACAAACATTTATGGGTCATTCACACATTCAAAACTACCTCCCATAGGTAATAAAAGTGTCTTAGTTACCATCAGACCAATGCGACCAGCTGCTTTTTCTGCTACGCTGATCACTCTATATAGCCTATCTGTTAATTAGCAGACGCTTGCAATCGGTCCAATCACGTGTATTGGTAGGTCGCAGAAGACACAATTAAACAAACTATGTGTTAATTATGTGCTTGCAGCTATCCTGATTAAGTGTTAAAATCGGTCCATATTTTGACATGGCAATATGCTATGTCGTCGTCGATCATTACATGATATATCCGTTTGTTGATTACCAAACTGTTAATTTAAATTGTAATCAAGAACCATTGCTGGTTAGAAACAGTTTTAAAGATAAATGCATTTGTCATTGTTAATCAGCGAAAGCATTAAACATCTGAATTAATTAACCTAGTCATATATAGGCGACAGGCTTAATTAACTACATAGTCTGAAAGCTAAGTGTGCCGCTTACGTCATTTTAATTCACAGTAATGAAAAAAAAATCATTGTTGATATCACACTTAAAGGTTGAAGCTCCGATTATAAATCTAGATATATATTATTATTCAAGGTTATCAGTTGAATGTTGACCCACTGTAGAAGCATTTAGCAAATAAATCATATAATAATGTTGCACTTTTTGTCGTCTGACCGCTTCTCGCCGACCACAGTTAATTACGATCGCAGTCATTCTTGTAAGAAACGCCGCAGAACTCGATGAAAATCTCATTTGAATTAAGCTTGTATCAATCACTATATGAATCGGCTATGCTGGCTCTAGATCCCTCTAACGAATTGCCACACAGCGAAAAAATATTGACAGAAAAGACGTCGCGAAAATGTGTGACATTTTTTCCATGTAATCAAACTTATGAACGGGTCTTTCTTTTTTTTGAGGGGGGGGGGGGGGCCAAAGTACAGATTCACGATCTCATCAATTTTATGTCGAAAATTGTCATTTTATGAACAGTAAATCATCCTTCAATTAATGCTATGGAGGGCACAAATACCGAACACTTGCAAAGCGAAACTAGAATGGGCTTTTGAGAAAAGCGCATGTCTCCCCCGAAGGCTTAGTAAGACTTAGAGGTGTAAAGTACTGATACATCTGGCTGGAAAGCAGGGTGTGAGAATTCAATAGGGATTTCCACACAATAAGCCCTAGTTAATGATCTGAAAACTATTTTTCATCTTTCAAGCACTTGACCTTGACATGTGACCCCAAAATCAATAGGGATCTTCTACACCTCATGACCAACCTTCCTACCAAGTTTGGTGAACCTAGGTCAAACCGTTCTCAAGATATTGAGCGGCATTGGTTTTAACTTTGGAAGTCGCCGTGACCTTTGACCTAGTGACCCGAAAAACAATACATGTCTTCTACACCTCATGACCAACCTCCCTACCAAGTTTGGTGAACCTAGGTCAAACCGTTCTCAAGATATTGAGTGGAAATGTTTTTTACATTGGGGGTCGCCGCGACCTTGACCTTTGACCTAGTGACCCCAAAAACAATAGGGATCTTCTACACCTCATGACCAACCTCCCTACCAAGTTTGGTGAACCTAGGTCAAACCGTTCTCAAGATATTGAGCGGAAATGTTTTTTACATTGGGGGTCGCCGCGACCTTGACCTTTGACCTAGTGACCCCAAAATCAATAGGGATCTTCTACACCTCATGACCAACCTCCCTACCAAGTTTGGTGAACCTAGGTCAAACCGTTCTCAAGATATTGAGCGGAAATGTTTTTTACATTGGGGGTCGCCGCGACCTTGACCTTTGACCTAGTGACCCCAAAAACAATAGGGATCTTCTGCACCTCATGACCAACCTCCCTACCAAGTTTGGTGAACCTAGGTCAAACCGTTCTCAAGATATTGAGCGGAAATGTTTTTTACATTGGGGGTCGCCGCGACCTTGACCTTTGACCTAGTGACCCCAAAAACAATAGGGATCTTCTACACCTCATGACCAACCTCCCTACCAAGTTTGGTGAACCTAGGTCAAACCGTTCTCAAGATATTGAGCGGAAATGTTTTTTACATTGGGGGTCGCCGCGACCTTGACCTTTGACCTAGTGACCCCAAAAACAATAGGGATCTTCTACACCTCATGACCAACCTCCCTACCAAGTTTGGTGAACCTAGGTCATGCGGTTTTCCAGTTATCGATCGGAAACGAAGTGTGACGTACGGACGGACTGACGGACTGACGGACTATCGGACTGACGGACAGGGCAAAAACAATATGTCTCCCCCAGAGAGGGGGAGACATAAATACACGGTCATACAATTATAATTAATAAGTTATGCTATATTAAATAAACACTTAGCTGCAAGTTATTTATTGTTTCCGATGATTTTCAAAACATGCAATTCAAATGTAAAGTGTGATTTCTATTTATGAATATCTTGAATGTAGGTCAACATAACTGCAAAACCTAAAGATGGACGTCATTCCCCCATGTGCTACATTTTGATCTTTAAGCATATAAACATTGAATGGCATTTTTTTTGGAAAAAAACTTAACAAAACAAGATGAAACTTTGTAAGTGTGAACTGAAGGCAAGCCTCTGTTTTGATCTAGATCATCAAATAATCGATCACGGTAAACAAACGCTTGTTTTAGCCAGTGTTCGGGATTTGTGCCCTGTTCGGAAATGTACCGCCAACCAGTATAGGGCACTCTAAAGTAAGTTAATTTACCAAAATTAATATCACCTGTTTCAAGTGAGACAATAGCATTCAGACACATCGTTTAATTTAAAATACCTTAAAATATCATTAAATAACCTTGACCTTCCTACGCTATTCTTTACGGCAATTAAATTAGAAACTAACTATTTTATGTTTTTGCCTTAAATGATATAGCCTTTGAATCTATCTAAACGCTAATCAAATTAAAAAAAAAAATCAACAATTCTTAATATTCACTGTTAATAAAAATGAATATACAAAAGAATTTAAACTGATCAATATTCACTTTATCAACAATCTTTTTGTTATGAATTACAAATTGAGCTTCAACAGACATATTATATTTCAAATTATGTACCATCTGCAAAATAAGACAATTTTATTTTATATATAAGGCATGTGGGATATTATCAATAATCCAATATATTGCACTTATTTTGAAAGAACAGAAATGATTTGTATCGAAACATAGAGGCATATCAATATTTTCTTTATTAAATATGGTATATGTATATTGCGCTTTATTAATGCGTAGTTAACGTTTCTTCTTGAAAAAAAGACAAAATACCCATTTTGTAAGACAATAAATGATAACAGTTACAATTTCAATAATGGCTGTCTATACATGATTATTGTAGGTAAAGCGGTGACAAAACAAAATTGCAAATGCGTCACTGAAAAACAAAGACATTAATAAAAATACATCCTATTCACATCTTATCAAAACAAATAGATAGTGAAAACAAGGTTAATTTTGCGCTGCCTATTTCTGAACTATTTTCACTTAACCTATCATAATACATCGTTTAAATATTGTGAAATGTCGTGATACCTTTTGCAATACACTATTGAAATATCATGATACATTTCACGATAAGCTATTGAAATATCGTTATATATTGCAATAAGTTTCCGACTACCCTGTCGAAATACAGGGGTAAATTTTATTGAAATATCGTGGTATATTTTTAATCACGCTGTTGAAATATCATGATATATCATGGTTTGTTTCAGGACAGCCTGTTAAAATATCATGATACCTTTTAGGAAACACGTTTGAAATATATTGCAATACTTTTTCTGCCAATAATACCCATCTCTGTTGTATAATATACCTTGTTTGTTGGTATAACGGACCTACGTCTGTGCACTGCCTGCCTGTCCTTCGACATCTTTTTACGTCCCATCGACATACCGAGATTGGAATACTGCGCTTCTTTACTTGGTAGCGTGGTATTTGCCTGTTCCATAGTGTTCCGATACACTTCTTGGCCTGTCTTTTGATAGACTGCCCCTAGAGGAAGAATAAATATACTTTATATACATATATGACAGAATTTTTATTTTCCAAACTTTAATAAGATTATTTTATACTTTTAAAGAGACATTAATTTTAAAGTAGATTAGCAATAAGATAATCATTTGCAATACAATACTTATTAGTCGCTATCAGTCAAAAATCACTGCCTGCATCATATAATGAAAACAGCCACCAGTATGATACACATTCACATGTATTTACTGTTATTCAATTATTGATTTTTTGACAATTCCATTGTTAATGGCATTGAGAAATGAAAATAACATTTAATGACAATAAAAATAGTTAATAACACTCAAGCCCCAATTTCTCAAAAAATCTTTAAAAATATCTTAAGCATAACAAGCCTAAGTAGTTTAGCCATTTAGCAATAAAATATTTAACTAAATAAAAATGTTTTATTGTGATTATCATAGAAATAATTGCACTTAAAAAAGTCTTAAAACATTTCACAAACATTTCACAAATTTACACCAAAATAGAATTAGTGATCTTTAGCTTGATCCTACTTGTTCGAGAAATTGAGGCCTAAAGTTAATTCTAAGAAATGAATGTTGAAACTGATTTAATATCGTCAATATAATTGACAGTATCTTGCTCAAACACTGACCTATTCTTTTAAAACCTCTTTAAAGAAGCAGAATTGGAAGACATTTATTAATTAATTCTAAGTTAGATCATGCTTCCGGCAATGGAATCCCCTGACAGATTTACAATTAATCATTATAAAGTGCTCTCTCCCTAAGGTCCCTAAACGCGATCCCATGAAAGTTGTCCATAAACTCTTTCGATACACCAAGTTTGGTCACAATATGTCAACCCTAACTAAAGTTATTCTAAACAATAGGCGAGTTTGATGCTGGCCCGCCCAAAAAATCCCGCCCGCACGAGTTCACAACAAGTTTTTTTATTCACTTGTGAAAACTTGGTTTATAAACACTTAAAACAATTACTTAATGATGGAAACAGAGCTGATTAATTCTTAGTTTGTAACAAATTAGTACTCATGTTTCATTAATAAGTCTACAGGCCGATGGAAATGCTGGACAGATTCACATTTAATCATTTAGAAATTAAGGCAATTAATCTACATCAAAAAAATCAGTAAGCCATTTTACAACAGAAAAGTTTAAATATTTTCTACTAGTAAAATTATAATGTTCCCGGTCTGCCAACAAAATAGTGTAGAAGACCAAAAATAAACACTACCTATGTAACTTTATGACAATAAATATGGTTTGCAACGGAAGTTAGATTCTAAGAACTGATTGCTGGAATTGATTTTGTGTCATCATAACATGTGACGATTACTTGCTTCGACAATGTTGTATTCTTTTCAGAAACTCTTTATAGAAACATAATTGGAAGCCATTGATTAATTCTTAATTGGTAACAAACTGATTCTTAAGTCCATTTCCGGCTACCACGGTTCTTTCTTCCGTTACACCTTTTACATACCGTGGGAAAATTAGATAACAATATCTCCTTTATATGAATATGCATAGGGCGCAGGTCTTAGACAACTCTTCTTCCAATAAAATCACATGTTAAAGTTATATTCTCTCCAATAACCCTCAACTTTCAGTTGTCTCCGCAGTTTAGTGGTCTAAGTGGCGTGTTTAAAATTAGAAGAAATCAGGCAGACTGCGTTCAATTTGAGCTATCGCCAAACTTCTTTCTTCTATGGGAAAAACGAAACCAGGTTTTCAATGATGGACTGAACTTCATCCTTTATTGTAAGATTCAGCTTCAACTGTTTTACCTAACTTTAATAACTTATACCTTGATCTTGACCTTAGGGGCCTCAAATGCATTCCCATGGTCTTCCATAAACTCTTCCAATATACAAAGTTTGGTCAAGATAAGTCATCCCTAACTAAAGTTATTTAGTTTCAACCGCTTTTCTATTTTAAGTAAAAGTGACCTTGACCTTGACCCCAGGGGCTCCAAACACAATCCCATGAAAGGTCTCCAACACTTTTCCAAAATACCAAGTTTAGTAAAGATGTCAACCCTAACTTAAGTCATTCAATACTAACCATTTATCTATCCTTAGAAACAGTGACCCTGACCATGACCCTTGCGGCTCCAAATGCAATCCCATGAATACCAAGTTAAGTCAAGATATGTCAACCTAAACTAAGTAAAGTTATTCAGTTGCAATCATTTTTTTTTCTATTTTAAGTAACAGTGACCTTGACCTTGACACTAGGGGTCTTAAACGCAATCTTATGAAAGGTATACTTCCTATATACAAACTTTGATCAAGATATATCAACCGTAACTAGATTTATTCAGTTTTATAGGTGAGTTTGACGCTGCCTGTACACCCACCCGCCAAACTGCCCACCCACTCGAACAACACTTTACATCATTCTAGTATTAAACCTGGTTTTACTTTGGGAAAACGTGGTTAATAAATCCAAAAAAGGTTTGGCTCCACCAATGGGATTGCCGGAAATATTCTGATTTGATTATCAAGAAAACTGGCGGAAAACAACCACCAAATTTCCATTAAGTCATCAATTGATTTTATTAAGTGGGTTATTTAGAAGTCCGTGCATGCGAGGTGGTGAGTTTATTTTGTTAATTGAACTATTAAATCAGCAGTTGAGCTGTGAACAGTTTTACCAAATGATGCACTCTTACTCCCAAATAAGATTTACCACAATTAATACAATTGTTTTGATTTATCGAAAAGGATGGATAAATGTCGAAAACAATGGTTTTTATGAAGGATACCAAGTATAATTCGAAAGAAAGGTGCAGAAAACATGGTTTTTCTACCTTATGAGACTATAGTAGATCACAGTAAATCTTTTAGCATTCACCAATCATTTTTTTTTTGGTGTTTTCAGCTATTAAATACACAGTTACAATCTTGTTATCAGTAATTAATATTTTCCATAAATGCATTATTTAGTAAGTAGTTAAAGGTTTATCATTCAAAATTTATGTTTGTTATACATGTGTATATGTATTGATTTTGAATAAGAGTGTCACTTTATAAAGTAAAACAATAATATAAAATAACTTAAAAAATGCATTTTATTTAAAATTATCTTTTACATTATTATGTATTATTACGTATATTGTGTTTCTCTATGTGGCACAATTTGAAAGGTTGTTATTCTTTTTAAAACATGAGGAATTTTATGATTTACCCTTTATAATATATTCACAAAAGAAACTTAAATAGAGTTTATCAATATCTTTCTTTACTTACTTATATAAAAGAAAAATATCAACAATTAAGAAATCCACAAGATATTTAAAATAGTAGCTCCAAATTTGTTGTCTCGAAAGCACACATAAATTTGCCAATTTTAATTAAAACAATTTTTATGGATAAAAATGATATACGTCTGTTGCCAACACTTGTATTAATTTCTTAATCTGAAAGTCTGAAAATTGTTGGTAATATCATATATATACAACTAGATGCAAACGAAAGCAATACGTCTGTTGCCAACACTTCTATTAATTTCTTAATCTGAAAGTCTGAAAATTGTTGGTAATATCATATATATATACAACCAGATGCAAACGAAAGCAAAATTGATAATCTTTTAAGTTATTTAAATGGTTCTAGCTCTTACATTACATCCATTATAATACCAATAATGGTTATGGCAAATTCTATAGAAAATCTCTTTCATATTTAAAGTGATGAATGCGGCCTATGTCAATAGTGAAATTCTACCTTCAATAAATAGCATGAAAAATATACCAATTCTTCAATAATGATCTAGAGCCTATTGTTATCCAAAAGCTATTTTGGGATATTTTATATATATGTCAACAGTTTATTATTCCAAAATGTTTGGGTCATATTATGGGCTGATGCATGAAAAGTGTTTTGAAATAATTTTATTGATTTTTTGGCTAAACATTTTTTTTTTTTCAACATCAACCAATATATTATAATTATATCATATTAGCCAAGGGATTAAAAAATGTTGTTTTTTTGGTATCTGATTTTTTAAATTCTAAAAAATTCATAATGAAATGTAAGATATAACATATTTTGGTAAATATTCCATGCTGGGCAGTCGCCAAGTAACACAGCTTTTTCATTAAATTCTCATTTTCTGACATTAAATCTATTGATATTGTTATTATTGGTTTTCAAATGATAAATCATCAAGATATTTTCACTAGTGGATTCTATATGACAATTAATCATTTGTCTGGCTGTGCAAGTCTTGAACAATTCATTTTTTTTTATAAACCTCCATGTAGACATTAACCTATATTTGAAGATAGTTAAATAAAGTGCGTACATGACGTTATGAATGCAGAGTCAAAGTTTCATTTGATGATCCGAAACAAGGGGTAAACATACGGAAGCCACATTTAAGCCAAACTAGAGCTGTCAAAGGAGTGACGAATACCCCCCAAATGGACACAGGAATGGCAATCCATTCCTTTGAAAAGAGGCTATAACTCCAAGGTTACTGCACACTGCATCTTCTTTTATCATGCATGTATTGTTTGTCCGGAAACCGTTTTTCTATTTTCGTAACAGTGCACAAAAACCTTTACTCCACTGGCCCCATTTTCAATCACAAGCATTGTCTTCACAGAGGCTGCCTATACAGCAAGTTTCATCACAATATCTCATGCCCAATTAAAGTTATGAAGCAGAAACCATTTTCTATTTTTAGTAACAGTGACCTTGACCTTGGCCCCACCAGCCCCAATATCAAACCTGACCTGTATCTTCTGATGTTACACCTGTGTACCAAAAAATGTTCAAATCTGTCAAGCCTTTCATGAGTTATTGTCCGGAAACCATTTTTTCTATTTTTAGTAACAGTGACCTTGACCCCACCAGCCCCAATATCGAACTTGATCTGTATCTTCTGATGTTACACCTGTGTACCAAAAATTGTTCAAATCCGTTTAGCCTTTCATGAAATATCCTCCGGAAACCGTTTTTCTTTTTTTAGTAACAGTGACCTTGACCTTGGCCCCACCAGCCCCAATATCGAACTTGACCTGTATCTTCTGATGTTACACCTGTGTACCAAAAAATTTTCAAATCTGTCAAGCCTTTCATGAGTTATCATGCGGAAACCATTTTTCTATTTTTAGTAACAGTGACCTTGACCTTGGCCCCACCAGCCCCAATATCGAACTTGACCTGTATCTTCTGATGTTACACCTGTGTACAAATTTTTTTTCAAATCTGTCAAGCCTTTCATGAGTTATCGTCCGGAAACCGTTTTTCTATTTTTAGTAACAGTGACCTTGACCTTGGCCCCACCAGCCCCAATATCGAACTTGACCTGTATCTTCTGATGTTACACCTGTGTACCAAAAAGTTTTCAAATCTGTCTAGCCTTTCATGAGTTATCGTCCGCAAACCATGAAAACCGACAGACCGACCGACAGACAGATTGACCGACAGACCGACCGACCGACAAGCTCACTCCTATATTCCCCCTCAAACTTCGTTTGTGGGGGTATAATAATATATTTTGACAGATGTGATTTTGCAGCAGGATAAGTGTTTATACTTAGACATCAATGTTGCTGACCCATATTTACACTGGTCTGACCTTATTTTTGACCCAAAATGACCCATATACAAACTTGTTCTAAATCTTATGCTGAGAAAAACTAGAGATTGCTTTTTTGAAAAAGCGCTTGTCTCCCCTATTGTGTGGTCGTAGCTGAGAAAAAATAAATGATGGACATGAAATTTGTAACTTTGGACTGGAGACAAACCAACAGTGAAGTTTGGTTTATTCGATTATATTAAATAGTGAAGAGAAGAAAGTGTTGTTGATTAATCATGGAAAATGTAAACGAAGTTTGCATTGTATGAAGTTCCTGGGCGCAAGCGTTATTCAATTATTGATCGGAAACCATTTTTCAGCTCACAGTCATCGTGACCATGACCTTTTACCTACTGATCACAACATCAATAGGGATCATCTACATAACCAACTTGCATACCAAGTATTAAGTTCTTGGGTGCAAGTGTTCTTTAGTTACTGAGCGGTAACCATTTCTTCAACTCAAGGTCATGGCAACCTTGACCTTTGACCTACTGATCTCAAAATCAATAGGGGTCATCTACTAGTTCTGACCGACTAGCGTACCAAGAATGAAGTTCCTGGGTACAAGCGTTCTTAAGTTATTGAGCAGAAACCATTTTTAAGCTTAAGGTCACCGCCAACGTATCATTTTTTACCTGAAGGTAACCTTGACCTTTGACCTTTTGATCTCAAAATCAATAGGGGTCATCTTCTAGTCATGAACAACTAGCTTACCAAGTATGAAGTTCCTGAAACCAAAGGATCTTTAGTTATTGAGCGGAAACTTTTTCTTCACTTCAAGGTCATGGCAACCTTGACCTTTGACCTAGTGATCTCAAAATCAATATGGGTCATCTTCTAGTCATGACCAACTAGCATACCAAGTATGAAATTCCTGGTTGCAAGCGTTCTCTAGTTATTGAGCGGAAACAGTTTCTTCACCTCAAGGTCACGGTGACCTTGACCATTGACCTACTGATCTCAAAATCAATAGGAGTCATCTACTAGTCATGAACAACTATGAAGTTCCTGGGTACAAGCTTTCTTTAGTTATTGAGCAGAAACCATTTTTAAGCTTAAGGTCACTGCCAACATAACATTTTTTACCTGAAGGTAACCTTGACCTTTGACCTTTTGATCTCAAAATCAATAGGAGTCATCTAATAGTCATGAACAACTAGCATACCAAGTATGAAGTTCCTGGACCCAAAGGATCTTTAGTTATTGAGTGGAAACCGTTTCTTCACCTCAAGGTCACGTTGACCCTGATCTTTGACCTAGTGACCCCAAATTCAATAGGGGTCATCTACTAGTCATGAACAACTAGCATACCAAGTATGAAGTTCCTGGGTCTAAGAGTTCTATAGTTATTGGGCGGAAACGAAGTGTGACGTACTGACTGACTGACTGACAGACTGATGGACTGACTGACGGACAGGGCAAAAACAATATGTCTCCCCATGAATGGGGGAGACATAAAGATATTACACGCAAATGATTTTTACATGGAAGGTCACCACGACCTTGACTATTGACCTTGTTACCCCCAAAACAATTGGGATCATCTAGACATCATGACCAACCTCACTTCAAAGTTTGGTGAACCTAGATCAAAGCATTCTCCTGATATTGCACGGAAATATTTTTTTACATTAGAGGTCACAGCGACGTTGACCTTTGACCTTGTGACCCCCCAAAATATAGGAGTTTTCTAAACCTCATGATCAACCTCCCTACCAAGTTTGGTGAACCTAGGTCAAACCATTCTCAAGATATTGAGCGGAAATGTTTTTTACATTGGCGGTCGCCGCGACCTTGACCTTTGACCTAGTGACCTCAAAAACAATAGGGATCTTCTACACCTCATGACCAACCTCCCTACCAAGTTTGGTGAACCTAGGTCATACCGTTCTCAAGATTTTGAGCAGAAATGTTTTTTATATTGGGGGTTGCCGCGACCTTGACCTTTGACCTAGTGACCCCAAAAACAATAGGGATCCTCTACACCTCACTACTAACCTCCCTACCAAGTTTGGTGATCCTAGGTCATGTGGTTTTCCAGTTATCGATCGGAAACGAAGTGTGACGTACGGACGGACTGACGGACTACCGGACTGACGGACAGGGCAAAAACAATATGTCTCCCCCAGAGAGGGGGAGACATAATTCTTGTTGAGTTTCTGGGAGAACACTGGTCTTAAAAATTATGCTGACAATTATTCTCACCAACTTCCATGAAGATAAAATAAAAAACTTTGAAAAAATGGTTAACGACATCCACACAAAATGTGCTGCCAGCCCTTAGTTACAGCCTGGTTCTTCCAAATCTGTAAACAAGTGGGTTTTTTTATGAAAAATCTGGCTTATGATTTTAAGACATTACAGTATACGAAACAGCCCATTATTATACATATGACACTGCAATTAACATTGATAAAATGAAGCAGGCTCAGAACAAAAAAAAATGTTCATTATTACAAAAAAGGCATTGGCTACAAGAAAAAAATAAAACAAACCAATAAAAAAGAAGATAATATTGTACTTACTTGCCAGATTAGCCATTATATAATAATATTTAGAAGTCATCTTGGATTTTTTTGACTTTCCGCAAAACTACAGTGGATTTTAATGTGGTTAAAATTTCAACTCTTTTTCTCTTATCAGTAAACTATGCAGTAACTTGGTTGTAATCCAAAATGCAATTTCCTGATTTTTATTGAAAAATTAAAATGTAAATTTGTAAACAGCAATATCTGAAAAACGCTTTCTCATTCCTGATAAAACACAACAAAATTCCCTATCTTATGATATAAAACATAACGTCTATGTCGGGGATTTTTTCGATCCATATATATTCCATGTCCGATTTTAAATCTTTTAAATGCTGATTTCAATTATTCATTGTCATTTTTATCCTTAAATTTTGATAACAAAATAAGCACAACGTTTCAACAATTCAACACTGTTTCTCACAACTTCAGGATTCAAACTTAAATGAATATCACAATTGATAGAGATGGGCTGTAATTGTCCGAAATGACATTTTTATCTTAACGGGGACTTTATGGCACTTAAGGTTAGGCATCAACAAACAAATCTGATTCACTATATAAATAAAAACATCCCTCTTGAAAGAAGAAAATCCCTTGTTAACAACATTTTACTAAATTCTAAAATTGTGACGTGTTAAAAATGCCTCAGCAAGGTACGAAATAGCCTTTATTAAATATGAAGTTGATATTTATTTATTGGCAATTTTTATTTGAGTTTACAATGAATAAGTTATATCAAGCTATTGATTCCAATTCTGTTGTTTGCATAATAAAACATTTTGTAAAAAAATAAAACCATTCCTTTTACTAATATTTATAAAACCTAAATAAATTATGAAAGAAAAAAAAGTATTCAATAGAAAACATTTTCCAGAATACATTTTGTGGACTTAAAGCCTTACTCTGACAGATATACCAAGACAAAAAATAAAAAAGTTGTAAAAATGGTATATCTGTGAAAGTGGGCCTTTAAATATTGTTTGGGGGTCCAATTTCTTTTATCAAAAACAAATCGCATTTGCCATAATGTAAACGTTTTAGCATTTGGACCTGAAATTTAGGCCCAAAATTGTTCAGAAAAACACTGAATAAGCTTAGGTTTTGAAAAGAATATGCATTTGAAAGAGAAGAAGTAATAATTGTATAAGGAGTGTATGTGTTTGTTACGATTGAATTGATGATACTGAAAAATGCCTGCTTTAAACAAACAGATATAATATATATTAAGACTGTAATAAGAAGAAAAATACTGTAAACTGAGCAATTGAAGCCTTTTAGCTGAAAATGAATCATTGATTGGGTTTGCTTCTTGATTAAAATGAATTTAAGTGATTTGCTCACAAAACAATGACAAGCTAAAACAAAATTTAAATTCAACACGGAAGTTCAATTAAATTATACAATGTCATGCAGAAAATGTTTGTAATGGAATTTCTTTTGTTTTAATAATCAGGGGCCGATTTGACGTAAAAGGGTGTGTTACTTAAGGATGTAACCTTTTGACTTGTGCCCCTCCCTCAGAACTAAAATTTATCTGTACAGGGGGGCTGGGTGTACTCCCCAAAGAAAATTTTAACAATATCTATTTTGAGCATAATTTATTAGTTTTTTTCTCCCATATTGAAATAAAATTTAAACTTGGACAATTTTAGGAGGGGGGGGGGGGGGAGGCGCTCATGCTTAGTGTGCCCCTGCCCTGGATCGTCTTGCAGTAATGTCCTATAAAATGTGTCTTTGCATTTAACCAAACCCCTGACCTTAAGTAGGGATTGAGCCAGGATTTATTAAGGGCTGAGGGTGCTAAAGAAAGGGGACGGGTGCTGAGGGACTAAAGGGCACATAATGTATCAGGCAATGAATAATTAAAGCATTATGACTTTCAATGAAAATAAAATGTAAAGTAATATAAGGTTTCAAAAACCAAATACTAGTATTGTAAAGTGAGTTTGAATTCATAATCATATTTCAATTTTCAATCAAAACAAAAGTAATATTTGATTTAATCCTAGGCTTTTCATTCTTTGAAGGCAATTGGAGTGCATATTCTGGTCTCCATGAGGGCAGAAAGTTCAGCTTTCAAAAAAAGAACAGGGTGCAGATATTGCTGAGGGATTGTTTGGGTAAGAAAACCCTAAAACCCAACCAAAACTATCCCTTAGCAATCACTGACCCTTATTTAGCCTGTACCCTTTAAAATGAAGCAACTTTTCCAACGGAAATATAAAAACATGATGGGTAAGTTTTCCCTATAAATTAAGCTGGCAGAATTGCAAATTCCACCCAGAAACTGCTTCTGTTTTTATAGGGCAAAATCAATGACATGTACTTGTATTGAACCAACTGTCCAAACATGTATATCTTTATATGGGAAATCAATGACAATCGCTAAAACTAACCCTCAACCTTATGAACTCAGTAACGTACCCAGTAAACTTATTTATGGCTTCTTGTAGGTCTTCGTATAAATAATTCTTATTGAATGGGCCTGATGGACCAATTTATGGGTAGAATGAAGGAATAAAAGAACAAACTATGGAAAACCAACTTTAAAATTTGTAAGTGACTTAAAGTTAGTCAAGCCTATAGTTATTTAAAGTATGGTATTTCATAGATAAGAATTTTTCAAAGGGGGAGGGGGTGGGGGGGCGAGGGTATTAAAATTTCAATGAAAAAAAAAGATAATTTCATTTTACACTACTGTATAAGATTAAAATTAAAAGCTTTTATCAATATCATCAGTTATTGAAAATAACAAAAACATTGTACAAGTTGCAAACATTACTTATCAGCAGATTGTTCAGAACTTTGTTAATCTTAACAACATGATTAACGACAAGTCCAGCTAAAACATTGTCACAAATCTTGTTAGGAACACTGCTGAGAATAAGTGTGAAACAGCCAAAGCAATACAGTCAACAATCAGATAACGTTATCGATGTTGATAACTTTAATAAAGTTTTGAACATCCTCCCCCATTGTAACACAAACAATAATTATTGAGTATCTAGTGCTGCAAAACAACTGCCTGTAACACTTGTCTGGCTTCAGTTGAAAAATGGGGCATAACTCAAGAACATTATGCCAGAGTTATTGGCCTTGCTGTATTTCATTATTGTTTCTGGTAACAATCAGTGTTACCAAGTTTCATTTGAATATCTTGAATGTTGTTGGCAACGACATCAAGGCAGCCCTTTTTCCCTTGATTTGGGGAAGTATGGCGGGGCCTTTTGACAGGGGAAAATTAACTTGTATATTGCAAAATTGGGGAATTTACAAAAAATCATGTTACCATCATGCGAGCTAGATTATCGATTGTTTGAAACTTAACATGGTGCCCACCTGATCTTTACCTGTTTTCGCAGTTTGACAATGAAAATATGACTTCTACAGATAGTAGTAAAATAAAATTTCCACAATGGGGGAATTTTTGACACAACCTGGGGAAAAATATATACTTTACTCCATGGGGAATGGGGCCCAATATCAGCCCCAAATTTGCCATAAAAAAAGGGCTGCAACAGGTTATGACAAGTCATTACCTCAATATTATTATTTTTTTCGAATGGATCAATTTTATTGCAGAAAAATTAAAGACTGGAAAAGGGAGGATACTGAATTATATACATAAAGAAGTGAAACAGCTATGCCAATTAAGGACATACAATAAGAAAATATATTATTAAGTCAGCATCAGCATTAGGCAAGACTCAGCAACCACTTAAGCTTGCATTTTCAACCAAATATTTAACATACTGCATGGTAATGTATAGTAACAAAAGAATTGATGTATAAGAGCTCAATCAAGAAATAAAAACTATTAAGTCAAGCTAAAGGATTTAAGCTAGAGATACGGAGGAGGGGTGCTGCACCCTGTCCCTTTTTGGAAGCACCCTTTTGCCCTCATGGAGACAATGGGCTCTTTAACCGCCCCCCCCCCCCCCCCCCACACACACACACACTCCTAGAAAGCTAGGATCAGTTGCATAATCATAATACTCTGACAAGATAACATATATATTACTGTCAACATGGGCCATATGGCTTATTGGATGTGAACATATTAACAATCTTCTTAAATTACTTCCACATTAATCAAATAAATAGACATGATATATTTAAATATTCTGATGAAAGACATTCAGTTAAAATGATAACCTACTATACTATAACCTACTATAAAGTCATCAACGAAAAGCCAATTAGGAAAATTTGTTATCAAGTTATTTTATTGTAAATCAATCTCATATTTGTTTCATGACATAACATAATAAATAATATCATAATGACTGCTGATAAAATAATAATATCCAGGAAATGCCTGAAACTTTTCGACCCGATTCTGGGCAATCATGCTAACATGTTAATTGATTGATAGGAAAATTTAAGAGTGCTTATGAAATATTAAAATTTGTTTCCGGAAGAAAATACAAGAAACCTGAAAGCCTAGCTTTTACTCTTAATTGTACATTAATGTTGTGGCTTTTATCAGCAATTTTGTCTTTAATAACGAAATATCAGTTGTAAAATTAAAATAAAACAATATTTCATCCAATACATATGATATAAAAATGATGATACATGAATACTTTTTTATGAATGTTTTTGGTATCTTATTCATGTTTTCAAAACAAATCAAAGAATAAAAATATATACTTATGCTAGGTTTACATCTGGCCACGATCTCCCCGATTAGCCAGAGGCTAAAAAATCGGGGAGCTCTACGATTAAATGGTCTACTCCACGTTCTGTTACGCTTCCTTACGAAATCAGCACGTTTTGTTGCGCTCTACTGCGCTTTGCTACGATCGAGCCCACGATTTGCGTTCACGTTCTGTTACGCTTTGTTGCGATCAACACCATTGGCTTCCACGCTCCACCACGTTCCGTTACGTCCTGTTAAGATCTCCCACGACAAAGCCGCTTTGTTGCGATCTCCTGCGATTTGACCTACGATTTGAGACAAATGACCACGTTTTACGTCACGATTTGATATTTAAACAAGAAATAATTCACTTTAGGCTTATTATTCGCAACAATGAACCAGCTGGATATAGACGATCCTGAATTGGCTGTTTTAATTTACGCATATATTGTTGAACGAAAGAAAAGGTCACAGCATACAGGTGATATGAATATCGGATTAGAAGTCAGAAGAAGAAATAGAAAGCCTAGGTCCTGCTGGGTTAAGCCATGGTTAAGTGTTGAAAGTAGGCTTCAATATGGACATTACACACAACTATTAAACGCCGAACTCCGGTGTCGGGATGTCGGTGCATACATAAACTATCTAAGAATTGCTCCAGCCTTGTTTGACGAGATTCTGCAAAGAATATTGCCAAGTATTGAAAAGCAAAGGACCAGATTTCGTGAACCAATTTGTCCTGGATTGGCGCTTGTCCTCAGACACCTGGCAACTGGGGATAAGTATCCATCACTGTCATATGCATTTCGTTGTAGCCGTTCGTCTATTTGCATGATTGTTCCAACGGTGTGCAAGGTAGCTGCGTATAAAGACGAAGTAATGGCATGCCCAGTTTCAATTGAAGCATGGAAAACTATATCGGACCTATTTGAGAAGCAATGGAATGTCCCCCATGTTGTGGAGGTGGGGGAGGGGGTAGTGGCGGATGAACATCAACCACAACAGTTCTTGAAGTTTTGGAACCTTTTCGTTTCGCTGGCATGATTAAACTGATAGAGTACCAGTAGATAAAGCTGTTATGTATATGCAGCTTGCGTGGAAATCGTGGCTATCGTGAGGAAACGTGTTGGAGCATGTCAGAGCGTATCAGAACGTGAACGACAATCGGGGATACCGTAGGAGAGCGTGACGCAACGTGGAGCAATAAATGATAGAAAAGTGTATATCGTAACAGATCGTGGTAGATCATAGCAGAGCGTGGAGCTATCGTGAGACGTCGCAGCGAAGCGGGATGAAAAATTGTGTCCACGCTGGTCCCGATCTGTTGCGATTGTATTCCACGTTCTGTTACGCTTCGTTACGTTCCATTACGTTTTGTTACGAAGGCCACGCTCTGTCACGATTAGAAAATGAATCGGGGCAATCGTGGTGAAATTTAAGTTTGATTTAAAATCTGTCCCGATGTCCACGATGTCCCCGATTCAACCACGTTCCGTTACGCTCCCCCACGATCACCCCGATTCGACTCCACGCTCTGTTACGTTCGCCACGATGCTCTGGAAGCGGCGACATCGTGGTAATCGTGGCCTAATGTAAACCTAGCATTAGTATATTAAAAATAGTAAATACTATTTTACAAAATGAAGGATGGATATTGTTTTTTTCCCAAAATTTCTTGAAACAGAAATTTGAGGCACTAATATAAAACAGTTTTATGTAAGCAATTACTTACCTTTACTTTTGGGAATTCTTAAACTCCACTAACAAAAGTAAAAATAAAAACTTATTTTACTCTTCCGAATTTGTAAAATAACACTAAAACGACAAAACTAAAATCCCAGTCCAATTTCAATGAAAGAAGTAATTCCTTTTCCAATTATAATTGCATACATGGTGGATAAGTCTTATTCCAAATTAAAGAACACTTAAAAACAGGATTAATGTGACAGAAAAATATAATCCAAAAATCAATGACGTCTTTCATTATTATCCAAAAGTGTTGACATAAATCTTATATTTTGACATGGTTCATTGCTTTCAACTTGTACTGACCACAGCAGTAAATCTTAAAAGTACGCTTTATTTTACTTACTATTATAAATAAACACATAACAGCAACTGACTGACACATTTTTGTTGCATTTTTCAATATCTTTTTATAAAACAGCATTTATTTGAACTTGTGATGATGTTTTTCATCATTGTTACAACCACTTTGTGCAGAACTTTTTTATATCCGACAATATAAAACGAGTTCCTTTAACATGGTGATTTTTAATCACTTTCTTTAAAAAAAATCAACTTACTTGATAATAAATTAAAATGAGAATAAATTTTTAGTACAGAAACTTACCAATTAACAGCATAAGAAATGTAGAAACATTTGACAAAAATTTGATTTGATAAACAAGAGCACCTCTGAGAATAAATTACAAACACTCATCTTGTTTTCCCCAGTAGAACAAGGAGGATAACTCAACAATTATTAAAGCAAGAGTTACAAGCCTAATGCTATAATTATGTTATGTGCATATTTTTCTGACAATTGTACCAGGTTTCACCTGGATTCAATTGAATGGTTTCTCAGTTGTAGCCAAGGTTTAGTTTTTTGCATCATGCCACCGCTGCCAACAACAGCACCAAGGCTACCACAATACCTCACCTTTTGCCTCAGAAAACCAGACAAGCGAAATCTTTAAAGCTGCACTCTCACAGATTGACAGTTTTGATATTTGTTTTAGTTTTTGTCTCAGAATCAGCTGATTTTGGTATCAATGCTTTTTCTTAAAGCATAAATAATGCTTTTTGCCCTGAAATATCTGTTTTCAAACATAAATATGAAAAACTGTGATCTGACTTTTTATCAGCAATCTTTTATCACCAGCTTCCAGACATTTAAGCAAAAATTGGCTCATTCTAAGTCAAAAATAAAACAATAGTCTAAACAGTCAAAAAGTACTCATGGTAAGTTTTATAACATTTATTTCATACTCAAAGTTTTGATTTTTACAACTATGAATAATTATAATTCATGTAACAAAAATAATGTTAACTGTGAAATTCAAATTCTTCTGTATTTTAAAACAAGGGAGAGAACTACTTCAAGACTGATTGTGAATTTGGTTGTGTTTCTTGCGTTAAATAAAACAAGGGAAAGAACTTGATCAAGACTGATTAATAATCTGGTTGTCTCTCCTGTGCCAAGTCTCTGTCAAAACAAGGGAGAGAACTACATCAAGACTGATTATCAGGTTGTCTTTCTTGCGCCAAACAGATAAACAAGACGGCAAATAGTGAAATGTTGAGGATGTTGAAAGAGCCTTTGACACAGACATATAGAATCTGACACGAGTTGTCATTTAATACAAGATTTTATTAAACGAGTTCATGAAATTTGTTAGTAAGCGAGCCTCTGGCGAGCTTACTAACAACTTTCATGGACGAGTTTAATAAAGTTCTTGAATTAAATGACAACTCGTGTCAGATCTGTTTTATCACATGCTTAAAACGGTGTTTTTATTACCAATTAAGTTCCACTTTCTGAACCGATTGTTTGACAGCCTAAGTACTCAGAGTAGGAAAACAAAGGTAAGCATGTGATAAATAATGCTCTGCCATGCAATTGTAACGCAGAATTACATGGAGTTAAACAATATAAGCAGATAATTATTATATTCATGGTGACATAGCATTTGGTAATGTTCAACTAGGTGTTATGTACCTCAGTACTCGTTTCAACCTTTAATATCTGTGGACCTGACATTTAAAGTAAAGTCCTGGGTCTTGTGTGTGACACATCATGGTGAACCTAAATAATGGCATTTTTTTGTAAATCTTAAAATGGTTAGTCAAGATACAGCCCGGACAAGGTTCAGTCCAGACTGATGCACTAACACACACATTTACAAACTAACCCAAGCATATACAGGGCACCGCCATGTCACAACTGTGACTAACCCACCACAAGCGGGCTCGAAAATAAAAATCTTGTACAATTAAATATTTATTAAATTGCTATATTCCTGAAATGTCAAAATGTTGTTTTCATGAATCATAGAGTAAAAAAATAAGAAGTTACAAATTGTTGCCCTGGACTAATCTGGCATATGGGGTGCTAGATGATATTTAACTTGAAATGTCTTTCCAGTGTGGCAATTTGCTTGTACATACATGTATCATAGTACTAACAAAGCATTTCACTGCATGTTTTCAGTTTTTTTAACTGAGTAAATATGCTCCAGCCGCTAGGTTGCTCTTTATGGTATATTTTTATAGCACAGAAAAACAAGGCATCAGATAGAGTACCTCTTAATACACTCACATTGTTTAAAAAATATTTTACTCAATGGAAAAGCAATTCAACTAGCCTGGCTTTTATCTAAGAAAGGTTACTTTGATTGGTCTGGAAACAAGTGATATTCTTTTCACAGAATGCAGTGATAATGCTTAGGATTGGTATATTAGCTATAAAATTCCTGTCTGAACTGGACGTACACTTTTCATGACGAAGTGTGTTTGGGAAACTTTCTTCTCTTGTCAATTATTTAACCCTAGCAGGGGCGTTCCTGGGCTATTTTGAGGTATACACCCTGGGGGAGGTTGGAGGAAGGGGTGTCACCCTCATTCAAGTGGAAGTACGGGGGGCCTCCCCTTGAAAATATATGTATTTAGGGGTGCTCGCAGAGCCACTTTTAGTGATTTTTATAATAAAAACAAGTAACAAAATGACAGTTTCAAGGCATGTGGACAAATAAATTGGACCATAAATTTAGTTATATATATATAGTTGTCTCAAACATCCGACATACCAATATAATTATTATGTTAGTGATTTCAATAACATTTATTTATGATTATTGAACTCTTCTATATAGATTGATCAAGTTGTTATGTTTGTTGAACATTACGAAAAACTATCAGACAAAAACTGCATTGAACAAATGCAATTAAGGTTATAGTTGTATTAAAGTGTTTTTATAGATTCTAACCTGAGATGGTATCAGCCACTGGACCTTATATCTATCATTGCCCTGCATAAGCCTGTCGTTGAGCTCCATGAGCAAGTGGTCGAGGAATGGTACGTACATGTTGACCTTCCAATACTCGGAAATGGTATGTGCTGGAGCATTTGCTCGGTTTTGCTGAAACCCAACATTCCTGGCCATGGACGGCTAAACACCAACGTAAGCGGCAATGTTAGCGGCCTTGTCGTACATGGTGTCCCATGTGTCATCATCGCTTCTGTCATTCTATAAAAAATGTTTAACGTTTGTATTTCTAGATACGTATATGTACAATCGATTTACAAAAGACAAATATTGAATGTTACCCGACTGAGTATGTAATTATTTCAATAAGGATTTGGAATTGTATATTTCATGCCAATACCTACTTAACATGTAGCTTTTAATTATTAATACTAGAAAATAGTCAGAAGTACTTAACAATTATCAAAAATAATGCCATGGTGATTTACCAAACACTTTTTTTAATCACAGACCGCAAAGTGTAACAAATGTATCGGAAATCTGAGTAGGCTGATAGGGGGTTAGAACCGCTACCTCTCCTAAAACATGATGTACCTGTAGCAGCCGTATCACAACCTTAGTGTTGTTAGCAGCTTTAACTAGGTCACAGGTTTTGCTCTGCAGTGCGGTCGACAATAGGACAAGAGTAGAAAGGACGTGTTCTACTGTTACCAGGGACACAATAAAGCTCAATTGCATGACTGATGTATTATATCTCTGTCGTCAGCAAGTTGCTCAAGCGATGTCACCACAGTTCTGAAATTTGTATTTGTACCCAATTTCATAAATAAAGATCTACTGAATAATGTTATTGAAATTAATAAACTATGTTCAGAACATAAAGAGGTCACTTAATTGAGGGATAAGCCTAGTCCTACTAAGTAAACGGATAAAGGTAGATGACACATTGATTTTATATGAGACTCAAATATTTTGATTGCATGTGCCAACATTACACACGATAAATATAATTAAATTGTTTTCATTTTCAAGTTTACCTGTGGGCACACAGAAATGTGTGAAGGGCGTCTGCGCATGCTGCCCATCACGTTTCACGGAGGGACTGGAGCCGCTTTCTCTCCTCCATATTAGCACGTCTCAAGACGTCAGCTTCCAATGTCTCTTTGAAGTTCAGCAGGCGTTTTGCTGAGTAATTAAATGCAAAAGCCACTGTCTGCACGATGTCCATCATATTTCGGATGTACCCAACCTTGCATGCGTGTATAATGGCCAGATTCAGACAGTGGGCCTTACAATGGGTGTAGATGGCGTGTGGATACAGTGCTCTGATACGTGCCTGCACCCCTCTGTATATACCCGACATATTACTAGCGCCATCGTAACCTTGCCCACGCATCGCTGCGAGGTCAATTCCTGTTTGAAAATAGCATTTCATAGATCAATTGGTTGTAAACTCATAAATAACTTCTGAATTTCCTGACTTCCTCTTTATGCAACATGCTGAAAAAATATATACTAAGATAGAGAAAAATTCAAAAATTGACAGTTACGCTATATTATCACAATATAATAGTTTATAATACACGTAGATTCGAACTCACTATTTGAATACAATGTATTGCCTTTCATCCGAATTTCCAATCAGTGGCAACAACACACAACGCTGCAGTGTTATTATAAACTATGAAATGAACCTTTTGAACGATTAATTAAGCAGGTTTACACGATATTGTTCCACGTTATTTTTCTAAAAATGACGTAACTCTTAAAGATTCAGAATGAATGCTGTCGCCAAAGCCTCTCCTTTGGTGCTTGCGCACTTTGCAAACCCAAGAAAGTCCTCTTGAACTTTGTCCTCATGTCTGTAACGGGCACAAAGGGCCATCTGCTCCATTGTAGCAGCATCCATCGCTTCATCAGCAATGATTCAGCGCATTCTGTATGCTTGCGGAGGTGTACATTGTGCGGGGGACCCCTTCATGTAAATGTGCACTTAACACAGCATTGTGTTTCGCCTGGAGCTTTAATAGAGCATTAAAATTCCCCATATCATCTTCATGTCCTTGCAAGGCAATGTTCTGTCTACCACAGAACAATACCGTGTCAACGGTTCTAGTCATGATGAGGCAGTTCTTTCGACAAGAATGTTGTATTGTGTGGCCATGCAACAATCAATGTCTTTCTTCACCCCTCACATTACCAGATAGAAGGTGTAAGCACCAATTTTCTGGTCTGCGTGATATACAGAAGCTTTATGTTTTTCGATGAGTTTCTTAATGTTGCTCCAATCTGAAACAGGAACCTTAGAAAGGGCTTTGCATCTTGGGTCTTGGTAGCCAAACAAGAAACATGGGCCACAGTAAACCCCATCAGATGAGATGGAGTATTTAAGCCATGTGTGTGCAGTGCACCAGCCCACTTGGGCCTTTTGCACTTTCCCACCATTGAATCTAAAAAAAGAAAATATGAATATTTTTTTTATGAATAAATACCCACTTTGTTATTTTTTTCTTCAAGTAAACAGATAAAAAAATATGAAATTATAACCAAAGTCATAACTAAAACAAACATGATAAAAAAACTCTACACTGTGTTATTTGTTGCCGGGAGTTCATTTGTTACTAAAACAAAATGTGGTTGTTAAGGAATTCAGTGGTTCCAAAGCAGTTCTTTGGTAGCTAAGAATAATTGTCTTATGGTAAATGGGGTGTAATTTTTATTTTCAATATGCATGCAGTGGAAACCTTTCGACTGGCAGTGTGAAAACATTTTCATTATGTGAAATAAAAGGTTAACTGCAATCTTATTTCAAACAAAAATAGAACCCTCAAAACATTATACTCTCTACATGAAGTTGAGTCAAACTGTATTGCATGAGCAGCCGGTATTTGCATGTTCTAACTTATGGAAGGGTGGAACCTGTAACCTTTAACAAAACTAAATACAGCCAATGATGCATGATATTTTGTTCAAACTTCCAAATGGATTAAGATAAATGACAACCACTTGCGTTGGTTTGATTATATATTTTAAACAATAATAAATTTATTTTATCATTAGTTTTTCAATACAATGACTTTGTTTTATTATTTATTACAAGCAGTATGCCTAGTACAAGTATGAAAATCCTTAAAATGATAACTATTGCAGTATCCGTTCCCAAGCGGTATTTTAGGGAACATAATTATATGAAACGGAATGTGCAAATGAAATAAACATGTCAATGAATGCATGCACATCATTACCCAAAATCAAATGCACAATCATTCAGCTGCAACACTTTTAAAAAGTATATGAAACTTAATTCAACTATAAATGAAAAGAAATGTTCAGTTTTGTCTCTGATCAAATGAATACTTACATTCAATGACCAGTGGCTTCCGTGTTCATTGAAGGCTCCAATCAAGGCATTGAATAACATGAGTTTGACCTTTTAATACATTATGTAAGCCTTTTTTACATAGGCATATGCAGCTATGGTTATTACAATGTTTGCAAAATACTCCAAAGCAGCAACATGTTTATAAGCATATTTATGCATGCTGGCAAACACGGACAATATTGAGCCTTCTTCTAATTAAAAAAACGTTACGCTAACCAGCCAAGAAAACAGATTGGCAATTTTGCCCTATAACTCTCAATTGTGACCTTCACCTTTGACCTATAGACATGTTTTTGTATGATACTCATCGTCTTATCAAAATTAAGAACTTGTGCCAAGTTATGTAAAATCCTCTCAATGCATTTTTAAGTTTCGGCATGAACATTCAAGATTGACGGATGCATGCCGATACACCAAACGACCTCAGTGAGTATATGTCAAGCAAGCACGACAACAAATTAGGCTTTTAATTTGCATTCAAAACTTTTCCATACGTAGGACTGACTCAATTGAATAATTGCATATTAGGAAATGTCATACATTTCACTTCAACCTGATAGACAATGTTAGTGCATAACAAACATATTTCATGTATTTCAAAGTGTTGTCAAACTTGCCTTTCTTAAGTTGCCATGTATAACTGGTCTATTTTCTATGAAAGCTGCTATGGCAATACAGTTGATGTGCAGAACATCTTGCCTTTCATAGCTTGCAACGTATAGAAAGCCAACTATTACCTAATTGAAAATTATTTAAATGCATTAAAGTATATTGATATACACATAAGCCAACTCTCATCTTCTAAAATATTTGTCATAAAACAAGAGCTGTCACAGAGACAGCGCGCTCGACTATTCCGCCCCTTTTCAGTGTAAGGATTGAAAAGTTTCGGCGAAACATGCATGAATCACTGTTAGATTAGATTTCAATGCAATACATGATGTGCTGAGATATTAACATAAATGTGGTTACATGCACAATTTTAACCTGAATTTTTAAGTCTAATAATAAAGGGCCATTATTTGCAAAATACAGCTATCTAACTTGGTTATTCAATTTGGTTGGGTGGTTGAACACCATTGTATAAAGTCTCAATGCAATACATCAAGTAGTTGCTGAGATATTATCCTATGTGTGCTAACATGCAAGACCTTAACCAGAATTTCTAAGTCGCATAATAAAGGGGCAAAAATTGTATAATATGAAAGATAAAATTATCTTACTTGATTAAATTAGAAGGTTAAATGGTTGGGAGCCTGTGTGTAAAGTTTCAATGCAATACATGATGTATTCGCTGAGGTATTGACTTGGTTACATGCAAAACCTTAACCAGAATTTCTATGTCGAATAAAAAAGGGGCCATTATTTGAATTTAATGCAAACTAGAGTTATTTTATTTGGTTATTTAAGTAGATTGGACGGTTGAGTACCATTGTATAAAGTCTCAATGCAATACTTCAAGTAGTTGCTGAGATATTATCCTATGTGTGCTTACATGCAAAACCTTAACCAGCATTTCTAAGTCAAATAATGAAGACCTATTATTTGCATTAAATGCAAACTAGAGTTATATAATTTGGTTAGTTAAGTAGGTTGGATGGTTGAGTACCATTGTATAAAGTCTCAATGCAATACCTCAAGTAGTTGCTGAGATATTAACCTATTTGTGCTTGCACGCAAAACCTTAACCAAGGTGTGAAGCCAACGCCGACGCCGATGCTTGGGTGAGTAGTATAGCTCTCCTTATTCTTCGAATAGTCGAGCTAAAAAACTTTTAGCGACCTAATGTTTTTTTGTCTCAGGGACAATGATAATGAACCGTCTCAAGTCCTCATTCCAACTGAAGTTGCAAAGGCACATCTTCACTTCATTGTTACTTCCTTTTTAGTTGAGATTTAATAATATAATTAGCTAAATGTAATTACTCTCGAAATTTAGTAAAAAGCGAAAGAACGGGTAAGTTTATTTTTTACCCTTTCCACAATTTATGTTTCTTGTTAGAACTTTTGTTCGTTTCTAGAGCACTTTAAGCACTAACATCCTCTTTAATAGATAATGCATTCCTGCAAACTTATTATGTATACCACTTCTGCTAAGTTATTTGATTAATAAAAAGGTATTAGTTAAAAAGTTAAAAATTCACTGTTTCTGTTTCTTATTCGAGTTCGAATAAGAAATTCGACTCATAGCGTGTTACAAAGTAGACAACTTCTTCATAGTTATCTTGTCGAAAAGTGATAAAACGGGTAATTTTTTTCTTTTTACTTTTTAAAGATTTCTGTTTCTTATTCGGATTTGAATGTTTTATAGCGCTGGAAGCACTAAATTCCTTTTGACTAGACAATGCATTTCTGCAAATGTGTTATGTATGTCACTTCTGCTTAGTAATTTGATATAAAGTGCATTGGTAAAAGTTGAAATATTACCATTTTTGTTCCGTATTGAGTTTGAAAAAGCAATAAGGGAACTGCTGTAAAATTTCGTGGTTTTTAGAAAAAAAAATTTTTCGTGGGAACTTAATTTTCCTAGATTTTCATGTCTTGAAGAAAAAAATCGAAACTGGAAATTTCTTTACAGACATGTGATCATCTAAACTCGTGTGCACCATTATATTCTACATATTAAGAGTGTTCAAATTCCGTTGTTATATTAACGTGGTCAACAAAAGTAAAATAAATGGTAACCTTAAAGTGTCCCCTGGGCGCCCCCATTATTGGCCTTTGCCTGACGTACTGTATGGTCTACCAGTAAGCAGGGAACCAGACTAGTTTTACATGTGCTGCACAGGAGATTGATAATCAGCTTGTTTTAATGCTCCGGTAATGTCACACAAAAAACTGAATGCAAGCACAAATTATTGACTTTAATCAATTATCATTGAGGTTAAATGATTTATAATATAAAACATATATTAAAAGGAAAATAAACAAGGATTAAGTACTTACAAAATATTCTGCGACAATGTATGATCAAGTACACTAGAATACCCTTTAAAATAGACAATATGATTTTCCAATAAAAGGTCAACATTTCGTTGGGATCTTATTGTTTGTAATAAAGTCTAAAAACGCTCCAACCCGCTGAATTAGACAATGCATTTATTCAAACCATTTGTTTATATTAATGTGGCATTGATATTGCGTCAGAAAATCAGCAAATTAATCATTTTAAGATTGAGCTTATTTCCAGAATTATGTTTCTTAATCGGATTTTGGAGCGTTCTTAAAGCATTTTAAGTACTAAGTACTCTCTTGAATAGACAATGCATTTCTGCAAACTTGATGTAGACCACTTCTGCATAGTTATTAATCGAAAATGAGCTCAGAGCATTGTGAGGTGAAATACCTGTTTTCTATTGATTTTCTGCTACTATAGGTAGCACATGCTCCATGTAAATATAAACAGTTTAAAATGTGATCACAGTGCGTTTTGTATAGGATCTGACAAGTATCGTCTTCATTATTACTAGTTGTATTGTCCATAAATATACGAAAAATAAACAAATACTTTCATTGGTTTCACTTTGATTCAAAATATCTGGAATTATTTTGTAGACATTTGAAGAAAAAAGCACTAACCAAATTCATTAACTTTATTGTCAACAGTACAAATATGAAATAATTTCAATAGAACAAGACATGGATAGTGACAGGGAGAGTGAGAGGCTGTTTTCCCTGCATCTGTCCAAGGTTATGGAGGATATCGGAATCAGCAGATTGATGATTGATACGAGGAGAAGAGCATACCTCGGAATTGAGACAATCTTTGATGTTTGTTTTCTAATAATGGGGAATATCAATTCTTCAAGATATGCCTTTGGTAGTCAAAGTGAGGGCACAACAACTCCTGGGATGGAATCTGATTTTGACTATTTGACATGTGATAAAAGTGTTCATGTCATGCTTCACTTAAACAAATGGCAGTACGGAAAGGAAAATGTTTTGGTGTTAAAGAATGAGCTTACTCCCCCTCAGCACTGCTTCTTACTGAGAGTGAGAAGTGACCTCCCACTAACAGCAGTGAAAACAGAAGGTCCTGATGATGTGCTCGTTGCTGATAGAAGAGTGTTAGTGGCTAATACAAGAGTTCGCACAAAATCATTTTTCGAAAAGTGGTTTAAAGGTGAAAATTACAGTCAGAAAGGACCATCCTTGACTTTGGAAAATTCTTTCCTTAGTACGGACAACGTCCATGCATTACAATGTGCAGAGCTGCCAGAGGAATGTCAGTTCATGTTCCAGAGACCACGCCCAGGACACTGGCCCACCCAAGAACTAATGGACAGGGCAATGCATGCTGAAGTCTTCTTGGTGCCACAGGGCTACAGTGAGAGCCCAGCTAGTAAAATAACATGTAAACGCATGGCATTTGTTTGTATGATTCCATCAACATTGCCAAACTACCCTTATTCAAAATGGCAGTGGAGGTTTTCAACTTCATTAATGGAAAGATATTTAATGTTTGATTTAACCACTGTACAAGTTAAAGCGTATACACTTGTCAAAGTGATAAGAAAATCTATCTTCAAACCACTGTATGGAGATCGCTTCAGCACTTTTCATATTAAAACTGCAATGATGTTTACGATAGAAAACTATCCACCTACAATATGGAGGGAGGACAACCTTGTGCAATGTGTAAGTCTCCTTCTGACTACATTAACAAGATGGTTAAAAAAGAAATACTGTCCGCATTTTACAATCTCTGGAGTCAACCTCTTTGTGGGAAAGTTGCATAAGTGGGAACTTCCTAAATTGTGCTGCAGTATTTCAAATCTCATCAACACAAAACTGCAGTGTTTGTTCGATATTAACATGGACAATATTGGCTTGAGGCTGCAACAAAGTACAGGTATGGAAAACTATCCAGGCCCCAATACAAACATAATGACTGAGACCATTAATGATACTTTTTGGTATGTACTGTTATCAGAAATACATTTCCTCAAGAGATGTGTTGAAGAACATGATATCATAAATGCTTCAGTTGAAGAAATTGCCACCAAGATATCCATTTTACGAAGCAGCTTCAAAAGTGACATAGAGCGGGAAGTAGTTTCTGTGATAACCTTAGACCTTTATAGTACCATTGCCTCAAAATTGGCCTCAAGGTGCATCTTCCTTCGGGAACCAATCACACAAAATATTTTAAAATTGTACAAACTGTCATTTGATTCTGACTTAATGTCCAGTAGGCTGAAGTTTGCTTCCATGTTATACTGCAGAGGGCAGTATGAAGAAGCTGCAGAAATGATGACTTACTGTGAAGGACTACTTGGACCAGAAGTTTGGCAGTGTTGTGTACATGTTGGAAGGCGTGTTACCAATGGGCTTTGCACCAAGCCGGCCGTCTATTCAAGTAAAGAACTGCTTACGAAATATATAATGACGTGCATTACATTTTCAAAAGAAGAAATTAACTGCATTCCAAAACATCTTGTATATGAACTGTATAGGTGTTTTAAAGCTAAAGACATACCACCTTATGAAGACTGGAAGAACAATGCAGTCATTGACTGTATCCCATTCTTATACTACTTGCAATACCTCACTTACAGGGAACTACAACAGCCAGGGAGAGCAGAAACAGCACTTCTAAACCTAGAAACGTATATAGATAAAGAGCCCCACAAAGGCCATAAAGACACAGCTTTCAACATGCTAGGCCACTGTTATGAAATGCAGAACATGTTGCATGCAGCTTGGTTGTGTTACATAATCTCATTGAACATGTGTAACAAACACCAACCTGCCATCTGGCATGTAGTCAGGATGATATATCATCAGTCAATGAACATAATGGGGCCACCCGAAAGCCAAATAGGAACAGCACTATAACATACCCGGTCATGCTTGGTCTTTGTACATGATATAACAAATACAAATACAATTCTGCCATCTGGTATGTAGCTAGGAGAGTAAAGAAGTATTTAAATAGACAAATAAACAATGCTGCCATCTGGCATGTAGCCAGAGAAGTATGTTTAAATTGTGTGTCTTACTTGTTTCCTACATGTTTATACTGACGTTTATTAAATCACTGGTGAAGGTGTTTATATAGATACAAAAGAATAATTCAGTTATAAAGAAATTAAAGGCAGATTATTTTGCCTGTCAAAACGATGAGGCATAGTATACATGGTGTCTTTCTATGAAATAGTTTACCTCGGCATATATGTATGGTGTCATACTATGTTAAAGGGACTTGCACATTATATTAAATTGCAGTTGTTGTTTTTTGTGTGTCAATATCCAACTCCTTTGAAGTGTTAAAACTAATTTATTGACAAATTGCAATCTTCTAGAGTATTTAATATATGCTTAAATCCTGACCTCAACGACGGCGATTTCGAACAGCGTTCGTAAATAGATTAAATATAAATAGAATGTTACATTTATGTACAACATCATGTTGCATTAATTTAAAAGCAGAACTTTAGGGTAATATGGAAATAAGAAATTCGAAGGAAAAATGCAATAGGCATGCTAAGACTATTAAAGAAACTTTAATTTTACCCAAATAGACTCAAGCTCTAAAAATATGCTCTTAAATATAAAATAAGATTGTTCATGCACATTTTCCTGCGGATATTCAAATATTTCTACATTTAAAATCTTTTTTAACAATATGCGAAGCCAGTTTTTCTACTTAAACTGGTTTTAAATATATATCCCTGACTATTGTGTGTTTACAAGTCGACATTATGACTTAAATCTGTCGGTAGATTCAAAATCGGTTCACTGGTTATATAAACAAATACATTCATAGAATAAATAGAGAAGCCACATACTGCCATATCCCCCCGCCGAATTAAGAAAAGTATCAACTTCGTCTTACGACAAAGGATGAAATTAAAAACATAAATAGGGCATTAAATTATAATACTGTTACCATTATTTCTGCGTACTGCACCTAAATGAGATATACTGTATAATATGAAGTTTGAAGTAAATACCTCAAAGACTTTTCAAGTAATGTTTCTGTCAAAAAAATATAAATGATCATTCACAAAGGGCAATAACTGAAAACATATTGTACCCAGAGTCATAGCTTTTGTGCATTGCTCTTCCCCTAAATGAGGTAATTTATATTTGTATATAAAAGTTGAAGTAAATACGACAAAGACTTTTCAAAAAATACACTGGAAAAAGTAAGGATGAAAATTTATAAAGTGCAATGGCTAAATAATACTGCACCAACAGTACTGGTGTTTATACACTGCACTTTGCTTCAATAAGGTCTATCTTTAAAAGAGGTTTTAAGTCAAAGCCTTTAAGACTATTAAAGTTGTGCTCCAAAAAAGGAGTATGCAAATTAATAAAGGGAATAACGAAAAGAATAATGCACATATAACTATGGTTCCTGTGCACTGCACTATTCTTTAATGAGATCAATCTGTATATGAAGTTTGAAGTCCATACCTCAAAGACTCTGCAAGTAATGCTCAATTTTTCCCCTCTATTTTTACGAAAGTGACGCACAATCTTACATGGCGTGATCTAGTAGTTAGGGCGTCCACTTACAGAGCGGGAGGTCGAAGGTTCAAGCAACACACAGGATTTGTTTAGATATGGCCCGTTTCTGACATAGCAGTGAGTTCAATGTACAAGTACCTTCAATTTTCTGCCAGGTGCCCAGCATATATAGGATATTAATCGGGAGTAAAATATGTTCATCAAGGTGTCTCATAAGTCCAGCGGGCTGGCGTTTAATTAAGAGGCGTTGCAATATAATAAACAAACTTCTTTACTTTTACTAAGGAGGTCAAACCCAATACCTCTAGACCACTTCACTCTTGTCTTTTTTTAATGATATAGGATTGCTGACAAAATGTCTGATCAAAGATTTTCATATTCCGTTCGAAAATTAATGTTTTATGGCTTAAACCGTTTAAGAAAAATGCATAAAACATCCTTTTTTGTACTTCATTTTGTTAATGTTTTCAACAGTCTTTTCTTCATTTGTTTACATATTTTCTATGTGATCTCTTTGGAAAAGGAAGCTTAACTACAAGCTTTTCCACTAGGGTACTTATTTCCAGTACAAAATTATAATCTGGTATATGTGCTATCCATATAAAAAAAAATGTCCCCTGTGCACTGAATTGAAGCATATAATACCTTGCACATATAAAAGCATTACATGAATAACATCAATTTGATTCAATGTTTTTAATTGTTATGATAAAATCATTAATTGTTATGATATAATCATAATAGAATATTTAAACAAAATATCTTATATCTTATGTGCCTCATTATTGAAACTGTATTTGAATTAATTTAATAAACCTTTAAAATAATGGCTTTATAATTAAATAATAACAAAAAGTATTTATAACACACTTACCATCAAGATGCTAAACTATCAAGTGATGCCTAAATATATCATACACACTTCTCATAATGTGGAAATAGCACCATATTTGTCAGTTATGACATTTTATTGAAATCTGCTAAAACAGGGTGCACAGCTGGGACACTTTGCTTTAAACCATGCAGATGCTTCAAATCTGTATGTGAGAGGCTGAAAACTGTTTTTGCATTTGTTGTAACTAATTCTTTTCTGGGAAATACAGCAGAATATCATTTTATTGAAGAAATTATAGAAATCTGACAACTAACAACTGAAAAGGTGCACATGGGACATTTTGGAGTAATATTAGACATGCATCTGAGTTACAGACAAAATAATGTATGAAATAATAAATCTATGTTATTTATATAAAGCTGACAGGTTAAAGTTATTAAAATAACATAATAATTAAATATAAATAGTGCCTAAATAGAATGGTTAAGTGTTCTCAATGTGAATTGAATATTCTTAATCTTCTTTTTTAAATGAATGGGGGTCCGTCATATGACATTAAAATTTGGTTAAGTTAATACATATTTTTTTTATTTGAAGTTTTTTAAAATGAGAAAGGGTTCTGAGTGAGTTACATAAAAAATACCAAAATACTATATCATTCAGTTTCAAAAAATAAAACACATTTGAGTAAAGGTCTTCATGTAAAATGTCACACTTTTTTGGGTGCACAGGGGACAAATTTAGCAACATATTCGTACACAACTTTTTGCTGATTGAGCCATCCATTTGAAACTCAACAATTTTCTTAACAACATTGATTGGTCCATAATGTGCCTGAAAACACTTTCCAAAAGTGAAAGGAATAAAAGTTAAGAGAGATAAAAGAAAAAGCCTCATTATTTTGAAAAGCACCCATATGCAATATAGACAAAATGATAGACTAGGCAAATGGTAAGAAGTTTTGTTACATACCGAACAGTATTATAATGGCATGCTATAAAACAAAACTTAAGTAGTTATAATATGCACCTCAGAGCATGGTAACTTCTGGTGATATAAATATTTCAGTAGCAATGTGACCTGCATTCATTTCATTTTTATTTTGCTATAGTCATATATGCTCCACGTAAAGATAAACATGAGTGGTATTGGTTTAAAGAAAAACTTTATCTATTTAATTTAAATGATCAAGTGTATGATCGCAGTTAAAGTGTATGATCAAAGTGTGCATAAATTATTACTAGTTGGACTGTTCATCCACAAATGCAAACATAATTGTATTGGTTTTAGTTTTTTTATTTAAAATATCTGGAAATAGTCAGTAGACAAGTAGCCCTGTGGATATTTCAGCATTTGGTAAAGTGTTGTCTGCTCAAGTTCTCATATTTTGTGTTGACTGCTACCTTTTCCCGGGTCATGCTAAAAGGCTGACCAAATGGCTGCCCATATAGATATAGAGGGAAAAGGCTGACCAGGACAGAAAAGGCTGACCAGAAAAATGAGAATGGATTTTTTTGTTGTTGTTGTTTTATTTATTTCTGTGTACTATTTTAATTATTATAATTGATAAATTATTAATATATTACAAAATTTCCAACTGTAAAAGACCTGTAAAGGACCTGTGATTTTTCATGATTTTACATCTGTAATTTTAAGAATTACAGGTGGAATTCACTTTAATCAAAGTTCATTTACAGGTGTAAAAGACCTGTAATACAGGTGTAAATGACCTGTAAAATGGCGCGAAATATTTATATTAGGCGTAATTCTCAGCAATTTTTTACAGGTGTAATTTCCGATTTACAGGTGTAGAATTTACAGGCGTAATTTCAGATTTACAGGTGCAGAATTTACAGGCGTAATTTTAGATTTACAGGTGTAGAATAAACAGGGCTACAATAATGCAATTCAAGATATGCCTTTGGTAGTCAAAGTGAGGGCACAACAACTCCTGGGATGGAATCTGATTTTGACTATTTGACATGTGATAAAAGTGTTCATGTCATGCTTCACTTAAACAAATGGCAGTACGGAAAGGAAAATGTTTTGGTGTTAAAGAATGAGCTTACTCCCCCTCAGCACTGCTTCTTACTGAGAGTGAGAAGTGACCTCCCACTAACAGCAGTGAAAACAGAAGGTCCTGATGATGTGCTCGTTGCTGATAGAAGAGTGTTAGTGGCTAATACAAGAGTTCGCACAAAATCATTTTTCGAAAAGTGGTTTAAAGGTGAAAATTACAGTCAGAAAGGACCATCCTTGACTTTGGAAAATTCTTTCCTTAGTACGGACAACGTCCATGCATTACAATGTGCAGAGCTGCCAGAGGAATGTCAGTTCATGTTCCAGAGACCACGCCCAGGACACTGGCCCACCCAAGAACTAATGGACAGGGCAATGCATGCTGAAGTCTTCTTGGTGCCACAGGGCTACAGTGAGAGCCCAGCTAGTAAAATAACATGTAAACGCATGGCATTTGTTTGTATGATTCCATCAACATTGCCAAACTACCCTTATTCAAAATGGCAGTGGAGGTTTTCAACTTCATTAATGGAAAGATATTTAATGTTTGATTTAACCACTGTACAAGTTAAAGCGTATACACTTGTCAAAGTGATAAGAAAATCTATCTTCAAACCACTGTATGGAGATCGCTTCAGCACTTTTCATATTAAAACTGCAATGATGTTTACGATAGAAAACTATCCACCTACAATATGGAGGGAGGACAACCTTGTGCAATGTGTAAGTCTCCTTCTGACTACATTAACAAGATGGTTAAAAAAGAAATACTGTCCGCATTTTACAATCTCTGGAGTCAACCTCTTTGTGGGAAAGTTGCATAAGTGGGAACTTCCTAAATTGTGCTGCAGTATTTCAAATCTCATCAACACAAAACTGCAGTGTTTGTTCGATATTAACATGGACAATATTGGCTTGAGGCTGCAACAAGGGGACATTGCTTTAAACCATGCAGATGCTTCAAATCTCTGTATGTGAGAGGCTGAAAACTGTTTTTGCATCTGTTGTAACTTTCTTTTCTGGGAAATACAGCAGAATATCATTTTATTGAAGAAATTATAGAAACCTGACAACTAACCTGTACGAAAAGAGCCGCCTGGTTAAGACACACGTGTAAACCAGGCGTAAACCAGGCGAAATCAGAGCAGGAAACCAGCTGGTTTTTCACCAAAAACCAGTCGGTTTTGGATAGAAAACTAGGCGGCGTTATACGGCGAATTATGCAAATGAGCTGGTCTTTAAAACCAGGCGTAAATTTGATGAAATCAGGCGTAAAAATAAATCCAGGCGTAAAATAAAACCAGGCGTAAAAATAATTCCAGGCGTAAAAATGAAACCAGGCGTAAAAAGCTAGGTTAAAACATATTATCCATGTAAGGTCTACTTATACATACAAACAGAACGATGTAAAATGTTAAATCATAAAGCAATGAATTTTATTGATTTAATACTTGAATGTATAAATTTTTCACAGTAACTGATTTGAGCATAATGCATTTCCTGTGCAGTATCATATATCTATTTTAAGTGTTCAGGTACATGTTATTTATTACTATCATGATTCTTGAAAATAAGACCTGTTACCAATATAAACACAGGTTTATGTTACTATCACCAGGAGAATGTTTATATTTCACTTTCTCCAGTCACTGAATCCCGCCTGTGAATGGTGATGCTCATATGATTTTCAGCTTGGTCCTTGTTTTCTGTATAGTAGGTCATTCAGCATTTCTTTTGTAGCAGTCATCTGTAAATATCAGATCACTTTTTATTTCACTGCAATGAAACATTGATCAAATGTTGTAGTCAACAAAAAGACAATGGTTTTACATAACTATAAGAAATATATGACTGTTACATGCAACCCATTGCAGTATTATTAGAAGAATCTACTTTTTATAAACTTTTCTAAAACCTTCATACATTGATTCCCCTATTATGCACAAATGTCTTATTGCCATGGTATATTATAAGCTAATTACATAAATAAGGAATATTATTGTTATAAAAAAAATCATAGTTCTACTTCATGACTACATGGGTTTATATTCATAAAAAGAATAAAGTTGGAAAGTTAAAATTAAATGTAATAGCAGATGATACAGCAACCCACCATGTGGTTGAGCAGGGATGCAACCATTATTTTCTTTAGCTTTCCCACTTTCACCATCCTATCTTGTTTGGTAACAGGATTCTCATCTTTGCCACAGACACAACATTGGCCATCTATAGTATTAAAATAATGACATAATGCACATACATATGGAAGGGATTATCCGCCAGTTAATGCATGCTGCATTATGACAATTCTCTTTAAATTGCTAGTGCATTCGTTTAAATTTAAGTGCCTTCATGCAATTGCTTCGTTCGTGTTTGTACTGGACTACCGCATGTGTCTATGTGTACAACTTTTAGTTTTCTTCATGTTATTGCTTAGTGTCTACGTCTAAACGATAAATGACAGATGTCAAGTTTTTACTTTTAATTGACTATTGTGTACTAATTAAAATACAAGAGTACAATTAAATAATATTTATGTAATGTAATAAGACCATTAAAGGCTAACTAAATTACGCATCAATAAAACATAGCAGTATGCATTTACCAATAAGCATATACATGTAGACGATAGACGAATGCATTTAGACGAACGCAACAACGAATGGAATTAGAAGGGAACCAGTAAATTTTGGTATCCTGCGACAGCAATATTAAATGGGAATGGAAACCATAGACTGGTACCCTTCTTATCAACGGGAGAGCACTCTCGCGACTTTTGCGATGTTAGCAGTCAACAGTTTTCGTGCAGGAGCTGTCAAAATTATATCTAGAAGAAGTAATGTCTGACATTATCTGGACCTAAAAAATTTCGATGGATAACATGCATGTATTGATGACAGCAAGGCGTACATATTTTCTTGCGCATGATAGCACTAAGCTCATACTTGGATTTTGTTTGATGGCCTCAGAAATTTCAAAACATGTTATCCATCGACAATTGGTCACCGCCTAGTAGACAACACATTTTAAATTCAGGCCGAAACGCAGATTAGAATTTGGAAATGTGTCTAACTCAGTATCGAATAATAACATCCAGGAAAAAAATAATCAGCAGAAAATAGCATCAAGCAGTATTATTTTTTTAAGTTCAGATAATGTTATACATAATCTCTTCTAGATATATTTTTGACAGCTCCTGCACGAAAACTGTTGCCTGCCACCGTAGCAAAAGTCGCGAGATTGCTCTCCCGTGGATAAGAAGGGTACCAGCATTATTGTTTCCATTCTCATTTAATATTTACTGGTTCCCTTCTAATTCCATTCGTTAAGTTGCGTTCGTCTAGATGCATTCGTCTATCGTATATTTGCTTATTGACAAATGCATACTGCTATTGATGAATATTAATTTAGCTTTCAATGGTCTTATTACAGTATATAAATACTATTAGTTATTTTGTATTTATAGTTCAGGTGTAGTTTTGTACACAATTTAGTTATTTAGTTATTTAAATGTAAGAACTTGACACATGTCATAAATTTGTCGTTTAGACGTTAACACCGTAAGCAATAAAGTGAAGGAATCGTAAAGTTGTATACATAGACAAATGGTTTTGTCAATAACAAAAAGGCACGAAGCAATTGCACGAAGGCACCTGCCAATTAGACGAATGCAATTGCAATTTAAAATGAGAAATGTCATAATGCAGCATGAATTAACTGGCGGATAATCCCTTCCATACATACATACACAACCACATGATCATCAATAATAACTTATGGGGGCTCAATTATAAAGAAGAGTATATATGAAGTTTATTGCAGCTTAATTATACTAACTTTCAAGTATTAGAACTTAAATTGTGCATATATTCATATAATTACACACACTATATTACAATCATGAGGCTTCAAAGCATCCCAGTGAGACAATTTGTGTTAATGGAGGTTCACTGTCCTCGCTGAGCAATTATTAAACTCAAAATGTTTAAATGCTGTCAGATAAAGAACTGCAAGAATATTATACTTAATCATTCACCATATTTATTTATGTTCTTTTTACTGTGGAATATTATAAAAGAAATATGTTGAATCTGTTCTTACCTTTTTAAATGATTAGGGAAAAGGTTACTCCACACAAAATGAGCTTCAGAAACCGCCATGTTTACATATGATTCTTCTCCACACATTTGAATTTCCTACACAGATGAATGTTAACCTGATGCTGATTGGCTTAGATAAAACTCTCCAGGAAGCTTTTTGCCTGACCTTTGATTGAACTGATAAGCCCAGGGTGTGATACAACTGGACTCATAGAGAGAGAAATTTTGATAACATGTAGCAGTATTAAACTTTTTATCAAAATAAATCATGGGTCAAATAAAAAAGAGTTAGAAATTTGAATTTTACTATAAAATAATTAGTTTTAAATAGCAATTCTAAGGCAAGTTGCTTATATACTGGAGATAAGTATTTTTCAATTATTTTCCAGTTTCGTCTATAATATCCTCTTCAAAAAGTCAATTTTATTATCAATTTCTAACTGTATTCCTGTTAAAAAGATATAGAGTTAAAACAAAAATTATTTAAAGCACAGCTTATTTTTGCACACTCCTTTTTAAGCTTTGGCAACAGAAAAATGTCAAAGTATTATATTTAATGCCTAGTATGGAACCAAAAATATTCCAAGTCTCAATTTACGCCTTTTGCTTATTGCGAAAATGTCTAAGTCCAACTTGACGCCTGGTTTGAATTTACGTGTCTTCATATCGGGATATTTTACGCCTGGTTTTGGGTTCGTTTTACGTGTCCTGCTCCTTTAGACACGTAAAGCACACGTAATACAGAAAACCAGTTGGTTTCCGCCTGGTTTCCGTGTCCCAACCAGCTGGTTTACGCCTGATTTTTTCGTACGGGATTCTGCATTTAAGGAACCATTTGATTTTATTTATTTTGAAAACCAAGGTAGATCGTTCAAAGATTATTTTGATATTTTAATGGAATTATTTAGTGATATATCATTGAAAACACAAAGCAATCAACCAGCAACCGGCGCACCTGTAAGTATTTTAAGATACGGGACTATGAGACTATGTTTAAAAAAACTTCACAAAGAACAGACCAGGTAAACATTTCACATAGTAATATTGACATGCATAAAAATAAAATAGAAAATCTTGGGGATCCTATGGAGCCACATGCTTGTGTAAGCAAACGCTATGGGCTTAGGTAAATTCGCAAATCCTTAGAAGACTATGATATTTGGAAGTGACCAGATATGATTGCTACTTTAACACAACAGACAAATAATGATATTACAAAACTTGAAACAAAACACAGTCTAACAGATTGATTATTCAGAAAACACTGGAACGTATAAAAATGCAAGTAGAGGGGCTTAAGTTAAAGCTAACACGGATGCTGAAAAATCAGACAAAGCTTCTGAAAAGGAATACTAGTAACTAAAAAGATATAAAGAAAACAAATAACCACAGGGATGTAAAAAATAAAGAGCACAATTTCAAAAAATGGCGGACAAATTATTTGACACAGATGAATAAACATAATTCAACAGAATTTCAAACCAACATTGTACTCAGCAAGATGTTCAATATACTACTAGAAACAAAAGTAAAAGCTAATGATACTTAAAAACAAGAGGTGACAGAATTAATTAGTACTAGGGACGAACAAATAAATAAGCTCCGTAGTACCGTTAGGGAACCAAAAGACTATATATGAATTCGTTCTACTTAAAGACAAGATATAATCATCAGCAAGTTTTAATTTTAAGAAAGGAAATGCTAAAAAAAATAATAAATAAATAAAAAGATAAATTTAAATGTTGTCATAGGCATATGATTATCAGATAAGGTGAAGTTGAACAATTTAGAAGCGTATTTACAGTCGTTACATTAAAGGATGATATAAATACAATAAAGCTGGAAAATACTGAACTAAAACTGCGACCTAATGATTTAACCGCTAAACTTGGTAATTCCGCGTTAGTTTGTTGGTATAAAATAGATGACAAAATAATAATTTGCTTAGGCACTAGTAGTATTTCTTTCCACAGTCAAGAACTGTAACGTTAAAGCTTTTAGCCACCACGACACAGCTGGATTTTATTCACTTTCATTTGATGATAGTCGGATAATTGAAAACTGTTACTTTTATAGCACAAACAAACGAGACAATACCCTTTCAAGATTACTTGAACTTTCTTTTTATTTTTTAAACCTTAAACTTTTCAGAAATAAGGCTGTAAACATAGATTTTAATAATTTTGTCCTTTTTATAAAAGTAGCAATACTTGACAAAAATGAAAATGAAAAAATGTATACCTTGAACCGAACTTAAGTATTTTGGTGTAACTCCGTCGATTGTAGGAACACTTCAGTTTGACAAGTATTTATTTCAGATTATATAACATAAATCATGAGCATTGAAAATGATAAAAAAAGATAAAAAAAACGAAGGAAATATATAAGATATATCCTACAGTAATCTTCGGTTTGATCTAATCTGCTCACAACAGTAGTGACCGTTGCAACACTGTCCACGTGTTCTTATTTGAATAATAAATGAGGCATATACATTGATCTCATGACTTATTGACTAAAGTGCGGTTTGGGTACAGGCCGCCGTACAACACCTAGAACGCCAGAGGTTACGAGACCAGTAAATACATGCTGGAGTAGAATTGCAATTGGAATAACAAAATGTATCCGAAGTATGGATGTATCCTTTTTAGCTTGCTGCTAGTAATGCCTATAATCAAGGCCACAGTGTAAAAGTACACGAGTATCGTCTTTTCGGGGCGAAGCTAGACCAGAAAAGATGTGCAGGCTAAGTATTTTTAGGGAGATTTGTGGTTCAGATTTTTTTGGCAGCACGATGAGATTTAGTGCATTTTCCACTACACTTGAATAAAAAATACACATAAAAAAGAAAAGAACAATAAATAAGAGGGCCATAATAGCCCTAAATCGCTCACATGAGGGAAAGTAGTTTTATAACTTTGTTTATTTGAGAATTAATGAGTTGGTAAGTTTATGGCAATGCAACTAGGGATGAGACTATGGTTGAGATAAATAAAATATTGTAGTGGTTGAGGTCAACAAAGCACAATTTTGATATTTGTTTTCAAAAGTGCACACAAAGTCTAAATTCCACTGCTTTAGCTTCAAAAATAAGAAAAAAATTGGAATGGTCATAGTCAATGTCATTCAAGCACAACATTAATATTTGTTTTATAAACTATACACATGGTCCATCGCCAACTACAGCACCAAGGCCACCGGCGCCCACAACAACACCAAGGCAATCACCGGCAACAACAGCACCAAGGCCATTTCCGCAAACAACAGCATCAAGGCCACCACCGCCAACAACAGCACCAAGGCCAACACTGGCAACAACAGCACCAAGGCCACCAACGCAAACAACAGCACCAAGGCCATCACATCCAACAACAGCACCAAGGTCACCACCACCAACAACAGCACTAAGGCCACCACCACAAACAACAGCACCAAGACCGATTATGCCAACAGCAGCACCAAGGCCACCTACGTCAACAACAGCCCCAATTAAGGCCACCACCGCCCACAACAGCACTAAGACAACCACCGCCAACAACAGCACCAAGGCCACCAATGGCAACAACAGCACCAAGGCCACCAATGGCAACAACAGCACCAAGGCCATCACTGCCAACAAATGCACCAAAGCCACCACCGCCAACAACACCAAGGCCACCACCGCCAACAGTACCAAGGCCACCACCGCCAACAACAGCACCAAGACCACCACCGCCAACAACAGCACCAAGGCCACCACCGCCAACAACAGCACCAAGGCCAACAGCACCAAGGCCACCACCACCAACAACAGCACCAAGACCACCACCGCCAACAACAGCACCAAGGCCACCACCGCCAACAGTACCAAGGCCACCACCGCCAACAACAGCACCAAGGCCATCACTGCCAACAACAGCACCAAGGCCACCATCGCCAACAACAGCACCAAGGCCACCACCGCCAACAACAGCACAAAGGCCACCACCGCCAACAACAGCACCAAGGCCACCACTGCCAACAACAGCACCAAGGCCATCACCACCAACAACAGCACCAAGATCACCACCGCCCTCAACAGCACTAAGGCCACCAATGCCCATTACAGCACCAAGGCCACCACCTCCAACAACAGCACCAAGGCCACCACCACCAACAACAGCACTAAGGCCACCACTGGCAACAACAGCACCAAGGCCATCACCGCCCACAACAGCACCAAGGCCACCACCACCAACAACAGCACTAAGGCCACCACCGCCCACAACAGCACCAAGACCACCACCGCCCACAACAACACCTAGGCCACCACCAACAACAGTACTAAGGCCACCTACACAAACAACAGCACCAAGGCCACCTACACCAACAACAGCCCAAAGGACACCTACACTAACAACAGCCCCAAGGCCACCACCACCCATTACAGCATCAAGGCCACCACTGCTTACAACAGAACCAAGGCCAACACCGGCATTAACAGCACCAATGCCACCAAGGCCACAACTGAACACAACGCACTAAGTCAACGACCACCATCACCACTTTTTGTCTTGGAAGAAACAAACATTTAGCAAAAACTTCAGCAACTGGAAGACATTAGTTGAAAAACTTAGGCAAAGATGATACAGAAAATTAAATTTCTCATAATTTGTTTTTTAAACATTAAATTTTATTAAATACTCATATTTTTTTTAACATTGAACTATGAATATAAAGTATGTAATAGAAATAATTATGACTGTAAAATTCAAATAATTCTGTATCAAAACAAGGGATAGAACTGAATGAAAATTAAGTTGTCTTTCTTGCGCTAGTTAGAACACGGGAAAGAACTACATCAAGACTGATTGATAATTACCAAGTTGTCTCTCTTGCGCTAAATAGATATACTAGATACACGTAGCATATGCCTTTAAGAGAGCCTTTAACAGAGACATAATGCTCTTCCATGCTATTGAAACACAGGAGAACATGGAAATGAACAATAAGCAGATAATTATTATGTTTATTGTATTTTTTAACATAGCATTTGGTTACATTCTACGAGCTGTAATGTATAAAACAGAGATGCACCTCTAAATTGATCATGCACTGGCATTTATCAATGTATCAACAGTACTCATTTCAACTTTTGACCACTTAATTTGACTCTGACTTATAAGGTACAGACCTGGGACACGTTGCCTCAGCATGAATCACTTTTATTTCATATAGCTGAAATTACAAGAAGTCTATCTGTAAGATTCCAAGATTTCATGAACTTCTTTTTACATACAGTCAAAACCCGTTGGCTTGAAATTCCAGGGTCCGGCAAAAATACTTTGAGCCTCGAGAATATCTAGCCAAGCTGGATTGCTTCCTGAACATGTATTTTTTAATGCGTAAAAGAAAGTCTTGTAAACCTTGTTTGTTATTTGCTTTGTTATCTCCGCAAGAAAATTTATTGCCATACACACATGACATGTACAATTCACAACATGACGAATTCGATACTATGAAATCATTTGATTTTTTTATTTATTTATGCAATAAAAATATAAACCCATCATACGAAAACAATAAACAAGCAATCTTTATATTGACTTATATTGACTTAGGAACACATACTTATCATTTATATTCGTTGGCATTCAGAAAATTTACATTTTCATGGGTACTTGAGAAGCGTGGTTGTTCATTTTTGAAAAAAAAATCCGAAACTGCAATCGTCCTAAATTGTCTGCAGAATCTTCACACGTTGGGCACGTGATCACTGTCTTCTACGTCAAACTGTTTATGACACTCGCTATAGTGGTACGACATGCCAATTAGTGCATATACACATGTCAATTATCGATTTAATTGGAAATTAAGGTCATAAAAAGAAGATGCACGCGATTGAAGATATAGATAAGGGAAGCCATTGAATGCCAATTAAGAATTTTGCAAACTGTGAAAACAACAAGAAGGTGCGTATATTTAAGTAAACAATCAATGTCATGAGTAAAATATTTCATTAAAGAAAACAATTGAGTACCGACACGCAACACGCACATCTTGTAAACCTGGAGATTTTCATATATACAGAACAAGTTTATGCACGTGTTTCTGTTAATTGGTTCATTAAGAACCCACAGTGAATTCATTGGTTTATTATTTGTTACAGGCAGATATAATATATTAACAAAACAATGTGTGAGTTTGGTATTTACGCTGCATACCATTGTATACTGCGACCTCTGTAAAGAATTTACTGGAGTATGTACATAACATGGCAAATTGAAAAAGTAAATAAAGGGTCTATATTTCGTGGGATCTTGAATTAGTAGATCACCCAACCCACGAAAACCACGACATTAATGTCCCACGAACATTAATGGTTTCACAGTGTAGCTTAGGTTGTACCGAGTCCTTCTCTAAATTGCTCAGCACTTGATATTTGTAATAATTCTTCCATTTGGAGAAACATTAAATGCAATATTTTTATGTCAAAACGCATTGATAATTATACATGTAATTACCAACTTTTGACGTTTGTACTTGTGCCAATTGAAGACAGAAAGTGATAGCATGTTTGCTCAAACTGTTAAACCATTTAAATTTGATGATAATTTTGATACCAATCAAGCAACTCTAATCAATCAGCGCTTCGGCTTAATGAAGCCAAGTAAACAAATGAAAGTGTAAAATTCATACCTGATCTCCCAAAAATGACATGGAGCAAAGCAAACAAAACGAAGTGTGAAATTCTTACTAAGGACCGAGAAAATGACATCGAGCGTGGAGAAATATCACCTTAAAGATATCAAGCATCCGATCAATTTTTATATGAACATGGAGCAAAAACAGAACAGTCCTTTTAATCCCATTTGAGCCAACGAGGATATCAAGCTTTGCGATATTGAGCCAACAAGTTTCGACTGTATAATTAAAATTGGATGAATTCCAAAATATCCAAATTTGATTTTGTTTTTGAAAATGACATTATCTATAGCAGTCAGTTCTATGATAATATTTCTTTGTTTAAGTGAAATTAATTGAAGCCTGAAAGCTGAATGCGACAGCTTTGGAATTCTGGCTTTGAAAAATATAAATTCCTATAGCCCGGTTGGCTATCAGTGGGTTTAAGTTTTATATTGAACTTGGTTTGGCTATGAAAATTTTGCATTTGCTTTTACCAGTATGAAAAATAAAAGGCATGAAGCTTCCATAATTATACCAAAGGGGGTTGTCACGGTGCCAGGACTTGACAACCCCCTTTTAATTATACGACATTTTATTAGTTAAATTCCTACATTATATATACTGGGTATATATTAGGCTTATTTTAAGACTAACTGTTTTCCATGTGAAGTTTTTAAATGGAACTATTTTTGAAACTTCAGCTACATTAAAAGACATGAAGCCGTTATGGAGGCTGCCATGTTGTTGTTTTTCCAGTTGAATGGAACAATCCAAACATCTCTGGTAGATACGCACTCACCACTAGCACTCACCACTAACGTACCATTCAACTTTGCACCACAGGCATCTGAATCATTGTTTGTCACTAAAATGTTTTTTAAAACCATTTTGGGTACATACAATGAGATAAACAACACATCTGAAGTTACTTTTCTTTTTTGTATATCAAAGACACTAAATATCTTCAGATGTGTTGTTTATGGCAGATTTCACGTTTTGATGACCAAAAAGTTCCCGGCGAATATTGATTTTTAAAATTTATTGCAGATTTGTGATTTCAACATAATCTTTTACAGCAATTTCTTATCTATCATATTTTAGAACATTTGCAATGATTTATTCATGCATTTTTATAAAAAAAAGAATTTTGTATCACCATACCATTTGTGCTAGTGTTACAATATTGCCGGTAAAAAATTGTTTTTTTTTAATATTTTGATCCAAAGAAGTATTTTGTCTTGCACTAGATGGTTCATTTATCTATAAAACAGATTGTACAGACAAAAAATAAAGATTGTTTCGTTTTTCTCAAATAAATTTATTGAAACAAACCCTAATTGGACAACAAGACAGAAAATGTTTTCTGCAAACATAGGTTTTCTTTTTATATCAGATCAGATAAGCTATAAACATAAATGTTTTGTTGTGGTAATATAAATGTCTCTAGTATGGTGCAATTATCATTACCTTTGATATTAAACATATATATTATAAATTGCTAATTGCGAGTATGTGCTAGTGTTACCACAAGACAGAATGAGTAACATTAGCAGTATGTCACATTAGCAGTTGGACAGAATGTTTCACAACAAAATAAAATACAGACCTACCACAGACTGTTCGAGCTTGATACAGTATAAAACAAACTATATAAATGATTGATAAACACAGTCAATTGATAATCACAAAAAAATCATAATAATCATACAAGATTTGACGAAGTTGCAGTGTGACAGACGTACACATTTTATGAGCTTCTACAGTTGAAAATAGTTTCTTTGACTCTTCATTTAGTTTAAATGTTGTTATAATGTTTAACTCATTTGAGATTTTAATAAGCTGTTGTTACAATATAATTCTATTGCTTCTCATATAGTTCCTACTAGTTTTGTTCATGCTGATTTATAAATACACTGCTGACCTAAGTTTATATGGTGTCAGACTGAATGACGAATCCTGGAAACACTGTTCCCGCAGCAGTTTGATTAAACAATCTCGTAAAAAAATATACCAATCTGGATAGAATAACTTCCAATACGAAAAACCAACAATAGAACTAAAGATCAGACTGTTGTGTGTCTTAAAGGCCTAGTTTAAGCCTTTTAAAAGTGACCCTCCCCCTTTTAAGGCCTAATTTAAGGAATATTTGGCATGATAATCCCCTGCTGTGCATCTCCTTCTAATCACACTGGTTTGACAGTAGGGGCCAATTTCCTGTGTTTACCGGTAGGTTTATCGGCTCAGGGCCATTAAGGGTCCATTTCTATCTTAAAATATCCCATACTGCGCAGCAGGATACTCAGATCGGAGATCTGATAAGACAATTAGGCAATTATGCACCAATCAATTGTAACCACGGCCCCCCAGGCCCGGGGGTATATTGGGGATAGCTGGGGAAAAGGGCTGTGTTTTTACTTTCCAGGTGGCCCCGCATGGTCGTGTGAGTGCGGTGGTTTTGTCTTAGTGGCAAGATAGCGGAGATATTGACTTATATAGAGTCTCTGGGGTGCGGGGGGCATTTGGCCGGGGTTTTACCATCAGTTCGTCCCCGCAGGGCGAGGATTTTACCCGGGGTTTGCTGGACCGAAAGTCAAAGTCCCCGCTATTCCCCGGACCTGGGGGGGGGGGCGTGGTTACAATTGACTGGTGCATTAGATTAAGATCCATTTACAGAGGTTGTGTACAAATACACAGTGTCATAAGAGATTGATCAGAAATCTTTACCCCGAACTGTATATGCCTACAGAGTGACATGAGCACTGATCAAAAGATCTTATCATAAAAAAGGCAAACAAACATCCAGAACTTTAAAACCTGTAACAAGTACCACCCCACCTGCAGTAACCTTGCATATAATCCAACCCGACACAGCAAAGGACAATTCTTATAAAATAATGTTCAATGTAAGTAAATTGCAACAGTCAAACAATTCAGATGATTTACACATCATCTTCTTGTCTTCAAGGGTATGGTTCAGAAAGAGATAATAAAATTATTACATACTTTCTGTTGAGATATGAGAGTGTTCTAAGTTATATATGTCTGCCTCTAACACAAGAAGTCGTGGGTTTGGTTTGATCCCCACCAGGGGTACTTTCTCATTGCCTCACAAAACAAACACAATATGTAATGTTTTCTACCAAGGGAGCAGATTTGAGAGATTAAATTCACAGAGCTGTCTTCACAATCTTACAAACTAAAACAAAACACTCGAACGTAAATGCCATAAATTCAAACATTTTAAATTTTTAGCAACAGATCATTTTAGATACTACTTTTACTAACACTTCTTATTGTTTTGCTACATTCAAAAAACAGTTTTGTTTGAAATACTACAAGAATACAACGTCAATTTATTATCTGTAAATCTATTCATCAGACTCCTTCCACATGGAACAACATTTAGTTCGTCAACTTGCGCCACAATGCCACTGGTCATAATGCACCAGTCAATTGTAACCACACACCCTAGGTCCAGGGGTGGGGTTCAGGGAAAATAGAAAAAGTCTTATCAGATCTCCAATCTGATAAGACCTGCTGTGCAGTTTTCAATGTTTTATTATGAAAATGGACCTAAACTAGGCCTTTAACTAATTTATCGTTATCACTGGCATTCAGTTAATTTAATCTGGGACAGTTTGAAATTGAATAAAAACAGTCACTAGATTGAACAGTTTTAGAAGCACAGAAACAATGTTCTTAAACTTTTATATACTCTGGGGGGGGGGGGGGGGGGGTTCAAACAGGAATCCAAAAGTAACACCAGGGGAGATGTCCTATTGTCCAATAGCACACATTGTTCTGTCCAAAATGTAACACTAGCATTCAGGTGACTAAAATAAGGTAAAGATACAATATATAACACAAGTTTGTGTCAAAAATAAGATTTGTCAAATAAGAAACACAATGAATCACAAAATGAGCATACAAATATTGACTTTCATCTCAAGCATTCTCTCTTGGTGATGTCAAACTCTGCTTCTGTCCTATGTAACATTAGGGGAAAAGTCCTTTTGTCACATTAGCAAACATATTTCTGTCCCAATTATAACATAAGCATTCAGTTTACTTAATCAAATTCAGATTAAGTATTAAACAGTTAAGCTTGTATCAAAAGCATACAATGGATCACAAAAAACAAAACATAGATATGTGTTTTATAAAAAAAAGAAGGTTTCTGTCCAATGTAACATTTGCAGTTATGTCCATTTGTCACGTTATCATCTATATTTCTGTCCATTTTATAACGTTTGCATTCTTAATTCTGTCCAATAAATAACGATATCAAACACAAAAGCGGTATGAATTCAATATAAACTACGTACCTAATGAATGAATACTTACAAACGATAGTTTACAGACGACATTGTTAGGTTCGAATAATTGACTCTGGGAAAGTCATCAAATTTCAACGATTTTCTTGCTTTATAAAGCGCTTGTCTTAATGCTAGCGTGACATAATGTTAATGTTACATCGAAGGACAGAATGAGCCAAACTTGGATTAAGTTTTTATCAACGGTATTCACCACTATTTTTATCATTTCAATGTCAACTGTGAACCAGTCCATTATAAAAGTAATCGCTACCCGGATGTTAACCCTCAGTCGGTGTAAATTATTCACGAATAGAAAAGGTGCTATCGTCATGCTAAAATGGGACAGAATCGATTTTGCGTAACATTAACACATTTTTAGACCTAAAAAACTTTATGATCGGGAATGACCAATTTCTTGTTACATGCAATACTGTTTTTATCCGACACGTAGTCTTTGTTTTCAGTGATTTAATAAAGGTGTGTTTAGGCTTAAAACAGTTAGCAGTGGATCATGTCTGCTAATGTTACACAACAATTCGAGGACAGATTACCGTAACGTTATCACCATGCGCAATTACCGAAAATTTAAGTATATTACGAACGAAATGCAATCATTTTAGATATATTATTGTTTTAATTAACATTTCTTGCAAACATTATTCAACAGACAAGAATAAAATACTTACCAGATGTTACTGAAAAGCATCCTCAAAAAAGTGGTATATTGGTACCGGGAAGATTTTCTGTCTTTTTTGTCCTAAATATCGGCATATTTTTACATTTTTTTACCTTATTTAACACAATATTTTCATTATTTTAATACAAATCACTTCTATTAGGTGTTCTTATTGGGTTGGGAAAGGCAATTGCTGTATATATGACGTTGACATGCAATAACAATAAATGAAAGCAAATGGGCCAAATAATTGCCTTTTTTGTGAAATCTGCCTTATCTCATTGTATGTACCAAAAATGGTTTTAAACAACATTTAAGTGACAAACAATGATTCAGATGCCTGTGCTTTGCACCAGTGATTCGTACCCATTCAGTACAATATTTCTTTCAGAATTATGAAAAAAAATATTAGATTGGGTTGTTAAAATTCAGGGTCGGTCGGGTCTCCTGGACCATTTCAATAACGTAAGCTCCATTGGAAAAATAATAAATATGTTTTCAATTTTATTTTTATGCTTTAGTTTATTAGATATACTGTAAAGAAAAGGGATGGGGAGTGGCCTGCGTGTGGACATTGGGGTGGCAATGTCAACAAAACTGCGCAATGTGACTCTTACCATCTTTGTATTGGTGATGTGTTCATGCTATTTAAAAACATTCTAAACATAAACCTATTAAAACCACAGGTGTACCGGTGTAAAACATTAAAAAAAAATGGCTGCGACATGTTTGAAGAGCGAATGAGTTAACAAGGCAAGCAACTTTGCAATGAATTAAATTTGTGGTTACGCAAAACTCTTTTTGTTCTCTCCATCCCTCACAGTGTTATCTTCCCTTCCAACATTTATCTACATGTATTTATAAATTTTAAAACAATCTTCCAAACTGTACTTGTTTCAGAAGACATGGTTATTTTGTGGTGCTTTCAAATAGGAAAAGCATACGTCGTGTTATTACCATTCTAGGTCTTGTTCATTCTATGGCGAGAAATGAACGGGTACTTGACGATCGGATACCGCGGTCCAAAATGTCTAACACTCCATGCCCTACCGACAATTCACCCCACGATGTCGATTCAAAGAATATATAAACGCCAACTAAATTAATTTGTAACTAGCATCCAAGCCATATCCACACAACCAAAAATTCACCCTTATTCACCAGGGGAGATGTCGATCATCAAAGCATTATGTGGATCAATCCAAAGTACCTTTAAAGGCTCAGAATGACTAACATGTCAGCCATATCAGGACTACCAACGATTCATCATAAATAACTGAGTCAAAAGGACGATTCAAAATATCACCAAAAAACTTAGTAACTTACATCTTCTCAGTCAAATTAGGACTACGCACAACGCATCCATAACTGACACAGACGGACCGGGTGATATCGGCCCATTCGTATCTTACAGAGACTCAAAATGAATATACAATATTTGAGAAATTGGAAACTCTTTCTGAATTGTGTCCTTTTTGTTGTCTTGTTTTTAGAATTTTAAGCCAATTTAAAGGAATGTTTGGCATAACAATGCCCTGCTGTGCATCTCCTGCTGATTACACTGATGACACAATAGGGCACAATTTCCCGTGCATTTGGGTTTTTTTTTTGCTCAGGGCCATTTAGGTTCCATTTCTATAATGAAACCTACACAACTACATAGCAGGATACTCAGATTGGAGTTCTGATACGACAATCAGATTTGAGATTAATACACAGAGGCTGCGTACTATAAACATGTTTTAACCATTAATGAGGTGAAATCCGGACGCTTGAGTACCAGAGATGAGTCTGTTGCATAAAAAATAGGCACAACACCGTCTATGTCCACTTGCACCAGATTGCTATCAAAGCTTATTATATTTTCAAGAGTCATAAAGCATAAAAGGCACTTTCTTTTTCACGGCGAATGGTTAAAACGCGACAATGTGATAAATCGCCAATTAGCGGGGCAAAAATACGCCTGAGGCGCCAAGTTGTTGACGAATATACGCCAAGTGCCATCCCGAAAATGCGCCACTAGGTGCAGCGAAGATTTAAGTGCTAGGGGTGATTGCGCCGAGTTGCGGTGCGAAATACGCCGAGTGGCGCGAGGAAAATGTGTTAAGTGCTAAGGAAGGTTGCGCCCGAACCTCGGGACGGAATACCACAAGTGGCGCGGGACAAACTGTGTGTATTAATTGCTAGGGTATATTGCGCCGAGTCTCGGGACGAAATACGCCAAGTGGCGTGGTGAAAATGTGTTAAGTGTTAGCCGGGAAGATTGTGCCGAGACGCGGTGCGAAACACGCCAAGTGACGCGGCAAAAAATGCACCAAGTGACAGAGTAAAATGCGTCATGTTGCGGGGGGGGGGGGGCAATTTTGCGAAGAAAATCCCAAAAGTGTGTGTGTTGGAAGGAGGGGGGCGAAAATGCAGCAAGTGGCGGAACATGCATCAAGAGGCAGAGAGAAGTTGCGAAAGACAGCTGTTTTTTATACTTGCATGTCATGGTTCTCTCCCCCCAGAATGTATGTATCGTTCGTTTTGTACTGATGACGGGGTGTGAATTGATCTTTTTCTTTAACTGAACGTTGGATTTACAAATTTCTATGCACAAATATTACTGGTTTGAGCAGATTAATCAGATATTTCTGCCAGGATACTGCCGTGTTCCCAGGTCTGGCTTTCTCCCTTTGGGCAGTGTTACAAGCTCAACACCAGCAATCGTAAAACATAGCTTGAAGGGAACAAACTATTAGTTTTATGAAAACTTCGCAATTGGATAAAATAAAGAGAAATAAAATATTACTTTGAAGATTGTATTCATTGTGCATATGCATTGAATATAAATACATCCATGAAACAGAAACATATCATGTCACACTGATAACAATAAATATCAGATACTTGTAAAATAAATAGATATAAATAATTCTCATAAGTACAAGAAAGCACCACATTACATAATAAATAATTATAATAGACATACATGTATTATCAAGAATCATTGTACAAAAAGCTATAAATGTATCAAAAAGAACAACACATGCGCATAAATATGATTATATAAAAATGATGTATTACGACACAGAAGCATGTGGGATATAAATGGATACACAGAATAATGTTCCTTCATTCGTGTACAATACTGAGTATTTTTACTTATTAATCATTGCATGAAAAACACAGAAATTCAACAGAGGTAGTTGAAATGTCCATTAACACAGTATTTAAAGAACCAACAGGAACATTCGTCACATTGCACCATATTGTCAAAACAAGCTGGCATGTTGCATATACAGAACTTTTCAGTTTCTATAGTTTTTAACGTTTATTCCTTCTTAATCCTATTGGTTTACCTTTTGTCGGAAATGCTGTAAGTTCTCCATTTTCAAAGCATTGAAATAAATGTTCTCTTTATTTAGTAGTAGCAACTATCATAACTATGGCAAAGTGTTTTATTCAAACAGAAGAAAGTTGCAAATTCAATGACAAAGAGGCCAGAATCAGTGTTATTTGTTTGTTTAAACGACACTTTGCACAATTACTGTAATGAACTTTTATTTTTTCCCCATAAATTTGTGATAATTTTTGCCATATTTAATCTGTCTGGAATTATATCTTTTCTATCTGGTACTAAACTTTCCAAAAAAAATGTTATCTTTGGGAAAAATCGAACACACCCAATGGTCCTATGGGTGTTGTAAATTTGACATGCAGGCGAAATTATATTTCCACCGTTCTTCATCCTCAACAAAAGATGGCACACATTCAGTTAATTGGACACCTGATATAGTATCACATACTTGTTTCTTAACAAAATGTTTACTGCTTCCATGTGTTTCGAAGAAAGCTGTTTGGTAAGTAAAACTTAATTTTTGTCATAAACAGTCAAAGTTAGGTTGGTAAGCCACATATCTAAAACTAGTTCATTATCATCATCATGTTTTCAATATGTACAAAACTGTCACATTCTTCTATTTCTGACACTGGTGTTACTTTAGAGATCTTATTAATTAACTTTTCCTCATCTGTATTTTCATTTTTGTCCATGTTTTATTAGTGATCTTGGCTTTCGTGTAGAGTCAAGTATTTTTTTTGCTTTTCCAGAGTGTTGTATTGTCTTTAAACTGGATGAGTTTTTGTCAAGATTTACAGAAACATCAAATTCAAAATCCTCATCAAATTTTATTTACCTATTTATGAGTTCCTTCATGTTATACTATGGGTTTTGATGTTTTAATCTGCTTCAAATAAAAAAAAAATTGCATTTCCACTGCTTATTAAATTTTGTGCCGTTTTTTTGGCGTTAAAAGGCTTAATGAAATATCCAAATCGTGTTTATATACTGAATCTGGTGCATGATGAATAGTAATACCAGTGTCCCCCTTTCTTCCTTTTTTGGTTCAACATTTTTCCAAAGATTTAGGTCTACAATTCTTTCTTAATTAAGTTGAATTCTGTTATCATCTTATAAAGGCATGCCAATTCTTTTCATTGCTGCTAAAATGTGGTAACATCGCCTTGTTGAAGAGCAGCTGCACCATTCTTTAGGGAAAAGGGTTAACAAGTGTTTTTCATTTCTAAACCCATTTACCATGAAAGCTCCCATTTGTGGCACTAAAATTATTTCATTATCTTGTATGACTCTTTCTGCAAGAAAATGTTGACTGATAGGGGTTTTTTGTTTTTTGTTTTTGATGTCATGGTTATCTAGGTTTGTTGCTTCAAATGATGGAATTTCGCCTTCGATAAAATTAATTAGTTTATCAGGGTGACAAACACTTCTTGGCATAGCTACTGTATCTATATCAAAACTAGCATTGTTGAATTCATTTCTTAAAGTCCACTCACCTGTCCCACAAAAAGCTCTTATTAAATTGCTCAAATCATTACCATGGGAGTAATAAAGATATAAAACAATATCGTCCACAGCTTTCTCTTTGCATTCAATCAGCCTTTTTAATTTTGCATTCAACATTTTACTTACATTGTTTGTAATTCCTGAAAAGGGGTTATAAATGTATTTTTCTTCCAAAATCCACCTAGCGGCATGGTTGACTATAACATTTTTTAAATTATTATCAAAATATTCCAAAAATGCCTGACTCCATAATTTCTTTTTAGATTGCAGCGTTTTGTCAAACAAATCTATGTTTTCACATTGTAATAATTCTCGTACATGACTGTCATACATCTTTCTATCGTCTGCATTGCCCCCATGCTTAGAAAGCCAAATTTGTATATCAGTAAAAACATGGTTCCAACAAATCAAAACTGTCGAACTTTTCATATTTTCATGAAATGCATTTATTATACCCGTTTCCATATCTGTTACAATTGTTATGGCTTTATCAGCCAATTTCGGAATTTTAGTTTTCAACTCATCAATAAAGCGTTCATGACATGACTGAACTTTGCGTTCATGGATCATATAGGCAAATGGTATTACAGGAATTTCTTTGAACATTGGATGCTGAATAGCCATTGTGGACAGATAAAAATTCCCCAACTTTAATGTTGTATAATAAAAAAGAGTGAGATCGATGTCGTTTGCCATTAATAATTCACTTACCTCATCAAAAATCTCATTGTTTCCAACAATGATCTCAATGTCTGGAATGGTTTGTATGTAAATGCCATAGTTGTCAAGTTGGTCCACTAATACATGAAGATTATAAAGATCATTTGCAAGTTTAACATAATTTTTAACAGTGGCTTTTGATTTTATTTGTCTATCATTACTAGTCACACTGACGCCGTGTAACTTATCATTTGGAGATTTTTCACTTACAATCTCATCATGCAATACTTTAGGGTCTTCTTTTAGGCATCTGGTGTTTATATCATTAATTACAGACGGCTTTGTTCGCTCGTTTGTCCTAGTATTCCGTTTTCTAAGTTTGTGCGGCAATGCCAGATATGCGGCATCATCCCCCAAATAAACAAGTAACGTTCGTTCGTTGTAGTCAGACCCTACAAATCGAAATACATGTTTTTTAAACTTGTCATTTACTATTCCCTGGTTGCTAATCTTATAGAATTGTCTTTCGATTTCTTTACCTTTCACTGTATACTTTCTCTTACCATAATTACGCCAAGTATAGCCATCCGCACGCCGATCATCAGTCTTAGCTGAATTTGCGCTGTTGTCTATCAAGTAAATTGTTCCAGCCTTTGGCCTGTACGGTGTCCCATGAGCTATTCTTTCCGGAATATTTTGAATAAGAATGTCAGCAGCTTCAGAAGGTATGATTGCTCTATCAGTGCTTTTCCAGATAGGCATACTGTCAACACCACCGCCACCTACTAGAGGTAATTCATCACTATTTAGATAATATTTTCCATTACGTTCAACCACACATTCATCAGCACTTGAGGAGGAACACTTTGGATGCCTGTTATTTTTGTACGAACTCACTTTTGCTGTCACTACTGAGCGCTTTCTCCTACAAATACGTCGTTGATCCTTTCGTGTTGGAAGACCAGTACTGCAACTAGGCGCTGAGGGTAGATCTCGAACTGCAGATGATGACCGACGCGGCGTGTGTGCTGGTCCCGTTTGTCTGCGTCTAAGGGATGACCGAACCGTTGGTCTGCGTCCAGGGGATGACCGAACCGTTGGTCTGCGTCCAGGGGAAAACCGGCCTGTTGGTCTGCATCCAGGGGATGACCGAACCGTTGGTCTGCATCCAGGAGATGACCGGTCCGTTGGTCTGCGTCCAGGGGATGACCGGTCCGTTGGTTGTCGTCTAGGCGAAACCACACGCCATACAGAGACACCAGGTGGTGACCGGCTGGTTGATGTTCGTCCAGGAGATGCCTGGCCTGTTGGTGATCGTCCAGTCGAGGATAGGCCCGTTGTAGGTAAACTTGGCGGAACCACACGCGTTGTTGTTGAACGGACGCTCGCCTCGATGTTGGATGCCAACCGCTCGAGACCCTCGGGACTAAGATGAAGCCCATCTCTACTCAGCAGATGGCGTGCAGCACCTGTATCATGTAAAAATACTTTGAAATGATATTGTTTAGGTCAAGTTGCTTTGTGTTTCATTATTAAGAAGAATTTATTTCAGAACCCTTAGAGTAAAACATATTTCTTGTCAAAATACTGACCGAGAAATGTGTGAAACTCATTCTGATCAATGGTCTGCATCCATGGCAATTGCTGGGCAATCCCGCGGAGATGGTGATTCACCTGGCCAGCATCCCTGTTCCAGTCATCTAGGAAGGTGGCTGCATGCTGACTACCTTCGAACAAGTTCTGGGCACGGGGTAACACTTCTGACACGATCACAGTTGCACTACAAAAAAGGGAAATATATACTACTACTACTTATAATAATGATAATAATAAAAATGATGATTATTTTTTAGCGTACTGTTGTGCAGTCATGTTATGTTTCTATTTAATCACGTATCACTCTTGTTTTTCTTATTATTTCTTCCCAATCACCAATTAAATACATGTTGTGCATATTGATATTTTCTAAATTGTCAATATTTATGCAAAAAGCTACACAAACTAGCTCAGTAGCCAAAAGTTTAAACATAAACCAAGTTTAGTGGCACTGGGCAAACGCCAACGACATCACATGCAAGAAACATAGAAGAACTGCACAAAACGCCACAAATAGCACAGTACATACAACTATATATATAAAAAACCTAAATGGCCCTGCGTCATTAAACAAGTACACAGAGAAATGGCCCCTACTGTGACACCCGTACAATTAAAGGCCTGGTTTAAGGAATTTTTGACATGTTGATCCCCTGCTGTGCATCTCCTGCTAATTGCACTGGTGTCACAGTAGAGGCCATATTGGTTTATTGGCCCAGGGTCATTAAGGGTCCATTTTTATAAAAAAACACATCGAAAACTGCACAGCAGGAAACTCAGATTGGAGATCACTTAAGGCAATTAGGCAATACGATTAAGAGAGGTTGAGAAAAAATACACGGTTTTGGAGGAGGGTCGCTTTTAGAATGCTTAAACTAGGCTTTTAACTGGAGATGCACAGCGGGGGATTAACTTGTCATACAAATCTTTAAACTAAGAAATATAAAAATATTGCTTAGAATATATTAATTTTATAGTTTAAACGAAGTTTGGGAAAGAAAATATTACAGTGTTGCTTTTTTTCATAAATACCTTGGAGAACAGTCGTGAATTCTGTCACACAGTGATCTTACTTCGGCGGCGATCTGATGTGGGGATTGGTAACCAATATCGTTTGCTCCAACGACAAGAACAACAACCTGTTTTAAATAATTTAATAACATTTTTATTCTCTTATTCTAATTTCATTAGCTGAAATCAAAAGAGACAGCATCTATATGTCGTGCAATGTAAATACAGTTACACAGTGATCCGAGTAGCAGCAATACTAAAAATAAATATCATAGTTTGATACAAAGTTTAAAGACGCCTTTGTCAGAGATATTTCAAATAATAATGAGAATTTGATATTTGATTTAAACTCTGAAATTAGCGGGCAGGGGGATGTACACAGATTGACTATTTACTAAATTTATGTGATAAAGGAAAATAAGTATTTTCAAAAACTATCTCCTATTTCCAAGACGGAAAGGTTAAACATGATTGGTTTGATGCTGAATATAAACGCAAATATGACGTGTATAAAAACGCTGTATGCCAATTTAACATTTTCGGATACTCATAGAGCTTCGCTGTATGTGGCAATAAAGTATCAGTGTCGGAGGTCAAAAACATTTCAATTTACACGTATTGTAAAATGAACGATTTCAGAATGAAGTCTCCGAGGGAGTTAAAAAAAATAGAAATGGGAAATATCAAATAATGGTGATGCTATTTCTAATGAGGAATTTCAAACTTTCTTTAGTAATCTTATGTCAGGTTGTGATTTCAGGGGTGAGGAAGAATATAATGATCTAATTGGAGAATTTGATTCTGGTTTAGACCATAACTCTACTTTCGAGTCATTAGATGTGCCTATTTCAGATGATGAAATTTTGAAAGCAATCAAAAAGTTAGGTTCGAATAAGGCATTCCTATTGACAACGTTTTATATGAGGATTTTAAGGTATCAGCACCACACATTATTAGATCATTGGATCTTTTATCATATATTGAACACAAAATCGCTCCCTCGATCTTGGGCAACTGGTGTTTTTATTCCAATCTATACTAAAGGAAATCAATCAGACCCTTGCAATTACTGGGGGATAACTAGCTGTTTTTCAAAATTATTTTCTTTCGTACTAAATGAAAGGCTGAAATTGTGCGCTGAAGAAAATAATATTTTAACAGATGCTCAATTTGTTTTTAAAATTAAGTACATATAGTACTGTTGGTACTGTTTATTTTGCATTCGTTGATCCAAAAACAGTTTGAAAGAAAAAATAAGCTGTTAATAAAAAAGCTTACGATAGCATTGATAGAAGCAGGCTTTGGTATAAGTTCATAAATTGGGAATCCACGGTGAAATTTTGTCCCTTGTTCTTGTTTTGTCCCTATGTATAGCGAGGTGAAACTTTATGTAAAACACTTGGGAACATTGTCAGATTTTTTCAACAGTAACATTTGGCTTATTTCAAGGGGAGATAACCTCTCCGATATATATCTCACTTTTCTTGAACGGTATTGAAATGCATTTGCAGATTACATTACTGAAGGCATTACTGTTTCAAATATCAATATAACTACTGCTATTTGCAGACGATATTGTTATTGTTTCAGAGACAAAGGATGGTTTGCAGAACTCTTTAAATACTTCATTGGCGCCGCACTGAAGTGCGCGCCTATTATGGAATGGGAATTTATTTTATTTAGTGGTAGGAGCGGTTTTTAATTTGATTGACAGTTGGGTTTTATTGTTATTTTATTATGATTAAAAATGCAAATGGATGGCGATTGCATGGGTGTTAAAAATGATATTTATGGTTAAATAGATTGTCTTCAAAATATTATTTCGGAAGAACGACAAATAAGTTTAAGAACTGTTCCCGATTTGTTTACGTTTTCCGATTGGTTACCTGTAAGCATGTGCCGAAAATGTACAATGTGTGGACCGGTTATTATGTGAATTGGAATAATTATGTTTTATTTTGTTTTGTAATGTTCACTGCATTGATAAACCATGAGGTAAGCTGCGTTCTTTAATTAAATCGATATCGGAATTGAATGTTCACCTAACTTTATTTGTTAATGTAAAATTTTATTACGATTGCCCCCCACGTTGTTTTATTTTTAGAACACTACACAGTGCGCACAAAATGATTGGTCGAGTAAGTCATGTGATAAGATGTTTTCGCGGGAACTTCATAAATCTTACCAGTACACTTTCATTAATTCAGTTCAAATAATTATGGCCTTTTGAGTTCCTGTTATATTGAGCTTTGTCAAGTTTGTTGTTGTTTTGTATTATGTACAATTACTTCTTCTATTTTCTTACTACTCTTCAATTTCAATGTTAAGCGTATGTTGTTAAGCAGATATAAAAATATTTTGAGAATTTCATGGATGCGGTTTGATGCATCATAATATATGCTTGTTGGTCTTGACTATTCCTTTGTTTTTCAACATATAACAAATGCATAAACTATTAAACGGCGCCCTTTGATGCTTTGCATTAATGGTCTTTCTTGTTTCAGTAATTGGAGAGCTGGGTTAGATGTATCCTCTGCTCTAGATGTATTCCGTAAATTTAAAACTAGTTTTGAGCAATCAGCGTATCTCAGTCTGCTCGACAAAACAAATATAGAAATGTTCTGGCTAAATTACGTTTGTTAAATTAATATAGAGATAGGTCGACGTAATAAATTTCCTAGACATGACAGATTTGAATTTACTTTGTGTATTTTAAATGAGGACGAATTCCATTTTGTTCTTAAATGCCCTGTGAATGCAGACCTTAGACGCCAGTATATTCCTCAGCATTTTTATACTCACATTAGTTTAATGATATATATTTTATTGGTGTAAATTAGTAATAAAATACTCATTAGAAAATAAGCAATGTATTGTGATAAGGTGTTCAAACTTTGTGATTCGTTGATATAATTAATGTGTCGTGGTTTTATCTTATTGTGATAGGGAAGAAACTCATATTGTGTTGGTTGTATTTTCTTTATGTTTTGTTATTTTGGTACATGTTTGCATCATTTGTCTTGTCCTTACGATGTTCTATAATGCACTTTTATTTAAGAATTAAAAATCGACATGCTGCATTCCGAAGGATTCCACCAGCTAGCATTTAGAACTGCGCCATTGCATACCATACCCCAATAATATGCAACATGTCGATATACGTAAATATATTTACATTTATTTAATTGTACATTTCTGCTAAAATAAATAGATTGTTCAAGAGCATTTTCCCTTTTTCGTTCTCTCGTTGATCTCAACGTTGGGTAATTTACAACAGCTATCGTGACCTAATTTCATTCAACAATGAATGCGCAGATAGATAGTTTAAACATATTTAGTTTAAACATATTTATTTTACAACGATTGTGAAACAAGTTATTACAACATTATATTAATCACTCTCGTTGGCACGATTTTACGCGAGAGTGTGGTCTTGTGTTGTGGGGGAAACCGGAGAACCCGGAGAAAACCCACTTGTCCGGCTTGGTGACCACAAACCGCGCAGATAGTTCCTTATATATATGTTTATTTTCAATGTCAAGTATATTATAAATACGTATTATAACTGTATTACAACTAGAAAAATACAACTCGAGTTATGAAAAATTAACAATGGTTATATATTTGTCACATTGAGTTAAATCTTTATTAACGCACGAATTTATCCAAAGCATTCTAATGATGTTGTGTTTTAGTAAATATATCATCCCTCTGTTAATCAGTCTGATTACACAAGTTTATGAGATGTTTGGTTTGTTACTATGACATATATATGCACGAATAAATATCTATCTATTGAACAAAATAGTTCCGAATTAAATATGCCCCGCCCATTAGTATTATTGCGCCCAATGACAGGACAAAAGTATCGAATAAACGCACGCGATTTCGATGGGAAATGCCATTGCACTTTATATGTATAGATGTTTTTTTGTATGTATATGTGTTATTATGACGATAAGCTTGTTATGCTTAAGTCTAATAAATATTCTCTTCTGTTTTTTCATACGCCAGTAAAAATTAATTTGTCACCTAACGCCTATCTTTATGGCCTTTAATTAATGACGTGTGAATAAAGAACAAACAAACGATTGCACAGCCCCTGCTAACATGGATAATAGGAGTGTTGGCTCAGAATTTTGGGTAGTTAATATAAGAAGTCAATAAACGAAATCAAAGGATTGTAACAAGACAACATTGGACAATACATAGAAGCTGTTTACAATACACCGATTAGTGGGAGTCACTTATAGAAGTCCAGTATTTTGGTATACACACTCTCACAATATTTATATCAAACTTATTATTGATTCTTTAATATAACTTATTACTTGTTTCTAAACATATTGTCGTGAAGATGAGCTCTTTATTAACAATTCTGTTCTGTTTTGTTAAATACCTGTACTTGGAGATCTTAATGTGTTTGGCTGCCATAAGCATGTCCAAAACTCCATAATCATTATATTATTTTCATTCGTCACTTAAATTTATGACATCTCTTTAATTATGTGTGAATAAAGGTCAAACGATTGCATATCGTCTGCTTTCGTGGCTAATAGGAATATTGTATGTTCGAATTTTGAGGAGTCTTTTTTAAGTGACAAATATCTGGACAAATAACATAAAAAAGATAAATAATAAAAACAGGAATGAATCAATATATTTACTAACAGTAGATAACTACCACTCTCATTAACACAGTAGTTAAGATTTGTTTATAAATGCCTTGTACAGTACATTAAACATATCTACAAGCTTCCGAAATCAAACATTTAAAAAAAGCTTGAAATGGACAAAAATCTTACATGCATTCATCATGTGCGTGCACAAGAGCATTTATAATTTCTATTGCATGAGTATATGAATTAACTGTAGAAGTCAATAAACAATAAGAAATCATTCATGTTAAATTGCTCTAAAAATTGTGTATCTGTTATTTCTCGACTCATTTTATTCTGAAGACAAATAACAATTAAGTCCATATATATGACACTATTGAAACTAACAACATAACAAGTAAACTGATATCTTATATGTATCAACTATATTCACACCATAATCACAGTATACTTAGAAGACTTACCGAGAAGAATGGTGCAACATCAAATAAACATCCCTCCTGATGAAACTGGCGAACGCGGTACCCGGGATACGAAAAAACACTATAACACCAATCCAAGCTCTCTGACAAATATTTTGTCTGACTATGTCCTATCACTAAAGCCATTGTTCAAAATATAAAAAAAGGTTAAATTTATTCCAATCACAAATATTTCAATCAGAACCAATATGCACATACTGTACAATAACAAACTATTTAATCTGACAGAAGTATCACATTATATATACCTAACCCTTTTACTCATTTTTCCTTTAAAATTATAATTTCAAAATGATCATTTCACACATTTGGGATGGTTTGTACTAATTAATGTATTAGATATGGACAGATTAAACGTTTACATTTTGGCATTAAAAATTAAACGATGTAATTAAACTTAATTAATATCATCAACTAATTATCAATTTAACATCTGAGGTTTATCCCTTTACAAAATATATTAACAATTATCTAAATTTCACAGTTTGCATAGTGCATATTTATTAAAATATCTTCAAATTAGCTATATTTCTCAGTTGGCAATGATTGAAATAACTTATACATCTTATTTTCAACTAATACAAAACAAATGATGAAATCATCAAAACAGACATTTTTATAACTACCAAAGAATTGCTGAGTTTATCATGTTATTATAATGAAATGAAAGTTATTTCTATTTTGTTATTGTTTTTTTTTTGTTCCATGTCTTAATTTCACTCAATTGCAAAGTTTTCCTAAAAGAAATAATAAATTGTTTCTTTATAAATCTAGCTATTAAGCAGTGATTTAAAATAATGATCTTTTTCCTATTCAAACAAAATAAAGTTTAAAAAAAACACTCAATTATTTCTTAACTTCAAAAACAACATTAAAAAATAAAGTGACTAAACTCATAAGCATATTAATTCATTGAATTAAGGAATAAAAATTAAAACTCAATATTGTTGTTCTTCTTTATTGTATGTTTTTCTCATTATCCTTCTTTGTTGTTGTTGTATGCAAATGTAAAAACCCTTCTTTGCCTTTATCTTTTATATCTTCCCATAGGTTAAATATTGAAGTTGGCCGACTTAATGGTATTGCAAGACATGATAGAAAATGTACCTATTGCAACCTTAACGATATAGAAGACGAGTACCATTTCGTTTTAAAATGTCCACTATATGCCGATATTCGTAGAAGGTATTTGCCAAACTATTATTCAAGACATCCTAGTATGGAAAAATATATTACTCTACTGCAAACAGATGATAAATCTCTTCTGGTTAAACTAGCTATGTATTGTTTAAAAGCTTTCAAAGAAAGAAATGATTATGTTTGAATACATATATGCTTTTTCAATAAATATTTATATCCTTGTACTGGATGTTATTCCATGTGTTTTGTATATGTCTTAAGATTAGGTGTATTTGTACTGTTATCGTTGCACTTACAACTATTTAGCACCGTGATCAAACCACTGTATTCATTTAAAGTACTCTTGCCTAACATTTGCCTAAACGTTCCACTATGCAGAGTAGAGAGTGAACACTCTCACATGTATCTATAGGCGAGATGAAAGCTGTTGTTGTTGTTTTTTGTTGCTGTTTTTTTTCTCTATCACTATATATAGAGAGATTGAATAATGATTCAAGCATTTATTCATCTATTTATTGTTTATTTGTATGTGTATGCGTATTGTGTATGTTGTGTAATGTGACGATGAGCTGTTTATATGCTTAAGTCAAAATAAATTTTCTGTTCTGTTCTGTTCTGTTTATTGTATGCGTTACTCAATTTCTTTGTTGTATGCATTTAATACCGACCCTACATTGATCTCGAAGGATCGTAAAGTATTGACTACAGTGCGGATTGAAGACAGGCCACCACACGAACACCTATCGCTAGCGGCAGAAAATATATAATACATGTTTGAGGAAAATTTATCCAAAGTAGGGAGGTAGCCTTTTTGGCTTGCTGATATTAATGCCTATATGTATGATCAAAGCCAAACTATTAAAGTCCCCGAGTAGCATCTTACAGGGGCAAAGCTATGCCAGAAAAGATGTGCAGGCTAAGTCTTTTAAAGGAGATTCGCGGTTCGGATTTCTTTCGCTACAAGATGTACTTAATTGCAATTTCCAATACACTTTGAATATATATATATTTTTACAAACAACAACAATAAACAAGAGGGCCTAGATGGTCATGCCCTTAATTGCTATCCTGAGTGATAGTAGAATTAACTGGTAGAATTGACCATACACAGAAATGTATATTGCCAAAAAGGTAAGTTTAATTTCGGAAATGTAAGGTTGGTTATCATATCTGAAAGAAGGTAAGTAGTTTATATGTAAATAATTGACTTCGTTCATTCTATTGGTCAGTAATTAAAACCACTATTGAATACCAGCCATGATGTCTTATTTTGAGTTTACTGAATTTATCTCCCCAATGATATGTTCTGCATGATCAAATATTGTATTTGGCTATCAGCTAAAACGTTTATGTATTCTGTGTAGGAGATGGGAGGAGGGTGTGTCCTTCTTGTGGGAGGTAAGCCTTACAAAAACTTAGATGTAAAAAATGACCCTAAATAGTTTAAACATCGTGTGTGTAATATGCATATTCAATAGCTAGCCAAGTGAGTGAGAAATAGTCCAACTATACAAATTGTATCTAGCAATGGTTAAGATTTAAGATAATAAGTTAATATGCAAGCAAATTCTACTGTATAAGTAAGTCAAGGACATTAATGGTCTGCATTCATTTTTTCCAAATCTGCAACATTGTTGAGAAGGCAAAATAGGGCGTTAGGGATTTTCAAAACTATCGAGGGATTCACAGAGGTTAATCAGAATAAGTAAATATATGTTTTAAAATAAGTACAAGTTACAATAGTTTTGATACTTTTATTCTTATTTTTCACATATTTATAAGTCATATTGAAAATGGTTCTGTTCTGTTCTGTTCTGTTTATTGTATGCGTTACTCAATTTCTTTGTTGTATACATTTCATACCGACCCTACATTGATCTCGAAGGATTGTAAAGTATTGACTACAGTGCGGATTGAAGACAGGCCACCACACAAACACCTATCGCTAGCAGCAGAAAATATATAATACATGTTTGATGAAAATTTATCCAAAGCAGGGAGGTAGCCTTTTTGGCTTGCTGATATTAATGCCTATATGTATCATCAAAGCCAAACTATTAAAGTCCCCGAGTAGCATCTTACAGGGGCAAAGCTATGCCAATAGAGATGTGCAGGCTATGTCTTTTAAAGGAGATTCGCGGTTCGGATTTCTTTCGCTACAAGATGTACTTAATTGCAATTTCCAATACACTTTGAATATATATATTTTTTTACAAACAACAACAATAAACAAGAGGGCCTAGATGGTCATGCCCTTAATTGCTATCCTGAGTGATAGTAGAATTAACTGGTAGAATTGACCATACACAGAAATGTATATTGCCAAAAAGGTAAGTTTAATTTCGGAAATGTAAGGTTGGTTATCATATCTGAAAGAAGGTAAGTAGTTTATATGTAAATAATTGACTTCGTTCATTCTATTGGTCAGTAATTATTAACAAGTAATCCGATTAGCTACATCTTTCTTAGATTTAGTTAAGACCACTATTGAATACCAGCCATGATGTCTTATTTTGAGTTTACTGAATTTATCTCCCCAATGTCATGCTCTGCATGATCAAATATTGTATTTGGCTATCAGCCAAAACGTTTATGTATTCTGTGTAGGAGATGGGAGGAGGGTGTGTCTTTCTTGTGGGAGGTAAGCCTTACAAAAACTTAGATGTAAAAAATGACACTAAATAGTTTAAACATCATGTATGTAATATGCATATTCAATAGCTAGCCAAGTGAGTGAGAAATAGTCCAACTATACAAATTGTATCTAGCAATGGTTAAGATTTAAGATAATAAGTTAATATGCAAGCAAATTCTACTATATAAGTAAGTCAAGGACATTAATGGTCTGCATTCATTTTTTCCAAATCTGCAACATTGTTGAGAAGGCAAAATAGGGCGTAAGGGATTTTTAAAACTATCGAGGGATTCACAGAGGTTAATCAGAATAAGTAAATATATGTTTTAAAATAAGTACAAGTTACAATAGTTTTGATACTTTTATTCTTATTTTCACATATTTATAAGTCATATTGAAAATGGTATTAACACAATGAATTAACTTCATGTGTACATTTACTTGTTTTCACCATACAAGAACCTGCCGAAAGTTAATGCCAAAACTAGTTATAAAATTACCGGTAACAGCTGCAAAAAATGACGGCTGGCTAGAACACAAATACGGTAGAGTGCCAAAAAGTGTAAGTCGGGACTTGGGAACAAAAACAACTTTCTGCATCCAAGTCTTTTTAATGTTTCAATTTACTTTCAGCATATCAATCACTGATGTATCTCAATTAAAGAGAGATTTCTTCTTAAAAGTCCAGTCGCTGCAATGTCAGTGATTTATTTTTAGGGCATGAATTTCTGTAAATCATGACATTGAGCCATCTTGATTCACTAGTACAACATTTTCAAAACAATCATAAACTTGTCTCTGGCTGCGAAAAATTCGCAGCAAAGGTTCACAACTTTCAAAGTCCTGCATCATCTTACAATCTCTTTTATCTGGACAAATATTTTATTTTGCAGCTTTATGACCCACGTTAACGTGGCTAAGTTGGTTTAATTACTCCTTCTATGACAATAGATCGAGCCAAGTTTCTTGTCAAGGCTAAATTTAGCAAGTCGATTGTTTCCCTCAAGTCAGAGATGTCCTGAAAACAGATAAAGGAATAAGTCAACATTTGAACGCAATAATATTAATGAATAGCATATATGTACTTCTTTCTCCCTTTTTTTACCAATATAACAGTTGAGCAATTATGTTTTGTCCATAACATCTGCCAGAATTTGTTTATGGAGACATCTTTACATAATCTTTCTCAGCAATGACTTTCAAGAAAAAATTTAGGTCGATCTCTTTTCCACAATCAATTTATCACTCTCATTTGCATGGTGCTTTTCTTCTGTGAGAAAAATCAGAGTACCCTGAGGAAACCAACTTGTCAGGCTTAGTAATGATCCACCAAACTCAAATACACTGAGGCCGGGACCGTGATTACGAATATCCTCATGTCTGAGGTAAGACTCAAGACTTGAATAATTTATTTCGAACTTCTTTCTTTCTTAGCATTGATGGTGGGAATTGCTATACATATGACTATTAAACCTCTTTCTCATTGTCTGGAGCGAGGAATTGTCTGTCCTTTGTTAGCTCTTCCAAACAATGCATCAACTCAAACGTCTCCTTCCTCCCGTAGTTACACTGTAGTAACAAACAAACATACATGTCATTAGTTTATATACAGATATAATTTATCTTTATTAAATATTAAAATGATCCAATATGCTTTAGTCTTCAATTATCAAATTAAGGTGAAATTACAACAAAGTCGTTTTGTATGTCATAAATCTAAATTTAACCAAATAAATTGATTAATTCTAAACTAATTTCATAACAATTAAGACAATAAAAAAGATTCTGCATGTATTACTAATTTATTTTTCAAATTTATGGCAAAACATTACAGATATATCAAGAATGATTGAAAAAGGGAGTTTTTGTATTATTCCATAGTTAATATTTACCGATCTTGAACAGTTTCTGAGCTTGATGAAATTGAGTTTAAAAAAGTGAATGTTTTCGACTGCACATGTCAAAAGTCCAACTTTATCTAGTATTTGTTTTAAAGCTGCACTCTCACAGATTGAACACTTTGACAACTGTTTTATGTTTTGCCAACAGACTGCCAACACCCACAAAGTCATAAGAAAAGGTTACGACACCATGGCTATGACAACACTATTGATGAATAGACCATTAAGAAACCATTATAAACCTCTTTAGCCACCTTAAGTAATGTGATCCAAAATCTGAAGAAAAAAAACATATGTACATTTGTATGTGGCATTAACTTACTACCATTAAAATGCAACACTGTTACGAATCAGTTGGATCTGACCACTGAAGAGGTGGACTCGTTACCCCACAAAGCATATATGCATACACTGTTTCTGTTAGTTTTATTTCAAACAGACAAATAAATTCAAGCTTTGAATTAATATTGCTAGAAGGAGGCGGTGACAAACGAAATTCATTGAATAGTTGGAACTGACTGTCCAAAACAACGTTTGGGCGGTACAAATTGAACATCTCTTCAATGTAAAAAGGTATTGCGATTGTGCTTTGTTAAACTGACTGACCGGCACATGTTGCTAACTTAATTTGCAAACAGTGGTACATAAGTATATTGAATCATATTACATGTGCATTTGTTTGATAGTGGTAATCACCTGATTAGGTTTTTTCTCCATTTGTTTAACAGTTATGAATATTTGATTCAGCCGTCAGGTAAATTCTCATTCATATCATCCAATATTAGTAGAACAGCCAGGCTTCTTTTCATTTACCATACTTAACTCCATATCAAAATTAGCAATTAAGGCTGCACTCTAACAGATTGACCGTTTTGACAACTTTTTATTTTCTTGTCTTGGAATGAGCCAAATTGTTCGCAAATGTCTGAAAACTACTGATTAAAGATTGGATCGCAGTTTTTAAAATTTACGCTCAAAAATTGATATATTATGGCCAAAAGCGTTACTAACCTTTTAAGAAAAATGAAAGTTTCAACAGTGTTCCAAACAATTAAGATCTGTTATATTATTATTTATTTTATATGACTGAGCCAAAATCAACTGATTCTGAGACAAAAAATGTCAAATAGGTCAATCTGTGAGAGTAAGATCATATTGTAATGAAATATTACTATAACTACTCACTCCCTCGGCGGCAATCGTGAAGTCAATAATGAAAGAAGCAGGGAACCAGCTGCGTACAATTCCCGTTCCTCGTACAGTCTGTGGTATTTCCGATATTTTGCAAGGAATGTAAGGCGATGGCTTATCAGCATACTAGAACCCAGGTTGTCGAGCAAGTTGGAGAACTCTCCATGCTCATTGTATTCTGATAAAAATCTGGAAAATGAATGTTTGTTTAATAAACATATCATCACAACCAAACACATGTCAATAAATTCTTAGTTTATGGTTTCTGAATTTGATAAAACCACGGAAGAAACAAGAGTATTCTAAGTATCCATGTTTTAGTCAAGGGAAATAACTATATTATAATCAAACTGAAGTTATACGAATGCAAACAATCGCACTTAGATCCATGTAACAGCAAGATTCAATTTGCATAGTTGTTTTATGACAATACCATAACTAATTCTTTCATATTAACTAAACTTAGTTTCATATTTTATCTACGATGTCTGACAAATACAATAAATGAACTAAATGCTTGCAAGAATGTTTTGAAACTACCTTTCTCTAGAATTTCATTTGTATTGTTAAACTTACTTTTCTGCTATCAATGTTGCAAAAGCCACATCCGGTAAGACACGAAACACATAATACAGGGCAGTTTATACCATCTACATATATATATATATGCATCTATATGACTGTATAAAATAAGAATGTCATTTAAGAATATAAATATATATGATTGCTTAGAATTGTTACTGCAAATACTTTTTTCTTGGAATTCTAGTTTAATTACACCTGATTGAGACAAATGCTGACAATTTATAGAACCATGCTCAAGTCAATGTTCCAGGTAGAAACTATAACAAGGTTCATTTTAAGAGGCCTTGTAGAAGAGTGTGTCTAAAGAGACTGAAGCCAAGAGATTTACAATGAGAGTCGGGCACCTATACAAATAGAATATATGCTTAACTCTCTTGACCTGTTAGCGCACCCACTTTTCACCAAGGCGACCTGGGTTCATGTGAGTTTGGTTGGTGGTCACCAAGCCGGCCAAGTGCTTTTCTCCAGGTTCGTCCGGTTTCCCCAACAAAAGACCACACTCTCGCACAACATCATGCCAACGCACAACATCATGCCAACCGGAGGACTAAGTATAAGTTATTATAACTTTCTCCACAATCGTTGTAAAACAAATTAAGTTGAAACTTAAAATCCCGTGACCTGTGATATTAATACTTCAAATAAATTACCTTTGAGCGAAGGAACCATGACAAAGCCGCCTCGAATCTCTCGTTTTTCAAACACCTCATTCCCATCACCTTACAGATGCTTTTAACTGAAAAATAAAGTTTAAAGGGGAATAGGAATCTCATAATATTACAGTCAGGTGCATTTTAACTGAAGCATAGTATAAACGGAGAGTTATGCAGATCTGAAAAATCCCTTTGTTATCATAAGTGGGCTGTTTTCTTCTCTACCTAAAATGCAGCATAATTTAACCCAATTTACAATTTCAAAAACATTACTTTTTCACGAAAAATTTACAAATCTCATCATTTTGCTCCGACAAATGTTGTAAGCATTTTTGAAATGTTTAAAACTGTTCTTTCCATAATTTGGTATATGCATCTTTGTTTTCACATTTCAATGAACATTCGCACTAAAAAGAACGAAAATATGCATGTTTTTATTTGGTAAATCAGCTTGTAATTCGTTTGTAGTCAATAAACAAGAGGAAGGTATTAAGTAATTTACACAGATTAGCAACTTTCATTTTTGATCCACACATAGAAGTGCCTTTTATAGCTGACTCCACAAAACGTCTACCTACTTTGTTCAGGCATGTTCCTCTTTTCACAGATATTCAAGAGTTTGTGGGCCTTCCTCTCAGTCTCGATTGGCATGTTGTCAATAAACTGCTCAAGGTAGTGTCTAAAAAAAGAGGGAAATGTAATAGCTTAAACAAATACGCCCAAGGTAATGTCTAAAGAAAGAGGAAAGTGGAAAAGCTAGGACAACAAAGAAAAAACTGAATGGTTTAGAATAAGATCAAATGTTTTGATATCATTTGTACTGGAATATATTTTCTTAAATCTAAATTAAAGTTTTACAACAAAGAAAGCTTATGAAAGCCAATGTCATTTGATTGACAAACATGGACATACATCCCAGTGTCATGGCATTGGTCTAGGTAGTCGACGCCCATTTGCCACAGACTACAGTGGGACATGAGACTGGTTGCGTAATCCAACAGCAGGTACTCCCGTAGATTGTGGCCAAACCTGTGTAAGTAAACAAAACAACTAATTAGAGAGTGATTTTCAAAATTGGCTGCATATAACAACTTGTAATATAATAAACAGCCAAGGTTTCTTTCAAAATACAGTCACTCAAAATATTCCATACAAATTACACTTACTTAAAAACACTCCATACAAACAACACTTACTTAAAAAAAACTCATTACAAATTACACTTACTCAAAACACTCCATACAAATTAAACTTAAAAACTCACCACAAATTACACTTACTAAAACTCCTGCATACAAATTACACTTTCTTAAAAAACTTTATTCAAAATTACACTTACTTAAAAAGACTCTATACAAATTACACATACTTAAATACTCCATACAAATTACATTTGCTCCATACAAAATTCATTAAGGTTACACTTTTTCCATCCAAATTACTCTTACTGCATTCAAATTACTTTTACACCTTACAAATTACACTTACTCCAGCCTGTGTGACTCCAGTTGGCCACAATGATGAAGTATGTCTGTCAGATGTGACACAAACCACCAGCCGCTCAACACAGCACTTAAATACAGACAAATACAGTACTGAATAGATACAAAGACAGCACTGAAATATAAACAATACAGCACTATAATATATATAACACAGCACTAAAATATATACAAACACAGTACTAAAATATATACAAAGACAACACTGAAATATATACAATCACAGTACTGAAATATATACAAAGACAGCACTGAAATATATACAAACACAGACTGAAATATATATAAACACAGTTCTGAAATATATACATCACAGCACTAAAATATATACAAATACAGTACTGAAATAAATACAAACACAGTACTGAAATATATACAATCATAGTACTGAAATATATACATCACAGCACTGAAATAAATACAAACACAGTACTGAAATATATACAAACACAGTACTGAAATATATACATCACAGCACTAAAATATATACAAACACAGTACTGAAATATATACAAACACAGTTCTGAAATATATACATCACAGCACTAAAATATATACAAATACAGTACTGAAATATATACAAACACAGTACTGAAATATATACATCACAGCACTAAAATATATACAAATACAGTACTGAAATAAATACAAACACAGTACTAAAATATATACAAACACAGTATTGAAATATATACAAACACAGTTCTGAAATATATACATCACAGCACTAAAATATATACAAATACAGTACTGAAATATATACAAACACAGTACTGAAATATATACAATCATAGTACTGAAATATATACATCACTGCACTAAAATATATATAAACACAGTACTAAAATATATACAAACACAGTACTGAAATATATACAAACACAGTACTGAAATATATATAACACAGCACTGATATATATATATATATATATATATATATATATATATATATATATATATATATATGTATAACACAGCACTGTAATAAATACAACACAGCACTGAAATAATATATATATGTATAACACAGCACTGTAATAAATACAACACAGCACTGAAATAAATACAACAATATAATAAAACAATGCCAATTTTGTCTTCTGAATAATATTTGGATTAAGAAGCCAAAAATGCTGACACAAATATGATTCAAAACTTTAAATTTTACCTATATGTATATAAATAATAGAGGATAATCATTTGTTTCAGTGTATGATCCTAATATATTTCACCAAGTGAGCCCCTTAAATATCACGAATGGCTTAGCTAGGACTGAAATATTCACTTGTGGAGTTCACAAGGCAAATATTAAGCTATCTTACACTGAAGCAAACATTGTTTTCTTTTTATTATATGCCTGAAAATGGAATTAAAAGTCATTTAATAACACTTTTTAGAAAAATGCACCCATTTGTTTGCGCACATAACGTCATTTCGAAAATAAAGTTGTTAAAATTGTGTCCCAGCCATATGCGCGCTGACGTTTGATTTGAAACTGAGAGCGGGCTCTTATTTCTAAACAGTGAAAATATCAATTTCATTTCACTGATTTGTCTCTATATTCCACCAGAAAGCATATAATAAAATCCATTCTTTTGTGTTTTAGGTTAAATTTGTATTAACTAAAAGTTAAAAGAACTGTTGTGATATTTCCTCCTCTGGGACACGAAAGCGCAACAAACACCTGTTTTACTTGGTAAGTTAACAATATCTAAGCTTCGATCCTACCTTCAATCCTTAATGACCTGATGCACGTCAAACTCGAGCGTTGACAGAAGAATACTGTCCATCTCACTCATTCGACCGTTACCCCGAAACTCATCCATACTTGCCTGAAGATTCATTATTAAATAGTGTAATATTTTCATCTTTAATTTGTGTTGCTTGTAAAATATGACTTTTGTTATTGTATAAATATATATACTACATGTTTGAACTTATTTATATCTTACATTGGTTAAATTTCAGAAAACATTTAAAATATACCTGAGTATAGTAGTGAAGCACCACAGATTTGACTGAAGGTCGCTGGTACAACATCTTGGAGACCAGCATGTGGTACCATGTCTCGCAGAGGTCCTTAATATGGGCAAATACACTTTCTTCCCCGCATAGTATCTGTGAATTAAGTGAGATAGGTCCTTAATATGGGCAAATGCGATCTCTTCTCCACATAGTCTGTTAGAACATTTGTGAATAAAGTGAGATGATCCTTGATATGAGGAAATACACCCTCTTCCCAACATAGCATCTTTGCATAACGAGAGAGTTGTCCTTTATATGGGCAACTGCACATCATATGTGAATAAAGTGAGAAAGCATCTTTACATGGGCAGATTGCATCATTATATGTGGGAATAAAGTAAGATTACTTTTTTACATGAGCAAATCCACATCATATCAGATAATAAAGTGAGATAGCACCTTTTACATGGGAAAAAGCACTCTGTTCACATCATATATTTGAATAAAGAAATATCATTAGGCCATCCTTTTGAAATTGTCTAATCTTAAAAACTCGATTTCTTTATTAGAGGTTGTTATTAAATTAATTCTGAAACACACAAAATGAATCTTAAAAAACAACAAAAATAAAAATAAATGGAAATAATACTTCAGGATTTTTGGTCCAGTTGATTCGAATCATTCAATTAATTCTCGACATTTACATGCACCAGATAATTTACAGCTAATGTAATGTTACAAGCTCACAAGTCATGCAGTTATAACGTCTTAAGAAATGCTCAAATTGCCTACCCTCGCCCATTCGGAACTCCTCGGCCATTTTATCGAAAACAACCTCGGATGTATGCCGGTACATCAGTTGAAGTAGTTCGTATATTTTTGAATAATATCCTTAATTAAATGTAGTGTTTAAGAGTTGTATTTATTGATCTCAGTTTAAATTGATTGTCAGTGAAGTGTTTTATTGCAAACATAATTAAGATTCCCAAGAGTTAAGTCATAAAGTTTTACTGCTAAATGAGATCACTACGCGATCTATCTGCAGCGGACTTAAACGTACCACTTTTTGAGTATGTAAACCGTCCAAATACATCCGAGGTTGTTTTTGAAAATAATGGCCGAGGAGCTCCGAATGACCCTCGCCATTATATCAAGATTTGTACTAGTGGAGAATTCCCCAGATTCGAGACGACGTTCACAATCATTCCGCCAGTGACGCCATTTCATGTCAAATTCAGAGACAGAGTTTCCGCGATACAGTTGCTGGAACGGTAAAGTGTATGTATGTAAAATGTCTTGACGCTGTTGAACAAGTCACATAGTTCAAAAAAGTTCTTTCCAACCTTTTAAGTGTGAAATGGTCAGAAAATATTCTTAGTCTAAATATGTACAAAAAAATCTTTTTAAAGTGACAGCTTTGATAATTTGTTCCAGAATGTGAAAAGTAGAGTACAGATTTTCATAATTAATAATACATTATTATCTAATCAAAACACTTCATATGTGCAAAGTCTTAGAGTAAAAATCTTTGAATTAGATCATGGTGGGAATTCAATAAAGCTTTACAATCAATTATTTATGTATTTAAACATCAGTATAAAGAATCCATTATTCTTTTAGCCAAGAAAAAGTATAACGAAAACATGGCCACCGGTGGCGGTCTAGTTGGCAAGATTACACTGGCAGAGGAAAGTGTCCTTGAATTTCTCAAGGACAAGCCCAAACTCATAGGGATCACAGGCGGGATAGAATCTGGAGGTACCTCTTTGAAGAATTGCTGAAAGTATCAGTTAATTGAATTATATGCTTCAGCCATTTTTTATACTGATAAAATAATGATAATGTGCAACTGCTTCAATCATAGATGTTACCTTTTAACATAATAATTCCCATAATGGAAGTAAAATGATATATTTGAAACAATGTAAAAAAATATTTAACATGGCACAATCTAGTTTACACTGTCTTGCATGATGTTTTGTAGCTATAAGAACCATTAGTAGGGAAACAAATCTTATTTTCAGTGAGAGAACCTGTGGAAGATGCTGCCAGTGTTGCAGATTTGGTTGTACAACAAGCACCAAGTAAGAGTCTTATAATCTACTTTTATGAGGCCTTTTATATTAAAGTTCAGTTTGTCTTGATAAATGATAGTCAGGATTGTTCTTGAGGGCACCTAGTCAGGATTGTTCTTGAGGGCACCTAGTCAGGATTGTTCTTGAGGGCACCTTTCTTATAATCAATGTTAAAGAACAAGGAGGGCTATACTACTCGCCCCAGCGTCGGCATCGGCGTCTGGTTAACGTTTAAGGGTAAATTTTGGGATTTAGGGATTTTCACTTATAAGTCTAATATCCTTCCTTCAATTGACTTAATATTATTAATAGAAAAAGGGTTGGTATTGAATAACTTAAGTAAGGGTCTACATATTGTGACCAAACTTGGTATATAGGAAGAGTTTATAGAGACCTTTCCTGAGATTGTGTTTTGGGTCCTGAGAGTAATTGTCTAGGTCAAGGTCATTGTTGCTAAAAATAGAAATATGGTTTGTACCGAATAACTCAAGTCAGGGTTGACATAGTGTGACCAAATTTGGTATATAGGACAAGTGTATGCAGAGCGTTTATGGATTGCCTTTTGGCCCCACAGGGTCAAGGTCACTGTTTCTAAAAATAGATAACTGTTTCAGTAGTTGTTGACATACTGTGACTAAACTTGAAATGTAGGAAGAGTTTATGGATGACTTCCATAGGATTGTGTTTGGGGCCCTTAGAATCAAGGTCACTGTTACAAAAAAAAAGATCGTTATTGTATTCACTTCTAAGTCAAAGCGGCGTAGTCGAGTCTTATGACAGCTCTTGTTAGTTACCTTCTCCTCTCATTTCAGATTGCTCATCTTCAATTTCTACATGTAGAATGATATCAATTGAAGTGATGTTTAGTTTTTGTACACAGTACATGTTTTTTTTATAGTATGTTACCATTGCCTCCAGTTGAGATGTAGTATAACATTCTAAAGGGGGTTAGAATGTTTTCTAAAGTACGAAAGTGGTCAAAATTGTCAATGTCTACACAAGTGGTACTGCTCGGTACTCTATGTTCTGTCCAATTACTTTTCATAATCTAATATGAGAGTAAGTTTTACACATTTTCTTATACATCACTGTAACTTAGCATGAACATTTCAGTGACAGAGAATAAGCACATCAGCGGACATCAAGAAACAGCGTCAGTTCAGGCCATTGAACATCCAAGTGTGTCCCATGCACACCCAGATGAATCCAGAGTGATGCAGACAAATACAAAGAAACGTAAACCATTTGTATAACTCATTGTTTTGATATGTTTCTATGAGTACATTTTCAACGGTATATTCGTATATTTTAACACAAAATCAGGAACATAAGATATATATCAGTCAAATCATAAATATTAAACACATACAAGAAAGAATAAATGGCATAATAGGTGCAGATGAAATTTGGTTTAAAAAGAAAACATATTAATTTCAGTTGTAAACTGCCTTTTTGCATTTGAAAGATATATTTGTTTTCAAAATTGGTGGTCTTACGGTAATGCCTTATTTTATTTTAAAATCATCAACAGCAATATATGCATGTTTTTAGAGTAAATTTGCTTTCATTATAATCCAGGCTAAGGAATATTTGCATTTTTGTTGTGTACATTATAAATGTATCAACTTAAAAACAAAAATATGCAATTTCTTCATAGGTCGTAGGAAGTGCATGGATAGGATTGAGCTGACCGAGGAGCTTCATGGCCTTGAAGTTTGTCGAGCAAAAAAGGGGATTCAACTTTTAGATTTAAAAATAGCTCAACAACGTGAACTTTTCCAATTGAAAAAATCTGTTCTGGAGAATGCCATGCGAAATGCTAACATGGATTTCAACATTACTTTTCCAGGATTAGGAAATGAAAGTTACAATTCTTCATAAGATCTCTTTTTGAATGCAGTATAAATTGTTAAAGCTGCACTCTCACACATTTACCGTTTTTACAACTTTTTTATGTTTTGTCTTGGAAAGGACAAATTTTTGCGTAGGTTTCTGCAAACCAGTGATATAAGATTGCTGACAAAAAAATTAGATCATATATTTCAATATTTCTGTTCGAAAATTAATATTTCATTGCTTAAAATGCATATAACATCAATTTTTGCACTTGATTATAAAAATCTGCGATCTAATTTTTGTCATAAATCTTATATAACTGGTTTCCATGGATTTTCACAAAAGTCGGCTCGTTCCAAGATAAAAAATAAAAAAAAAAATTGTTCAATCTGTGACAGTGCAGCTTTAAAGATGCACTCTTACTCCTAGATAATATTTACCACACTCCATGATATTGTTTTAGTATTACAAAAAGGATGAATACATGTCTAAAACAATTTATTTTATGAAAGATACTGAGTTTAATTTGAAAGAAATGAACATTTAACAAGTTATTTCTTCCTACTAAGACTGTAGTAGACCATAGTAAATATTTCAGCATTCACCAATCATTTAATATTTTTGCACTTTCTTCTATAAAATACATGATTACAATCTTGTTATCAGTAATTTATATTTTCCATCAATGCAATATTTATTAAGAAGTTAAGGGTTTATCATTCACAATTGATGTTTGTTATACATGTGTAGGTTTGGATTTTGAATAAGAGTGTCGCTTTAAAGCAACTGTGCACCAGATGATCAATTTGCAAGAAAAAAAGAAAATTGTCGAAAACTGTCATAAACTTGGTATTTATGTGTACAACGCATTGAAACTTACTATTAAACTGAAGTACCACATAGTTTACAATTTATTTTACTTTAGCAATTCAATTCAATTCAATTTATTTAATTGATAAAGGCCTCCAGCCCAAGACAACATATTATACAGATACATATATGTACACAATGAGTGGAAAAGGGTTATGACAATGTTAATATTCAAACTTCTAAGATACAGCTTTACACAAATATTACATGCAACCAAATAATAGTTGATAATAAACATGGTTCAAAAATAAATAAATAATGTTAGAACTGTCAAATAAAAGTTATTAGAATTGACTATGTGAATCAACCAAGTCTTATCAATAATTAATTATTATATATCTGTTAATTACGTATTTAGATGCCAGGAATATAATTATAATACATTTACCAATACTTAAGAGATTTTAATTGTACAACTAAGGTGTTTGTATTTTAATTGTAACACACGGAGTGTCAGCAAGCAAAGCCAAGTCATCTGCAAAGAACACAGAGTTTATCTGGGTAGTGTCTGGAAATAGCTGTATACCATTAAATGCCGGAGGTTCAATAAGCTTGATAAATTTATTTATGAAGAGAATGAATAAAACAGGTGACGCTATACATCCTTGCCTTAAACCAAGAGGGCAGTTAAAACATTCAGACAATGTTCCATGATTTGCACGAACCCTCCCCTTCACTGACAAATACATAGCTCGAAATGAGGAATAAAGTTTTCCATGTATACCGTTGGTCGACATGACATTAAATAACTTGACTCTGTTTACAACATCAAATGCTTTTTGGAAGTCCACATAGGCCACGTATAACTTTTTACCACGTGTAGATAATTGTTTATTAACAAGAGAATGCAATATAAATGCATTGTCGACAGTCCGGTATCCTTCTCTGAAACCTGATTGATTTTCACTTAGCCTATTAAATATATTAATGAAAAATGTAAGGCGCCTATTTATAATGCCAGTGTATATTTTGCCCATAACATTCAACAATGAGATGCCTCGATAATTGTCAGTTACATCAGGATCACCTTTTTTGTATAATGGAATAATAATTGTCTCACGCTATTGACTTGGGTATGTTCCAGTAGAAAATATTCGATTGAATAATTTTCGCAAAACAGGCAGTAAGTAATTCAGGCTATATATAAAACATTCTGGTACTAATTCATCGCTACCTCCACTTTTACCCTTTTTCATATCTTTAATAACGGCTATAATTTCATCGTCCGTGATAGAGTCATTAAAAAGTGCATCCGTTAATTCACCTGTATATACATCATCTGGATATGGTAATTCACTATCTTCGAGAGTCAAACTCTGAAAGAGACCTTCAAAATGATCTTTCAATTGATCGATAGATATATTTTCTCTTCTGGATTGTTTATTAACAAGACGTTTAAATTTTTGCCAAAATGTCTGACCATCAGAGCAGCTATTTTCAAGATTTATCAGTACATTACTATTAAAATTGTCCTTTTCAGTTTTACAATATTCCCTTTACTCGTTTTTCGCTATTAAATAGGCTGATAAGTTGACATTTGTTCTATCACGACGAAACATTCTCAGTGCCCGCTGCGTCTTATACTTTAATGTTTTACATGTATTATTAAACCAATTACTACTTTTCTGTTGTGTACTTTTAAATGTCTTTAAACAAGTCTGACTGCATTCCTTTATCAAATCAGTTACAGTAGACACTAGCGTATCTATATCAGTTAATTGGCTTTAAAGCAAAGAGTCAATTTCATTATAAAGTTCATCAGTAAATACATATGACAGTTTCTCTTCAAACGCATTACAATTCTTCTGATTGAATACCTATTTCTGTTTTATATTTGAAGTGGCGGTTGTATGATGATCTGAGTTACATGTATAACATTTAAGATGTACTAGCAGTTATTTCGTATTGCCATGAAAAAGATAACTGGGTAGGTATACCTAGTAGAATTAATTCCTTATGCATGATTGGCTAGTCGTTGTTATCACATGACATTACCGAGTTAGGTTTTTTACATTTTGGTACTTTTTTTATAATAATGATTACAAAGCGTAACACATTCTTTTAAATAATTGTCCTGAGATTTGTTTCAGAAATTATTTTTTTTGGTGCCAATCTGTTGTACAGTTAAACAAAAATCTGTAAAAGTTCATAATATATATATATATGTCACTGATGTATTTTGAAAAGTTCATAATGGGGTATATTTATGGTAGGTAAGCCTTAGCATCAATCATTGCAATTAGACTTTTAGATGAGCAAGCCCGAATTCATATACTATAGCTTAGCATCAAATTTTTTAACAAGCCCTGCTATATTAAATTCAGAATTTGAGCAAACTCAGACTCAAGAAATTAGTAAATAATGTCCTTGGTAATCTTAAACAATACCAGTAAACACTGAAACTTTTATGTAACCACTTCTAAGTGATACCAGGCTTTCAAGTGAACAATAACAAAAAATTAGGAATAAAAGTAGGAGGATTATTTGTAAAAGTAGGGTAAAATAGGGCTATAAACAGCTAACAGCAGGGATAGAAGGGCTCTTTCATCTTACTATTTTTGGATGCAAATAAATGACTACTAAACCTATTCATCAATTGTAATTTACATGTAGTTATCATTGCTTAGAAACCAGCGCTTCAAGCCACAGGATGAGGAGATGAACCAGGAAATGGTGTCTCTGACTTGTCAACATACGCCACTCATTCTCATCATAGAATCCCATGCAGCACTGGAGACCTAACTGCATCAAACCTACAAAAATACTAGAAATGGCTTTTTATTAAAATCAACATTTACATAATTTTAAACAATGCATTTAGTTTAAACTTTTATATTATTTCTCAAACTAATTTACAAAAAAGTAGGGATAGTAGGACTTTTTCAGAAAAGGTAGGGAAAAGTAGGAGCCAAACAAAAATGTAGGGAAAAGTAGGAAAACAAGGGCACGCTTGAAAGCCTGTCAGATACATATGTTTTTCATACTTGCATGAATACATACATTGAAAATCGACATTTTTCTAATGACCTCGTCCATGCTCTGGAAGGCATCCGTGCGAACAGCTGCATTGTGGGAGAGAAAAATGCGAACTTTATCCAGCTGGCCTTGAAGAACAAGGCGGTAAATCTGAAAATGAAGTGATACTGTTGTTGATTTTGAAAAAGGGTCATAGTTTTAACTTAGAACCAGAGCACCAACTGTCCCAATTTCTAATTTGAGGACACCAAGTTCGGCGATAAATGGTTCAAAATAGACAGTGGACACTGTAAATACATGTTTTGCCAATTCAAGGGACATCACTCTGGTGTGACTGAGGTCACATGGCTGGTCATCAAATCTGACAAAGACATTATGCATATACACATTCTGACTAAACATTTCCTATTTATTATGCCAATACGCATTTTGAGTTAATTTGGTGGTGATTGGACAAAGTCTTCTAAAGCTATTGAGGGGACAAGACCAATTTTAGGTAATTTCTATAATTACCGGTAAAACAGCAATAATTCTTGAGTAACTACAGCAATATGAATGATTATCAAACGTGTCAGAGAAATTATACTAATACCCATTCTAGCCAAATTTGGTGGTGATTGGACAAAGGCCTCTAAAGTTATTACGCAGACAAGACCAATTTGTGGTTATCTATAATTTAAGGGTGATAACTCTCAATGACTGAAGCGTTATTGGCTGGTTATCTAACTGGTCCAAGATATTTTGCCCATACACATTCTGACCAAATTATATGATGATTGAACAAAGGGGACTAAATTTATTGAGCAGACAACGTACTGGATTGCAACTGTGCGCACGCGGGTACACCGCAGGTAAAACTATATTATGTCATTTTTTTAAATCCGACATATCAAAAATAAGTTGAGGGCTCAGTTCAAGACAGGCACAACACCTTCTTTATATTCTGGAGTAACAATCATTTTACACCGATGGCTGGAGAATTGTTCCTTTAAGCATTTTTAAAACTTGGTAAACATATCTTGAATAAAAGGGATTATATAGTTATCCAACATTAATAAACCCTCTTCCACATTTTTTTGTAAAAAAAACAATTCATGTTTAATGGGATTTTATAATAAAACATCCAATGAAAATATGATCAAGAACTTAATCAAATACAATACAAACTTACACAATCCCAGTTTTCTCGATGCTGCTCAGGAAATTCATCTCTTGTGATTTCAGCAAAAAGCTGTTCGCCCTCGGTAAAATGCCAGCGAAGCCATTCCAACAGCTGAAAGATTACAACTCCTCCTAAAAAGATAAATAATTTACTATAAAATGTCTGCAATTTTGACTCACACAGTTCTGAGTTCTCAAGTTCACAACGATATTAATAAAATTCTGATACTTGTGGACTATTCAAACAGTCGGCAGAAACTACAAGGTTGATTTACAAAACCTCATAACAGCTTAGAATGAATATTGTTCTTTTTATGTAATTCAGAGATATTTCAATTTCTAACTGGACTACCTACAATCTATCCTAACTTTCACAGGGTGATAAATAAATCCACAGAATATCACAAAGATCCGGAATGGGTAACTAGCATCTTGCTTATATATGGAATACCAACAACCCTCCAAACTAACCAGGGATGATATCCATGCGCATACTCTCACGAAGATTTAGAAAACATATCTGATATTTAAGCTCTCTATGAACTCCAGAAACAAGGGTAATCTTCAAAACCTCGCAAAGATCGGAAAAAGAGACTAACATCTTTGATGATCTTAACTACATCAGACTTTACCAACAATCCATCCTTACTTACAAGGTGTGAGATCAATCCCTAGAATCTCGATTAAGCTCGGAATGAGTAACTTAGGTCTAAACTTATCTGGATTCTCAATATTCGATCCAAACTCACTGGGTGCGAGATCAATCCACAGAATCTCACCAAGGTTCGAAATGAGTAACCAATTTTTCAACTATATCTGGGCACTTAATATTCTACCCTAACTAACCTGGGGCGAGATTGATCAACAGTATCTCACAAAGGCTTGGAATGAGTGTCTAACTTCTAAACTATGTCTGGACCCTAACTCACCAGGTGCTAGAGCAACTCTCAGTATCTCACAAAGGCTCGGAATGAGTATCTAACTTCGATACTATATCTGGACCCTAACTCACCAGAGGCGAGGTCGATCCACAGTATCTCACAAAGACTCCATATGAGCTCAGTCATGTTAAAGATCTTCATCTGCTCTTCCAACACGGCCTTGGAGCCACCATCTTCACAGCTCTCTGAAATGTAAAGATTTGTATTATAATGATATGCCTCACTTCAACTTTTCTTTTTGCTGAGGTGTGTGTTTACAAATAAAATTTGGCGTAATACAGATGGCAAAACTGGCTATCATTATTTATTTTCTCACACAATGTTACCCAAGGCTCATTTCTGCCTTACATAATTTTCAAAGCAAAATGTTGTACCAGTATGTATAGTCATGGCATATTATGAACAAGAGCCCCGTGGAACAAACCCAAGCGCTCGTCTGTTTTTGTTCAGTAAAAAAGGGGCATAACAATTATCACAGCCAGGGTAAGTGTTCTTGCTTTAGATGTGAGTTTTGTCTTTGGCAACGTATGTACCAAGTTTTAATGGAATACTTGAGTATCCTTAAAAGTTATAGAGTTATGGCAAAAGTTTAAAGTTTTTACAAAGCACACTATCTCAACTTTAAAAAAGAAACATTACAGAACAGCTAAAAATACTAATTATTATAAAATAACTAATTAAAAGGGCCCTAGACAATTCATCTACCATGGGAGAAAAAAACATTTCCTGAACAGGAGCGTAATTTGAAAATATTTTTAAGTCAAATGAATATATGGTATTGGCCCTGTGGCTCCCGACAAAAACACTTGGAAAACCTAAGGTGGGAGCTAATAATTAAACCCTTACAGACATTTTACGGGACATTTAATTTACACAGCCCTGTGTAATATACATCTTATTATTATTATGAGAAAACGAATGTTTTATGAAAGCCTGCTCTGGTTACCATTCATGTCACAGGTAAAGCATACTTTCATGAAAAGAATTAAAAAATGATCCAAGACCGAATGAACTGACCATTATGATACAAATGACAAATATCCTATTTATATATATATATATATATATATAAAGACTAAGAAACCTTTCCAAAATTAACTGATGATTTTGATACCAAAGATAAGTATCTTTTATAATACAATGAAAACTACAGGGACAAGCCCAGCAGTCGAAAATTCAAAACTAAACCTTGCTAAGGGGCACAAGGCAAGGGCCCAAACGACAACGAACTTGGAACACAAACACATTTACATCACATACACAAAAACAAACACCACATACACAAATACAAACATAAACAGGAGGCCTGCGAGGGCCTATGCTCTGCTGGCATGGCTCTTGTAGTCATTTTCAATCCAGAGCATGTATATATAGGTAATTGGCTACAAACATATAGTTCATGTTTTATGTTTGGGCTAACTGAAAACGTTGCACATTCAACATCTGACAACAAAAAATATTGTACGCAGATTAGTTGCATGAACTATTTTAATATGTGCCAAGTCAATGTCAATCGAGGAAAACAAATGTTTTCAAAACTGTACTCATGGTCAAAATTTCACTGCTGAAGCTTCAAAATTAAGAAAGTAGGTCAAGAGGTCGCATTTAAGGTCATTCGAGGACAATATTGATACTTGTTTGCAAAACTGTACACATGTCCAATTTTTATTGCTGTAACTTCAAAAATAAGAAAGTAGGTCATTTATTAAATGACCAACTTTCTTATTTTTGAAGTTACAGCAATAAAATTTGGACACAGGGCTCTCAATAATTTTTGAAGTAGGAGGGTGAGCATAGAAAGTAGAAGGGGGGTCTGGGGAATCCCCCCGGCAATTATGGCCTTATGACCCGGCTGTTCTCAGGTTAACAGCTGCCTTCTTAATTACATGTAGTAAGATTTCATGATTTTGTTCCTAAAATGTCCCTTACCATACAAAATATAATACGTATTACGTACGTTAATAAGTTGAATTGAAATAAAAAAATATGATCAATTTGATTTTTAAATACGTTCGACTGCGATGGTGCAATGACATTTTTCTCTCTCTTCTTTCAGTTTCACTTTCAAGTTTCGCAGATATTAACAAAATACCCAATTTTTCTATTGCCAATATTCCTATAATTGTTCTTTAAAATGAATGGCAAAGCAATTCAATGGTAATAAAAACTTACTGTGCTGTAAACTGACAATGATTTAACTATATCCAACAATTCTCCATCCACTTTGATAAAATATGTGAGGAAGGAAACGGGCACCTGTTTCCCGCGCATTTAAGACGATGTAAAATGTTAATTTTCTGTTACTCATTAAAAACTTCTATTTTTTAAATTTAGCTAATAAATCAAATACAATTAAAACGAAATAAATAAAATATCAATTTTGATATTGATATTTTAGCTTTCTTGTTTTTCACAGCCGTCGTAAGTAAGCGAAAACTGTTGAAACTATCCGTAAATTAATTTACATAATGGGCGGAGTTATTGACGTCATTGAGTTTGACTGCTGCTAAAAGACGTTACTGGCTAGAGACAATCGATAATCACTTGTCACTTCGGGCGTTAATTACTCTTGACATGTGTTTATATACATTAAATGAATAAGCAATCGTTCAGCACATGGCTTGCAGTCCTGAATCGCAGAGCAATTATCTTATTGACCTTCGTAAATTACGGCGAATCTGACTTCGCTTTGATCTTCCCCGTTGTCAAGGCGACTAATCGCTCTAGTCGCCAGGTAGGACGCATTCTTAAATAATAAGCGTATAAAAACACGATGATTTACACGTTTAATTGGCATGTTTTTATTACAAGTTTACAAGTTTATTCATACACTTAATGCAAACAGAGTTTACAAACATGAGGATATTATAAGTGCTAAGTATAACGAGGCTTTATGCAGACACATAGTAAATACAAATATGAAAACAAAGCGTACAATGAGGTTAATGTTGTCTGAAAGGAATGATACATTGAGTTTCAAATTACAAATATAATTACAATTATCAATTATCAGAATCAAAATTATGTCAAGTTTAATCATTTTAAAACAAAAAATCAACAGTATGACAATTTTCAAAAAATTCCGGAAGAGTATGTACTTTTAAGGTATATAGCATGGGAGAATTCTCCAATTTAATTTAATACGCCGAATAAACGAGTAATATACGTTTACATAATGAACAGTTTTTAACACTAAGTGGTAAACGATTTTAATATGTGTTTAACAAATATTGATAGTTTCCTAAAATCATTTTCATTCGTACTTGTAAAGAGGTTTAGGAATTTAACATAACTTGGTGTAACATAAAATACAGGTTTTATTAACGTTTTTCTCAGATTTAAAAAAATCAGGACATTCTATTATATAGTGGTATTCGTCACCTATCGTTCTATTGCAACGCATGCATTTTCTAACATCGCATAAGGAAAAAAAATTAGCCCAGTCGGGCTAGTTTCTGCGGATATTTGGTAGCCCGAGCTGAAAATCGGTAACCTCGGGCTATCGCGAATTTCGAACACTGCCAAAAGACGACGGTAAACAAAGAAAACTGGAATCGTTCTTTGTCTCTAGTTTATTCCAGTTTTATTAATGGCAAATCAATAATGGCGTAATTATGGCTTTAAAAATGTGATTGCAAGAACTACACATATTTTGGATACGATTATTTTCGACTGTGTTGATATTCTTCTGAAAGACCCAATTTTCTGTTACAATGACTGCTTTAAGCTAGTTTATCTTTTCAGCAAGGCGTTTGATCTGCCATGGGCTGATGACTGATCAGGATGAGGACTATTTTGATTGAAATTTCCTTTAATAAATAAAATTATGTATGTTTTCGAACTTAGGATTATTTGTTTTACTTGCATCAATGGTATTTCCACTCGAAACACATGTAAAATGATGTGCAAAACAGGAATTTTGCTCTTAGGAGATCTAACTTTACAGATTTCATAATGCTTAAAATCATTCTCGGCCTGGGGCCTGCGGCCCGCTGGACCCCCGGCTAGATAGGGGCTCTGCCCCTGAAACCCCGCTGGCGGAGGCCCCCAGACCCCACCCCCTTCTTCTTTCTATGCTCACCCTCCTACTTCAAAAATTATTGTGGCGGTCAAAAGGGGTGGGGCCAGGTTTGGCCCCAGGGGCATAAGTTCAACTGTTTTGGTAGAGGGTCATCATATGATGCTCCATAACAAATATCAAGTTATGAGCCTTGTGTTTGAAACAAGAAGATTTTGAAAGTTTTTCTTATAAGTCTCTAGGAAACTTGCGACCCCCGGGGCAAGGCCAGTTTTGACCCCAAGGGCATTATTTGGACAATAGAGCTAAAAAAAAAGCCTTTTGGCCAATAGAGCTAAAAATCAACCAACCCCTTTAAACTGTAATTTCGATCTCTTTCAACAAGGGCAAGGGAGAGTACAACATAAAACCAACTGCACAACCAAAAACAAGTTGTCTCCCTTTAATTCTAGACTTGGCTATAGATCTGAAAATAACATTATTTTATACTTTCACGGTCCATAATCTAGTCATGCATGGGCGGATCTAGCTGGTTTTCGAACGGAACCGAGGTCTGATGGATATCTACATACTGTACAAGTTTCATCGAGATACAATCAAAACTGAAGAATGTATTGTGTTCACAAGCAATTGTTTACAGAGGCACGGACGCACAGTATACGACGTACACATAACCATCGCATAAGCTCTAAAACCACACTAACACCACAAATACAAACACCAAAAAACAAATTAACACCACATACACAATAACAAACACCAGAAAAACCTTACACCACAAAAACAAATACAATCTCACACTCATCAAAATTGTATTATAATATTTCATAAATCACTTGCTATATGTAATGTTTGCTCCAAGTAAATACAACATTAAGTGGTATTTCTGCTTAAAGGAAATTTTCAATCCATATATTGAAAAGATCCAGGATATGATTGCAGTCTGTTACACTCCATGCTCAAAGTGTCTTTTATAGGATTAGACAAGTATAGTTTTCATTTTTAATAGTTGGACTGTCCATCCACAATTTAAAAATAATTGTATTGGTTTTAATAAATTACTGGAAGTAGACAGTATTCATTTGAAGAAATAAAATAAAATAATAAAAAGAATAACCGCAAACAATTGATCGATAATACTGTATTGTCCTTAACTGTCATCAATGCACAAATGAAATCAACTTATAACAAGAAGACATGGATAGTGACAGGGAGAGTGAGAGGCTGTTTTCCCTGCGGTTGTCCAGGGTGATGGAGGATATAGGAATCAACAGACAGATGATTAACTGGAGAAGGAAAACATACCTTAGGATTGAGACAATTAATAGTGTCTGTTTTTTTTATGGAAAATATAGATATGACGACTTATGTCTTTGGTAGTCAAAGTGAAGTCACAACAACTCCTGGAATGGAATCTGACCTTGACACCTTGAAAAGTGACAAAATTGTTCATGTCATCCTCCACGAGGACAGATGGCAGAAAGGAAAGCCAAATCTTTTGGTTTTTAAGGAATTAGCTCACTCCTCCTCAGCACTGCTACTTACAGAGACTGAGACGTGACGTTCCACTACCGGCAGTACAACCAGAAAGTCCTGATGATGTGCTGATTGGTGATGGGAGAGTGTTACTGGCTAATACAAGGGTTGAAGTGCTTAAACAATATGGTAAAGATGATGAAGTAATTCAACACGGACCATCACTATCTTTCACAGAAGCTATGGACATTGTTGATGCATTCCAATGTGCTAAAGTCCCAGTGGAATGCCAGTTCATGTTCCACATACCACGCCCTGGACACTGGCCCAGACCAGATATAATGGAAAGGGCAAGACAAGCTGGAGTCTTCCTTGTGACACAGTGCTACAGTGAGAGTCTAGCTAGTAAAGTAACATGTAAACATACAGCACTTGTTTGTATGATTCCGTCAACATCGCCAAACTACCCATATTCAAAGTGGCAGTGGAGGTTTTCAACTTCATTTATGGAAAGATATTTAATGTTTGATTTAACCACAGTACAATTGAAAGTATATACCCTTGCCAAAATGATAAGAAAAGAAGTTTTCAAACCACTATATGGAGATCGCTTCAGCACTTTCCATATTAAAACTGCAATGATGTATACAGTAGAAAACTACCCCCCTACAATTTGGAGGGAAGACAACATTGTGCAATGTATATGTTTACTTCTGACTACACTTACAAGATGGCTAAAACAAAAATACTGTCCACATTTTACAATCTTTGGAGTCAACCTGTTTGTGGGAAAGTTGCACAAGTGGGAACTTCCTGAATTGTGCCGCGTTATTTATAATATGATAAACACAAAACTGCAGTGTTTGTTCGATATAAAAATGGACAAAATTGTCATGAGGCTGCAAAAATACACAGGTCATGAAGTCGAAAAAGGTTCCATCTATATGAATACTCCATTATATTTTGACATGTTTGACGAAATCTTTTTTAACGAAATTGGTTGCCTCATGTTATGTGTTGAATTTTTTTTGTTTAACGTCGTCACTTAAAAAAGTTACTGAATTATTTAGAGGAATTTATATTACAAAGTAAGTTAAATTCCCTAAGTGACATAGAAAAGGAAGCATTTTCTCTCATAGCCCCATTCGTTTTTAGTATCCCTGCCTCCAGATTCGCCTCAATATGCATAAACTACGATAAAACGATCCCAAAGGATATATTGGACTGTTACAAGTTGTCATTTCACTTTGACCTTATGTCCAATAGGCTTAAGTTCGCCTCTATGCTGTACTGCAGAGGGCAGTATAAGGAAGCTGCAGATGAACTGACTTACTGTGAAGGACTGCAGGGGCCAGAAGTGTGTCAGTTTTGTACACATTGTACACATGTTGACAGGAATCCTGTAAAGGCAGGCAATTATCTTTGCAAAAAGGGACTTATGTACTCAAGTAAAAGAATACTTGCAATGTACCTAATGGTGTGCATTGTGTTTCAGAAGAAGAAATAAACTGCATTCCGAAACATGTTGCATATGAATTGTGCAGGTGTATAGAATCTAAAGACAGAGCACTTATTGACAAGTGGAAGAATAATGTTGTCATTGACTGTATCCCATTCCTGTACTACTTACAACACCTCACTTACAGGAAACTACAACAGCCAGTGGAAGCACTAACAGCACTAGATAACCTACTAGAGTACACAAAGGGGTCAATTGAAGGCCATATTGACACAGCCCTCAACATGCTGGGCCACTGCTTTGAACTGCAGAACAGGCTGGACCAGGCTTGGCTGTGCTATAGAAACTCATTAAACATTTATAACAAAGACAATGCTGCCAGATGGCATTTAGCCAGGATAGTACATGAGTATATAACAAAGACAACGCCTCCATTTGGCATGTAGCCAAAAAAGAACATTATTTAAGTGTATAACAAACCAGATGTCTCCATCTGGTATGTAGCCAGGATAATTCATACGTACAAAATATAGACAATGCTGCCAACCGGCATGTCGCCTGGATGATACATACCGGTATTTTTTTTTACATTTTATGATGTTCTCTGAGGCGGATCCAGGATTCTTAGGGGTTTAACCTTTTGACTTGCACCCACAAAATTGAAATTAATTAAGATTTAAGTGTCGGCAAGGGGTTAGGTAATTTCTAGTCCGAAATTTTGCATTTTGGGCGCATTTTATTACTTTCTTTTCCCCTATAATGGAATAAAAACTTTAATAATTTTATGGGGGGGGGGGCACCAGGTTCGCCCCCCCCCCCCGGATCTGCTTGTAGTACTTGTGATTTGTTAATTACATGTATAAACTGATTATGATTAATGTTTTGTCAGTTTGCATTTTTGATGTGATGTTTGTTGGCGTTTTTAAAAGTACAAGGGAATTTCAGTAATAAACAAATCAAAGCAAGATTTTTCTGTCAAAATTATAAGGCATGTTATACATGGTGCCTTTCAATATATATGTATATTGTCATATAATAGTGAAGGGACTGGCTCATTACGGAACTCCACGAGAATTCTGGTCAGAAAGGACCCTTTTGCTGTGCATTTAATGAGCCTTAATGGTCATTTGCAAGGGTCAATGTTCAATTCTTAATTTGTTTGTGTTGTAACTACTTACTTATAGTTTAAATATCAACTATAGTTCAAAACTGTAAAAGAAACCAGGTTGTGCAAGGTTTTGCTTTTTTGGAGCAGGTTAACTTGGTACTGTAAAAATATTTCACTTAAAGTTTCTCAAAAATGACATAACATTTTTAAACATAACAACATCATAACCGTTATTGTTTTTTTACAAATTAGACATATAAGTAAATTAAATGATCAGGAAAGGCGACTCTGTCAAAAAGTGCAGACATAGTAAAAAGGCAGCATGGTACTGGAAAACGGCAGTTGGATGCCCCGCCCTGCTATTTAGGCCTAGTTGGAGCACTGTTATTATATTAAATTGCTTTTTTTCAACATTTAACATGGCAAATTGATTTTAAGTGTTAAAACTTATTTACTGACAGCTTGCAACCTTCTATCAAAGTTGATATGTTCAAATATTGTCTTTGAAATGTTTGTGAAGTGAGCTGGGATAAAAATAGAAAAATAGAATACTATACACATTCTGGCACATATTTTTTCAGTAATTCAAAAGCGGGAATTAAACCCTCAGGGGCAACTTGGGGGTCCCAATGTCTGGAGGTGGGGTAAATTTGCCCCTTGGGTATTTTATGTCATATAAACAAAATACGCGATTTGCCTGATTCCAAATGTGGCAGATTTTTTCAATAAATCTTCACCAAATGTACAAAACTGTATGCAAAAAATGCAATAAATACATAACTATTTATTATTTTCAATCTTTTGTTGAAATTCCTCCGCAAAAATGTTGCTAAAAAGCGACTGATTAGTTTTCAAATGAATAAATTCTGTGTGATCTTGACGTTTTACCAACTGACCTAAATACAATTACGGTAAACTACTGGTCTAGGGAACCACTAAGCAAGTTTTCATAAGACTGTTGACCATGAACTTGACCTACTAGCATCAAAATCAATAGAAGTAAATCGCAACATTCCACTGACATTTCATGGAGTCTTGGTTGACATTGTTGGTCATCAAAATAGGCTGAGATATTCTGACCATACAAATATTGTCATAAATAAGTTTGGTAATAATCAGACAATTTTATGGGGAGTTAGCACACAGACATTTAAGTGGCTAGCTCCCTGGCGCAGATGAATAAGAAAATTAGAATTAAATATTTTGGTCGCAGCAGGGATTGTACCTGGGTCGTCTCAGTCAGCAGTCACAGACTATATCCATTACAATTGTGGCGGAATTTGTCAAGAGTGAAATAAATATTGTCAGTATTTAAAGTTAACTGTTATTGCTTTAACCAGCACTGCTTATATAGAAATATGACAAATACCACTGAAAGGCCTTGTTGGACAGATAGCCATTAAACTATGTGCCGATAGAGAAAGATAGCCTTTTGTTTCGGATATGTTTCATGATGACCTTCTTAAGAATTAAAGAAAAATGAATCGCAAACATTTTTGCAGGTGCAAATTATGAACATAAAGCTGATAACTCATTGCAAGAGGAATGTACCGGGTATATCAAATCGTGTCTGTTGCACTTTTAAATGAGATTGTTAGGCATTATTTAACCTATATGTTTGTGAACACTTGGCATACTGTTTGAGATCTTTTTGCAAGGATTGACCTAGAATAGAACTAGAGGCTAAATGGTGACATGTCGAGCCCGTTGAAAGAACCCTTGACACAGACAAAATGCTCTTCTATGCAATTATTGGGCTATAATTTGGAGTTGAACAAAATGTGGTACCTGCGTCACTCTGCCTCATTATGGTTAACCTGTCACTTCAAAAAGGATTTTTGACCAGATTAAGACTTTAAATATTTTCTGACCATTCCACTCTGGAAGGCTGGAAAGAACTTAACCCTGATATTACTTGTTCAACAGCGCCAATACATCTTTCAGACCTACACTTTACATTTACAGCAACTGTTTTAGGTAAACTCACACCATGTTACCCATAGACTTATAATTTTTCCTGCCTTAAATATTTCCTTTAAAAGAACAGTTTGTATGTATAGTCATAGCATATTACAAGAGCCCCATGGAACAAGCCAAACGTTCATCTTATTTTTGTTCAGTGAAAAAGGGGCCTAACAATTATTACAGCCAGAGTAATTGGCCTTGTGCTACAAGTGAGTTTTGTTGATTTTTACCAAGTTTCAATGGAATATTTAATTATTTTTTTTAAAGCGTTGGAATTCCCACCTTAGAACGGTCAGTGAAACTAGAACTGGAGCCCATGTCTACTGGGGGCTTAAACTAGTTTGCATGGCCAAAATCTCACACTTGTCCCAACATTTATTAATAATTACTAAATTAAAAATATAAGCCTCATCAGAAAACGCATCAACTTGAAAACAATGAAGAATAAAGTAAAACATAACATTTAAACTGAGTTCTCAACGACCAGATACAAAAATCAAGTTCACATATTTATAATATTGACTGGAGACATTAAATACCAAAATAAAAGACACTTGGTATTAAATTGAATTTCATTGTGCAACATGAAACATTATATCATCGTCCTTTCAACAGATTTGAAAAGCATATCTCATATTTGAAATTTAATATTTCATAAATTTTTGCTATACATACTGTATGCTCCAAGATAATGTGAATACAAGCGTCATGCTTTACGGACATAATCAATCCAGGTATTCTATTGAAAAGATCGAGTTTATGATCGCAGTTTGTTTGACTACATGGGCAAAGTGTGTTTTATAGGATAAGAAAAGTATCGTCTTCATTTTTACTAGTTGGACTTTCCACACACAATTCAAGAGTAATTGTATTGGTTTTAATAATATATCTGGAACTAGACTGTCACTTGAAGAAATATAGCAAAAATCAATTCATCAATTTAATTGTGTTGTCCTTAATTGTAGAGATGCAAAAATAAAATTGTAGATATGCAAAAATAAAATAAAAAATAACAAAACAAAAAGACATGGATAGTGACAAGGAAAGTGACCGACCGTTTTCCCTGAAGGTGTCAGGGGTGATGGACGATATCGGGGTCAATGAAATTATTATTGACTTTAGAAGGAAAACATACCTTAGGATTGAGACAATGGATAATGTTTGTTCGTTGATGAAGAATATGAGTGAAACTTCATATGTCTTTGGTAGTCAAAGTGAGGCAACAACAACTTTTGGGATGGAATCTGACATTGACACTTTGAAAAGTGACGAAAAAGTTCATGTCATCCTTAAATTGAACAAATGGCAGTATGGAAAGCCAAATCTTTTGGTTTTACGCAATGAACTCACTCCTCCTCAGCACTGCTACCTACAGAGACTGAAAGATGACTGCCCACTACCAGCAGAACAAACAGAAGGTCCTGATGATGTGCTGACTGGTGATGGGAAAGTATTAATGGCTAATACATGTGTACAAGTACAAGAATTGTATGGTCGAGATGGTGAAGTTTTTCACAGGGGACCATCAATATCTCCTTCAGACAAATTGGATTTTGTCTCTGCATTCCAATGTGCTGAACTGCCAGAGGAGTGCCAGTTCATGTTCCACAGACCACGTCCAGGACATTGGCCCAGGCCAGAAATAATGAACAGGGCAAGGCAGTCTGTAGTCTTCCTTGTACCACAGGGCTACAGTGAGAGCCCAGCTAGTGAAGAAACAAGTAAACCTACAGCTTATGTTGGTATGATTCCGTCAACATCGCCAAATTACCCTTATTCAAAACGGCAGTGGAGGTTTTCAACTTCATTAATGGAAAGATATTTAATGTTTGATTTCACCACCGTACAAATTAAAGCATATACACTCACCAAAGTGATAAGAAAATCTTTTTTCAAACCACAGTATGGAGATCGCTTCAGCACCTTTCATATTAAAACTGCAATGATGTATACAGTAGAAAACTATCCTCCTACAATATGGAGGGAAGACAACATTGTGCAATGTGTAAGTTACATTCTGACTACACTTACAAGATGGTTAAAACAAAAATACTGTCCACATTTTACAATTGCTAGAGTCAACCTTTTTGTGGGAAAGTTGCACAAGTGGGAACTTCCTGAATTGTGCCGCGTTATTTCTAATATGAAAAACACAAAACTGCAGTGTTTGTTCGATATAAAAATGGACAACATAGGCGAAAAGCTCAAGCTCAAACAAAGTTCAGACATGGATACTTCATTGTATGGTAAAATCTCGGCGGATGCATTAAAAAAAGAATTTAATTATATCAGGACACGTGTTGAATCATTTTCCTTCGAAAGTTCAGTCGAAATTTTAAAGAAAAATTTACAAATTAAGTTAAATTCCTTAAGTCAAATTGAACAGGAAGCAGTTTCAATCCTTGTCCCATTCATTCAAAGTATTCTTGCCACCAAATTGGCCTCAAGGTGCATCTCCCGTGAGGAACCAATCACACAGGATATTTTGGACTTGTACGAGCTGTCATTTGACTCTGACCTAATGTCAAGTAGGCTGAAGTTTGCCACTATGCTGTATTGCAATGGTCAGTATGAGGAAGCTGCAGTTCAACTGACTCACTGTGAAGGACTGCTGGGGCCAGAAGTGTGTCAGTATTGTACACATGCTGACAGGATGCATTTTGGAAATGAGTTTTATAATCTTTGCGCACAGCGATTGGATAACTCGAGTAAAAAGCTACTTAGAACTTACATAACGATGTGCATTTTGTTTACAGAAGCAGAAATAAACTGCATTCCAAAACATGTTGCATATGAATTGTGCAGGTGTATAGAATCTGAAGATAGAGGACCTGGTGACAAGTGGAAGGACTGTATTGTTATTGACTGTATCCCATTCCTTTACTACCTGCAACACCTCACGTACAGGAAACTAAAACAGCAAGTGGAAGCACAAACAGCACTAGATAACCTACAAGAGTATACAAAAGGGCCAGTCCATGGCCATATAGAAACAGCCCTCAACATTCTGGGTCACTGCTTTGAACTGCAGGACAGACTTGATCAGGCTTGGTTGTGCTACAGAAACTCATTAAGCATTTATAACAAAGACAATGCTGCCGGATGGCATTTAGCCAGGATAGTACATGAGTGTATAAGAAAGACAATGTCTCCATCTGGCATGTAGCCAAGAAGTACATAAGAGTATAAAACGGGCATACATCCGACTGGCATATAGCCAGAAAAGTACATAACTTGAAGAGTATTAAAATTGAAAGAGATTGCTTTCATAAGGTTTGTAGCCAGGATAGTACATTAGTGCAAAACATATAGAACGCTGCCATCAGGCATGTAGCCAGGGTGGTACATGTACATATTTTTTACATTTAATTGTTAATGGTGTTTTCAGGGGCTGTTCAAGGATTTTATCTTAGAGAGGGTGTTGATTTTAGGGGTTACCTTTTCCTCCTATTTTGGAACAAAAGGTAAACTCTAACCATTCAAGGAGGGGGGGGGGGAGGGCGGGTTCGCCTACCCTTGGGTCCGCTTGTGGTTCTTGTGACTTGTTATTTACATGTATATGCTGACTTTTATGAACTTTTGTTAGTTAGCTATTTTTATGTGATGATTGTTGGTGTGTTTATATATACAAGTGCATAATTCAGTAATAAACAAATAAAGCCAGATTTTTTGGTCAAAATAATGAGGCATTTTATACATTGTGCCTTTGAATATATGTATGTTGTCATAAACTATGGAAGGGACTCACCAATTCAGTAGTTCACGAGGGTTCTAGGTTAGAGAGTGCCCTTTTGGTCTGCATTGAATGAGCCTTAATTGGGCACTTGCAAGGGCCAATGTTCAATATCTTATGTGTTGTAACTACTCAAAGAATGAAATGCGGGATAAATGTCATTATCGGGGTATGACAGCAGTTGGACTTGTGAAAATGTGTGGAGTTTGAAGGAATTCATTACTGGGTAAATACCCCCAATAATGACATTAATCACACCATTCATTGCGTAAATTTACACCAAGATGTTTTTATTTCGTTGAAGAACTGTTAAAACATGCTTGATTTCATTTAAGAAAACCTTACACCCACTCTGTAAGTAGGACGACACAACCGTAATCGGAAACAGTTTATTACGTCACAATAACGCGGGAAATAATCAATTACTTCAAATCACTTTTAAACGTAAAAAAGAAAAAAACTAATGACAACAGTACATTTTGCATAGCATACATTAACACTTTTTAACATGTTGATTTTCCGGGCTTGCCGACTCAGTACAAACACTTTAAAGAATGAATTGCGGGATTGATGTCACTATTGGGATATGAACGCAGTTGGGCTGGTTAAGTCGAAGGATTCGTGTACTATAACCAGCCCAACTGCGTTTATATCCCATTAATGATATTAATTGCGAAATTCATTACTTATATATTCGGCAATAGTTCATTATTTCATTCAAGATTTTTAAAAAATATTTCATTCAATTGATAAAAACCTTGCAGTAATGATTTCTCATCAATTCTATAAATAGAACGACCTGACCGTAACAGGAAACAGTTTATCAAATGACGTCACAATAACGCGGGGAAAATTCAATCATTTTTAAACCTAAAATTGAAAGACTAATGCCAACAATAAATTTCACATATCATAAATTAACACTTTGATTTATTTTATTCGGGACCTGATGACACAATAAAAACAATAGCAAGATAAACAATTTTCAGGCTCATGCCTTCGTCAATTGGATCGCCAGACAGATTCACAATTAAGTAGTCGGCGCTAGAGTTTAAAAAAAAACTAGATAGTTCATAAATAATTACAGTGTTATTTCACAGTGTTCATATAGCTCGTGAATGTTTTCAATATACCCAATGGACCTACACGCAACATCTTAAAATGGTTTGAAAAAGAACTTTATTTAATAAACATGCATAATACTACTCTGTCATATATATGTTCCCTCAATTTGTGTCTTATTTACAGTTTTAAAATAAAAGTTATTTGCCAATATGGAAGGGTATCTAACGCTATATTTTATAAAAAAAAATCAGATTTTACGTATTCTTAAAACTAGCACATATTTGTCAATGCCGAGATTTCCCAGAGGCCCAATAGTCATAATGCTTTGCGTTTATGAACGTCAAGCTGACAATGATGGAGACAATGATGGAGGGAACTTGGGCGATGAAGAAGCTCATCAAGACACAGACAATCATCCACGGTACCCAGTCTTTTTATAACGCATAACTCAATGTAATACCCTGGACACCTTGACTGCACAAACCTCATACTCATGAACGATAAATGAGATGAAATACAGACGCTTGATTGGGATCTTGTGTCTCAGAGTCCTTTTTGGATATGAAATGACAGCTTTTATCAAAACTTTTTATATCCTTTTTGGATGTAAAATTACAGCTTAGTCTAGTTTGTCAGAAAAGCACATAGTTACTATAAGAGCTAACGTGCATATACAAAAAAGTGTCTAGTCTGGGAATGAGGTAATTTACAATAATGCAACGCGTAGTAACGTCGCAAAACAAAGACGTTGTCATCCCGGTCCAGTTTATGAGGCTATGAGAAGCGGTTCTGGAGAAACAATGTTATATTAGGTGTATTTCAAAAGCAAAGCTATAAAATGCAGAACTGCTGATATATTTTAAGCTTAAAGTTATGATTTATTGAATTCAAAGAAAATCTCGTTTGAACAAAGGTTTGGAAATATTGCAAGACATTTCAAATGTAATTAAATTTCAAAGGGTAACTGATTTGTTAAAATGTGCATGACCGGAAGAGTGCGCTAAAATTTAAACTGTCAGAGGAAATGCGAGATGTTTGTTTTTGAGAATGAGGCATTGAAATGTTAAGTAGGTATATAGTTCGGTCGACAAAGCGCGTATAGAATATTTTTCCACAAATTGAATGTCTGCAATGAAAATAAAAGACCAAAACCAGATCACTCTTCCATTACATAAAATACAACAATGATAAATGTCACCCAGTCCCAAATTTAAGAAATCCAATATACCCCAACGGTGAAATTTAACAATTGTGTGTGTGTGTGTGTGGGGGGGGGGGGGGGGGGGGGGTATAAAGAAAAACTTGACTTGACAAGAATGTAAATGGAAGTCTTTCAAAAAACTATATGAAACAAATATATACCTTGAATCAAACTTTAGTCTTTTGGTGTAACTCCGTCGATTGTAGGAACACTTCAGTTTGACAAGTATTTATTTCAGATAATAAAACATAAATCATGAGCAACAAGGAAAGATGTGCAGACCTAGTATTTTTGGGAGGATCGCGATTCGGATTTTTTTTCGCAGCCAGATGTGCTTTAGTGCATTTTCTACTACACTCGAAATAAAAAAAATTCACAACAAAAACCAATAAACAAGATGGCTATAATGGCCCTTAATCGCTCACCAGAGTAAACTATTTAAACCTTTGTTTTTTATGAGAAAAAAAGAGATTGTTGGTTTTATGGCAATGTATCTAGGGGTTAACCTATGGTCGAGTATTGTCATCTATTGTAGTGGTTTAGGCCATCCAAACACAACACTGATATATTTTTATCAAATCTGAACACATGGTCCAAATTTCATTGCTGTAGCTTCAATTATACGAAAGGTCAGCAGGTAAAGTCACAGTATAGTTCATCTGAGGCATTGATATGTGTTAACATAACTGCACAAATGATCTTAATTTCATTGCTGTAGCTTCAAAAATAAGAAAGACGTCCGAAAGGTCAATTCAATGTCATCCAAGCACAATATTGATATTTGTTTTCGAAACTGTACACATGGTTGTTGATCAATCTCAATGCCTTGTTGTTGTTTTTTGTAGATGGTCATGCAAAGAAGCTTCCTGCAAAGTTTTATTGAATTTGGACTTGTAGTTTCAGATGAGATGTTTTTTAAAGCAAAACAGAAAGTCAGCCTTTTTGTTGTTGCTGTTGTTGTTGATCAATAGTGACCCCTTGTTGTATTTTTGTAGAGGGTCACCCAAGGAAGCTTCCTGTAAAGTTTCATTGAATTTGGAGTGGTAGTTTTAGAGAAGAAGTTTTTTTAAAGCAAAACAGGAAGTCGGCCATTTTGTTGTTGTTTTTGTTAATTAATTGTGACCCCTTGTTGTATTTTTTGTAGAGGGACACCCAAGGAAGCTGTTTCGTGCTCTGGTGAGCTAAAAAGTAGGTCAAAATGTCACCATATAGTTCATCCCAGATCAACAGTGATATTTGTTTTCAAAACTTTAGACATGGTCCAAACTGCATTGCTGTAGCTTCATTAATAATAAATAAGGTCAAAAGGTCACCTTCAAGGTTATCCTGGCACACAAATTGACATTTGTTTTCAAAACTGTACACACATTCCAAATTCCATTGCTGTAGCTTCAAAATTAAGAAAGAGCGATAGATAAAGCTTACACTGAGCTAAAAAAATAACTAAAGAAAGGCTGGCTAGTGTTTTTTCTGAAGTGTATACCCCCTAACCCTTTAGGCTTTAAATGCATCCATTTTGAACTTTTTAAAAAGCATATGCAAGCCAGGGCCTATATTGCCTACATGGTGCTACATGTGATAGTTTTTCCCATAACAAGAGCTGCCACAGAGACAGCACGCTCAACTTTTCCGCCGCTTTTCAGTGTAAGGATTGAAAAGTTTTGGCGAAACATGCATGGATCACTGCTAGATTAGATTTCAATGTAATACATGATGTGCTGAGATATTAACATAGATGTGGTTACATGGAAAATTTTAACCAGAAATTTTAAGTCTAATAATAAAGGGCCATTATTTGCAAAATAGTTATCTAACTTGGTTATTCAATTACATTGGGTGGTTGAATACCATTGTATAAAGTCTCAATGCAATACATCAAGTAGTTGCTGAGATATTATCCTATGTGTGCCAACATGCAAGACCTTAACCAGAATTTCTAAGTCTTTTAATTGAGATGGGTGATAACATAATAAACAGACACATTACTTTGGTTTTATAAAAGGTATTCAGCCCAGGACCTAGACCACATCTCCTTATTTGAAAAGTCTCAAGAGTATACCCACTGGGTGCAAAAAAAACATGTTGCAATCATCTAATAACATGATTGACCATTATTTGTGGCAATTTTCGACCGTTCCTTACAGAAGCAGTAGCTACAACAGCAGGGCCAACACCAATACCAACTGTAAATGCAGTCAGGGAGATCTGCTTGTTTCATAAAAAACAAACATAATGGAGGGGTCAATAATGGCAATAAAGGTTAAGTGAAAACCCAAAGTAAGCGAACCACATCAATCATACACATAATATTAACAAGGAGCATAATAATAAATGTGAACATTTTAGACTTGGATTAAAATTGTAGCAATAAATTGGAGTTTTAGTTTTACAAGGGATGTAACAATAGATACAATTTCTTATTTTGAGTTTACTGAATTTACCTCCCCTACGTTATGTATTGCATGGGTCGCACTGAAATGTGGTCTTTACAGCAAAATCAGCTTTTTGTGGCGAAAATTGGATAATTTGGCAAAATAATCACATAGGAAGTATTATTATTGTATTTATCAGTATAAAATATATTGTAAGAGCGCTAAGTTGTAGATGGATTTTTGCCAAAATAATCTTATTTTTGCCACAAAAGCCGAATTTTTGATGATAAAAACACTATTAATAAACAGATAAAAGCTCTTATAACATGTAGCATATCACTTCTAATAAAAAAAAAACCCATTAAAATTTGCAACATGCAGCTTACGCAAATCAAGAAAATCACAAGTATTTGATTTCATTCTTTGTCTATATTGGCCGCAATTTATATACCTTGCTTTGTTTGTCGTCGGCACTTTTCAACACTTTCTATATCATCCGCTGTAAAGACCGTATTTTAGAACTGTCCATTCTGCATGATCAAATATCTCTGATTATCAGGTACATTGGTGGCTAAATGTTAATTATTCTATAGGGTGTGTTCTTCTGGCGGCGGTGGGCCCCAGAGGAACATTTGTAATAATAGACACAAACTATTTTTAACATAATGATCAACATCGTTTTTAGTTAATTTTAAATGTTTTGGCCAGATCTCTCACCGAAAAGTAAAACCGGCAATAGTTCAAATATCGTTTATAAGTATGTTATATTCATATTCAAAAGCTAGCTCAGCGAGTGAGCATTAAAATTGTATCTAGCAATAGTTAAGATTTAAGATGATAAGTATATATGCAAGCACATTCAGCTATAGAAGGAAGTCAAGGACATATAAGGTCTGCATTTGTCTTTCCCAATCCGCAAGTTATGTTCAGAGGCGTTTGGGATTTTCATAACTATCAAAAGGGTTCATTGAGGATAATCAAGTAAAAAGACAATTTGGTGTTTAACATTACAATTTTCTACAGTCATTTTTGATACTTTTATTCTTATTTTCACATATTTATTAGTCATTGGAAAAATGGTATTAACACAATGAATTAACTTCTTTATTGGTACAATAACTTGTCTTTTCCATTCAAGAACCGATAGGTTATCCCAAAACTAGTTGAGAAATTAACAGCCCAAAAAATTGTTGACGGACTATAAAACAAATAGGGTTGAGTGCAAAAAAAGGTAAGTTGGGAACCAAAAATAAATATTGTTGCATCAAAGTCTTTATAACGTTTCAAGTCACTTTCTCAGTAGTAACCTTTGATTTATGTTCATGATAAAACATTCTTAAATTCGTCTTTAAAAGCCAGTCACTGCAATGTCATTCATTCATTTTTAGCGCATCCGGAGTCCTTTACTCATTTTTTCCTTTGACCCATTTTTCAGTATTATTTGCATACTGAGGATGCACTTTCTTTTAAGAAATACGTGCACCAAGTAATGATTGGGCTCTCAGGAAATATGGTTGTTAAATATGTGAGATTCGCTGGATGCACTCAACCAGTTTTGGAAATGAATAATTTCTATCAAAATGTTGGACACAATAAGTTTAATGTACAAGACAAATGACAAAAGAAACATTTCTGAATTCTTTTGTGTGCTATGTATGAAACAGTGCATGTTTATGCTTTTCTGTATATCATAACGTTGAACCTTTTTGATTCACTATTATAACATTTTCTTAAACAATCATAAACTTGTCTCTTGCTGCGGAAATCGAGATAATCATCAATGATCCAAGTCGTTCAATATCCTGTATCAACCAACAATCACGTTTTCTGTACTAATCTTTTAACCTGCAGTTTTATAGCCCACGATGTCGCTAGGTTGGTTTAATCACTCCTTCTATGACAATAGATCGAGCCAAGTTTCTTGTCAAGGCTAAATTTAGCAAGTCGATTGTTTCCCTCAAGTCAGAGATGTCCTGAAAAAGAGATAAATGAATAAATAAGTTTCATTTACACACCAAAAGTATTGCATTAGGTATCGGTACTCCATTTTTTCTCCATTTCTTACCAATGTTACAGCTTTTGTTCATAAAATATGCCAGAATTTGTTTAAGGAGACATCTTTACATAACATTTTTTCAGCATAATCTTAAGTATATACTTAAAATTGACTATTTGCATCTATGAGATCACCAGGCTATTTAGAATAATAGACAGCTGCAATCTAAAGAAATCACATTCAAACTAATTTCTTTAGTGATAATAAGAACTGGTGTCCACTTTAGAGACCACAAGAAAGTGCCATTAGTTGGTCCCTAGCCTAGAAACCTCTTTGTTGGCTTATGTTGAACAATTCATCTTGGGATTAAGTACTTGTTTAACCTCTTTCTCATTGTCAGGAGCGAGGAATTGTCTGTCCTTTGTTAGCTCTTCCAAACAATGCATCAACTCAAACGTCTCCTTCCTCCCGTAGATACACTGTAGATACATACAAACATACGTGTCATTAGTTTATATACAGGTTCGTTTTATCTTTATTAAGGATTAAAATGATCAAATATGCATTAGTCTTCAATTATCAAAGTAAGGTGAAATTACAACAAAGTCGTTTTGTCCGTCATAAACAAAATTTTACCAATTAAATTGATTAATTCTAAACTAATTTCGTAACAATTAAGACAATAAAAAGATTCTGCATGTATTACTAATTTTTTTTCAAATTTATGGCAAAACATTACAGATATTTCAATGATTAAGAATGATTGGAAAAGGGAGTGTTTGTATTATTCCATACTTAATATTTACCGATCTTGAACAGTTTCTGAGCTTGATAAAATTGAGTTTGAAAAAGTGAACAATTTCGACTGTACATGTCAAAAGTCAAACTTGGTCTAGTATTTGTTTTAAAGCTGATTGCACACTTTGACAACTGTTTTCTTTTTTGCCAACAGACTGCCAACACCAACAAAGTCATAAGAAAAGGTAAACGACACCATGGCTATGACAACACTATTGATGAATAGACCATTAAGAAACCATTATAAACCTCTTTGGCCTCCAACAACGTGATGGCGTCCTTAAGTAATGTGATCCAAAATCTGAATAAAAAAAACATATGTACATTTGTATGTGGCATTAACTTACTAACATTAAAAATGCAACACTGTTACGAATCAGTTGGATCTGACCACTGGAGAGGTGGACTCGTTACCCCACAAAGCATATATGCATACACTGTTCCTGTTGGTTTTACTTCAAACAGACAAATAAATTCAAGCTTTGAAATAATTTTGCTAGAAGGAGGCGGCGACAAATGAAACTCTTTGAAGAGTTGAAACTGTCCTCAATGCAAAATGGCATTGTGATCGTGCTTTGTTTAAGTGACTGACCAGCACGTTGTGCCAACTTTATTTGCAAACAGTAGTATATTAGTACAATAACATGTATGATGTATGTTGAATCAGATTTAATGTGCATTTGTTTGATAATGGTACTCATCTGATTAGGTAATTTTTCCATTTGTTTAACAGTTATGAATATTTGATTCAGTCAGGTGGTCGGCATCATGCCAATTTTCATTCATATCATCCAATAGGAGTAGAACAGCCAGGCTTGTTTTCATTTACAACATTTAACTCCTTTATCAAAATTGGCGCTTAAGGCTGCACTTTAATAGATTGACCATTTTGACAACTTTTTATATTCTTGTCTTGGAATGAGCCAAATTGTGCACAAATGTCTGAAAACTACTGATTAAAGATTGGAGCACTGTTCTTAAAATTAATGCTCAGAAATTGATATTTTATGGCTAAAAGTGTTACTAATGCTTTAAGAAAAATGAAAGTTTCAGCAGTGATCCAAACAATTGAGATCTGTTATATTATGATTCTTATAGTTCATCTTAAAGACCTGATGCAAAATCAGCTTATTCTGAGACAAAAAATGTCAAAGTTGTCAAATAGGTTCATCGGTGAGAGTGCAGCTTAAAGATAATATTGTAATGAAATATTACTATAACTACTCACTCCCTCGGCGCCAATCGTGAAGTCAACAATGAAAGAAGCAGGGAACCAGCTGCATACAATTCTCGCTCCTCATACAGTCGGTGGTATTCCCGATATTTTGCAAGGAATGTAAGGCGATGGCTTATCAGCATACTAGAGCCAAGGTTGTCGAGCAAATCCAAGTTGGAGAACTCTCCATGCTCATTGTATTCTGATAAAAATCTGGAAAATTAACGTTTGTTTAATAAACATATCATCACAACTAAACACATGTCAATGAATTCTTATTATGGTTTCTGAATTTGATAAAATCAAAGGAGAAACAAGAGTATTCTAAGTGAACTCTTTATTCATGTTTTAGTCAAGGGAAATAACTATATTATAATCAAACTGGAGTTATACGAATGGAAACATTCACACTAAGATCCATATAACAGCAAGATTCTTTTGCATAGTTGTTTTATGACTATACCATAACTAATTATTTCATATCAACTAAACTTAGTTTCATATTTAACCTCATAAGATGCCGGACAAATGCAATAAATGAACTAAATGCTTGCAAAAAATGTATTGAAACTACCTTTCACTAGAATTTCATTTTTATTGTTAAACTTACTTTTCTGCTATCAATGTTGCAAAAGCCACATCCTGTAAGACACAAAACACATCTTTACAGAGCAGTTTATAACATCTACATAGATACATTATCTATATGACTGTATAAAATAAGAATTTTGACTGGTTGAGACAAATGATGACAATTTATAGGCTTATAGAGCCATGCTCAAGTCAATGTACCAGGTAGAAACTTATAATAACAAGGTTCAATTTGAGAGGCCTTGCAGAAGAGTGTGTATAATGGGGACTGAAGCCAAGAGATTTACAATGAGCGACAGACACCTATACAACTAGAATGTATGCTTAACTCTCTTGACCGGTAAGCGCACTCGCTTTTTTCACCAAGGAGACCCAGGTTCAATAACCGACCTGGGCGCATGTGAGTTTGATGGTGGTCACCAAGCAGGACAAGTGCTTTTCTCCAGGTTCTACTGTTTCCCCAACACTAGACCACACTCTCGCACAACATCATGCCAACGAACAACATCATGCCAACGAGAGGATTAAGTAGAAGTTAATACAACTTAATTAAATTACCTTTGAGCGAAGGAACCATGACAGAGCAGCACCGAGTCTCTGGTTTTTCAAACACCTCATTCCCATCACCTTACAGATGCTTTTAACTGAAAAGTTCAAAGGGATAAGGAAGTCTCATTATATTACAGTCAGGTGCATTTTTACTTAAACATAGTTTTAAGGAAAAAGTTATGCAGATCACACACAAGAGTTATATTTTACCTAACTAAATGCAGCATAATTTGACCAAATTTACAGTTATTTTCATAATTTGGTATATGTATCTGTATTTCCACAACTCAAAGAAAACCGGCCCTTTTCACAAAAAGAATGCATGTTTATATTTGCAAGCTTACACATACATTATAGCTTTGTACACATCCAATTTTAACAAGAATCTGATTATTTTATCCCTTCATGCAACTCACATGCATGTAAATCGTGCTTAATCTCATTTTTATAATTAACCTTCAACCAAACTTGGTATTAACATTGTAAAAAAACACATAACGCAAAAATTATGAGCAATGTAAATGTTTGAAAAGTCACCAAATACAATTGTGGCCAATAAATAAGAGGAATGTATTTCTTAATTACGCTGATTAACAATGCAACTTTCATTTTTGAACTACACAAAGAAGTGCCTTTTATAGCTGACTTCACAAAATGTCAACCTACTTTGTTCGGGCATGTTCCTCTTTTCACAGATATTCAACAGTTTGTGGGCCTTCCTTTCAGTCTCGATCGGCATGTTGTCAATAAACTGCTCAAGGTAATGTCTACATAAAGAGAAAAATGTTAAATGTACAATAAATACACCCAGGGTAGATGAGAAGAGGAAAATGTAATAGCTTGAACAAGAAAGTAAAAATTGAATGGTTTAGAATAAGATAAAATGTTTTGATGACATTTTTACTGAAATATATTGTCTCCAAACTAAATTAAAGTTTTACAACAAACAAAGCTTATGAAAGCCAATGTATGTTATACCTCCAAAATAAATTCTTTACTATGATTTTTACTCATAGTGTTCAAACCAATTGTATGAGACTTGGACATACTAAATTTAATTCTGGAAATCTGTAACTAGGATTATGGCGATATCTTCAGAAGCAAATACCAATGCTACCCCTTCATTAGTTTGACAAACATGGACATACCTCCCAGTGTCATGGCATTGGTCTAGGTAGTCGACTCCCACTTGCCACAGACTACAGTGGGACATCAGACTGGTCGCGTAATCCAACAGCAGGTACTCCCGTAGATTGTGACCAAACCTACATACATGAACAAAACAACTAGTTTGAGATGTATTTTCCAAAATTGTCTGCATATAACAAATTGTAATATAATAAACAACCAAGGTTCCATTCAAATTACACTCACTCAAAAAACTCCATACAAATTACACTTACCGGTACTTAAAAACACTCCATACAAATTACACTTACTTAAAAACGCTCCATACAAATTACAATTCCTAAAGAAATTCAATTTAAATAACACTTACTTAAAAATACACCATACAAATAACACATACTTAAAATACTCAATACAGATTACATTTCCTTAATAAAAAACTCATTTAGTTTCCACTTTTTCCATCCAAATTACCCTTATTCCATTAAAATTACCTTTACACCAGAAAAATTACCCTCACACCAGAGAAATTACCCATACTACATTCAAATTACCCTTACACCAGACAAATTACACTTACTCCATTCAAATAACCCTTACACCAGACAAATAACACTTACTCCATTCAAATAACCCTTACACCAGAGAAATTACACTTACTCCATTCAAATTACCTTTACACCAGACAAATTACACTTACTCAATTCAAATTACCCTTACACCAGACAAATTACACTTACTCCATTCAAATAACCCTTACACCAGAGAAATTACACTTACTCCATTCAAATTACCTTTACACCAGAGAAATTACACTTACTCCATGCAAATAACCCTTACACCAGAGAAATTAACACTAACTCCATTCAAATTACCTTTACACCAGAGAAATTACACTTACTCCATTCAAATTACCCTTACACCAGACAAATTACACTTACTCCATTCAAATTACCCTTACACCAGACAAATTACACTTACTCCATTCAAATAACCCTTACACCAGAGAAATTACACTTACTCCATTCAAATAACCCTTACACCAGAGAAATTACACTTACTCCATTCAAATTACCTTTACACCAGACAAATTACACTTACTCCATTCAAATTACCTTTACACCAGAGAAATTACACTTACTCCATGCAAATAACCCTTACACCAGACAAATAACACTCACTCCAGCCTGTGTGACTCCAGTTGGCCACAATGATGAAGTATGTCAGTCAGATGTGACACAAACCACCAGCCGCTCAATACAGCACTGAAATATATACAACACAGCACTGAAATATATACAACACAGCACTGAAATATATACAACAATATAGTCGTACTACGTCAATTCAGTCTTCTGAATAAAATTTTGGATTCAGAAGCCAAAATACTGACACAAGTATGATTTAAAACTTTAAATTTTACTTATAATATATGCATATAAATAATAGAGGATAATCATTTGTTTCGGTGTAAGATCCTTATATATTTCCCCAAGTGAGCCCCTTTAATTTATATTTCATGAATGGCGTTGCTACGACTGAAATATTCATTCTTTGAAACAGAGAGCGGGCTCAAATTTCTAAACAGTGAAAATATCAATTTCATTTCACTGATTTATCTCTATATTCAATCAGAAAGCATATAATAAAATCCATTGCTTTTTGTTAACATGGCAGTAGGTTTAACTTTATGAGTGTTATCTCAATTTGCTAAAAGTTAAAAGAATTATTGCAAGTTACTCATTGGGGGAAACCAAACACCTGTTTTAATTGGTAAGTAAACAAACTCAAGCTTCGATCATACCTGCAATCCTTAATGACCTGATGCACGTCAAACTCGAGTGTTGACAGAAGAATACTGTCCATCTCACTCATACGACCGTCGCCCCGAAACTCATCCATACTTGCCTGAAGAATCATGATTAAACAGTATAATATTATCATCTATAACCTTTATTTATATTCCATGAGTCATATGTATTGACTTATTCCAATAGAAACCATTCTTGATAATCATGAAGAATTTGAAGTTTTGATTTGTTAATCCTAAATTTTGCATTTAAGACAGACAATCTCAACCTACTTAATTTACTAGTATGCTGAGTTCCTCTTTCATGCAAAATCAAGTTAAATGGTTGCCAATATATTGCCTGTATTTGCTTAAAAGACTTTGCCTGTACAGAAACTACAAAAATTACTGAGAATATAAACTTAAATTATCTAACATTGGATAAAATGTCAGAATACAGTTAAACTATACCTGGGCATAGTAGTGAAGGTCCACAGATTTGACTGTAGGTCGCTGGTACAACATCTTGGAGACAAGCATGTGGTACCATGTCTCGCAGAGGTCTTTAATATGGGCAAATACACTTTCTTCCCCGCATAGTATCTGTGAATAAAGTGAGACAGGTCCTTAATATTGGCAAATACACTTTCTTCCCCGCATACTATCTGTGAATAAAGTGAGATAGGTCCTTAATATTGGCAAATACATTCTCTTCCCCGCATAGTATCTGTGAATAAAGTGAGATAGGTCCTTAATATTGGCAAATACATTCTCTTCCCCGCATAGTATCTGTGAATAAAGTGAGATAGGTCCTTAATATGGGCAAATACACTTTCTTCCCCGCATAGTATCTGTAAATGAAGTAAGATAGGTCCTTCATATGTGCAAATACACGCTCTTCTCTGCATAGTATCTGTAAATAAAGTGAGATAGGTCCTTAATATTGGCAAATACATTCTCTTCCCCGCATAGTATCTGTGAATAAAGTGAGATAGGTCCTTAATATTGGCAAATACATTCTCTTCCCCGCATACTATCTGTGAATAAAGTAAGATAGGTCCTTAATATTGGCAAATAAACTCTCTTCCCCACATAGTATCTGTAAATGAAGTAAGATAGGTCCTTCATATGTGCAAATACACGCTCTTCTCTGCATAGTATCTGTGAACAAGAGGCACATCAGTGCCTGTGCTCCACTGGCCAAAAGGTTCAAGCAAAGACCACCTAACGAACATTTTCGTCAAGTTTCATAGAAATACAATCATCAATTTTTGGGGAGAAGTTATTTAAAAAAATTTTTTACTTTAATAGCTCTGGCTGCCATGTTGTGCAGTGGACCGAAATGATTTGGGCAATTTGAGTAAAGGAGCACCAAACAAACATTTCTGTCAAGTTTTATCGAAAAAAGGTCATCGGTTTCGACGACAAGTCGTATAAAGTTTTTTTTATTTTTCAGCTCTGGCAGCCATGGTGTGCAATGGACTGGAACCATTTAACAAATTTTGGTTAATGACCACCCAAGGAACATTTCTGTCAAGTTTCATCAAAATCTGATCATCGGTTAACATTTAATCTGAATAGATTATGAAGCAAATATCTAACCTGAAAAAGAACTGACGAGATAGAATCGACTTGGTGTTTCACTTACACTTTTCGGCCATTTAAGTTACTAAAAATAGCTGTTTCATAAACTTTCAGAATGTCACTTAAACGAAAATTAATGTTCAGTCTGTATATACTTTCCTATGTATAAATGTAAGGTTTTTAAATTGATCTTTTTGTGAGAACTTTATGCTTATATGTTTACTCATAAATTATTATTGTTTAAAAATTATTTAAAGATGCTATACGTGAAAAATTAAGACATTATTTTTTTTTCTATTAAAGGGAGGTAATTCAGTAGTAAAATGTAATCAAAGCTATTAAAGCATGGCATTTCTTTTCTAACCATGTTGATATTATTACAGTCTATTCAAGCAAGATGCCTTTTGTTTTTACATAGTACCCATAGGTTCTGAAAGACAAGGAGCACTATTCCCAACCGAAGGATGTCACTCCCTATCACTGCATGAGCATCATAATAAAGAAATGTTTACTCAAACTGCAAGTTGCTCAATTGAAATAGGTATTTACCTCAAGCATACAGTTTTATAATGTGGCAATATAGCCGGACTACTAGATTGTCATTCGGACTAGTAAAATATGCCATTATGCTAGTCCAACTGGCTAGTAGGTTAAAATGTTTTTCGTGAAGACTGCGGACGAGAAGTCCTTAAAGGTTTTTCTATTTTTAACTCTCGCAGCCATGTTGTGCAGCGGACCGGAACCATTTGGGCAATTTTGGTTAAAGGGCATCCCGATGAACATTTATGTAAAGTTTCATCAAAATCTGATAATCGGTTTCTGAGAAGATGTAGTTTAACGTTTTTTTCTATTCTTAGCTCTGGTGCCCATGTTGTGCAGCAGACCAGAACTGTTTGGGCTATTTTGGTTAAGGACTACCCAAGTAACATTTCTGTCAAGTTTCATTGCAATACGATCATCGGTTTCTGAGGAGAAGTCGTTTAAAGGTTTTTCTATTTTTACCTCTGGGGGCCATCTTGTGCAGTGGACCGAAACCATTGAAGCAAATTTGATAAAGGACCATCCAAGGAACATTTCTGTTAAGTTTCATCAAAATCTGATCATCGGTTTCTGAGAAGATGTTCTTAAAAGGTTTTTCTATTTTTTTGCCCTGGCAGCCATGTTGTGCAGCGGACCGGAACCATTTGAGCAATTTTGGTTAAGGACCACCCAAGGAACAATTCTGTCAAGTTTCATCAAAATCTGCCTATCCGTTTCAGAGGAGATGTCGTTTAAAGATTTTGCTATTTTTAGCTGTGGCGGCCATATTGTGCAATGGACCAGAACCATTTGAGCAATTTTAATAAAGGACCACCCAAGGAACATTACTGTCAAGTTTCATCAAAATCTGCTGAACCGTTTCAGAGGAGATGTCGTTTAAAGATTTTGCTATTTTTAGCTCTGGCGGCCATATTGTGCAATGGACCGGAACCATTTGAGCAATTTTGGTAAAGGACCACCAAAGGAACATTCCTGTGAAGTTTTGTCAAAATCCGCTTATCAGTTTCAGAGGAGATGTCGTTTAAAGTAAAAGTTTACACACGCACGCACGCACGCACTCACGACGGACAATCTGTGACGACATAAGCTCCATGGCCTTCAGCCAGTGGAGCTAATAAAATGAGATAGTTCTTTAATATGGGCTAATACACATCATATATGTGCATAAAGTGAGATAGCTCCTCTTCATGTGAAAATCCACATCATGTATGTGAATAAAATGAGTTAGCTCATTTACATGGGCAAAGCCACGTCATATATGTGAATAAATTGATATAGCTCCTTTACATGGGAAAATGCACCACATTATATATTTGAATAAAGTAAGATAGTTAGGCCATCCCTTTAGAATTGTATGACAAAGAACAAGTACTTAAGCCTTATCTTAAATGCTGTAACCATATCCTTATTAAAGAGGTTGTTTTAACAGTAGTTCTGATACACTCATGAGTTTTCAAAACAGTAGAAATAAAAGGGAAATAATGATTTTTGGTAAAGATTATTCGAATATTCAATTAAATCTTGACATTTACATGCACCAGATAGTTTACAGCCAATGTAATATTAAAAGCTCACATGGAGTTATATAACTACTTAAGAAATACCTACCCTTGCCATTATATCAAGATTTGTACTGGTGGAGAATTCCCCAGACTCGAGACGTCGTTCGCAGTCATCCCGCCAGTGACGCCATTTCATGTCAAACTCAGAGACAGAGTTTCCCCGATACAGTTGCTGGAAAGGTAAAGTGTATGTAAGCAGGGTTCGACAATTACAGTAGTCCGGTAGTCCGAGACTACCAGATTTATGGTCGGACTACAAGAAATTTTAAGTCAATAGTCCGTCGGACTACTAGAAGAAAGTAAATATCACATCAGTTAATTGAGCATAAAATCTTTATTACGCTTAAACTTGCGTAAAACGTGATGTCAAGAAGCCGATTATCACCGGTAAACACTCATTGTAAAGCTTGCCGAAGATGGCCGAGCAGTTCCGGACAACATGGACTGTTGGACTGAATTCCACGCGCATTTCGTATAGCCTTTCGATTAATGTTTAAACCAGTCAGTAGAATGTCTTTATTTAGAAAGGGAAAAACCATTTTCACACTCTATGGTGTGTTTTAATCGTCAGACATGTGCACCTCTGCTTAAATGTAGATTTGGGTCCAACTGGCAGATTTTCTAAATCCCTTGCATTTTCAGTCAAAAACAATGAAAGATACGATGCAGATAAACACTTGACGGTTGTTACTTTTTTTAGATTTTCTGAAAATACGTCATGATTATTATGGTTTAGGGTATTGCCAAATGTCGGTGTTTATTTAAAGCAAACAGAAGGAACATTATGTCTGGCTTATGAAATCTTTTAAACTGGCTTTTAAAAGAACAGCTGATAAATTAATCATACTGCCAAAACAGGTATAATGCAGTGTAAGTGCAGACGATGACAGAGTTGTGTGCTTTAATTTTCGCGCCAAAATGTAACATTTTATATATTGAAGCTAGGGCCAATAACAATTAACACCACGCCGATAGCGATAAGGCTACACCTACAGTGTCACATGACCTCTTAATTAAGGACCTCCGACAAATACCCAGAAGCAGACGATAATAATACAAAAGTTATAAATGACAATAAGATAAAAAATGCATGGAACATCGTAAAACATAGCAATAAAACCAAGTATAACATTAAATAAGTTCATTATTATTAATTGTATGCAATGTATAATTCAGGTAGAAAAATGTCTAGTCTTTAAAATAATTTATTTCTAAATAACATCGGAATTTTGTTACAGTACAATAACAGTCTCTATTTTAAAACTCAAATAAAGGGAAACAAAACATGTATTAATTTCCTATCCGAAAATCAACAAAAAAAGATGTTTGTATAGATCCATTGTCAAACTCAATGGATTTCGCTGTTTTTCTTCCTTTTTCGATTCAGAATCACCTGTTTTATACAAGTGTAATGCATTATTATCATTATTTATATAACTACCTTATTGTTTCTCTCAATGAATAAATTTCCGTTTTAAATGAAATGCAAAACTGTTCAAACAATCAGCATAGAAATTTTGAAACGACCATAGTCATTATACATGTAAAGGTTTTTACTTTGATTTGCATCATTTTAAAATATGATTTTATTTTATCTATACGTATATACTTTTTGTGACCTTAAGCTATATATCAGATATTTAATTAAATTTAATAAAAAATGTAACTCACATAAATTGAGGTGTCTTTTTCACTAATATGTCAAACAAACTTAAATGCAAATGTATATGCCTCGGTTTTAAAACTTTTCGCACAATAAGGAGACAAATTTCAAAATCAAACTAAATCGCAAGATATCATCAATATTGTACACTAATTCTCATAATGATATTTCTTATGCTATTAAAACGGAAATATACATATATTATGTACGTTTACATTAAGACATTTTGAGATTTGAATTAGTCTACTAAACAGTCCCTTGTTATCAATTATAATTTTAGCAGCATAAAGGGAAAATGTCAGTATTTCGGATTTCTTAAACTGTCTTTACTATCTCTCAATTATGAAACATAATTTGTGTTAAATATATATAACAGCGTAATTACACTACTGTTGATATGTGAGGATTGTCGGAGGTCATGGCGGATAGCAACGGCAACTGATAAGCCCTGCCTAATCTGGACGCTAGTTTGAGTGACAGGCAGCATCATGTTAATTGTTATCTTACTCCCATACAAAAAATAATTAATAACACTTTCGGAATTTATTTCATCATGTTTTTTTTAAGTATTATATGATATGTTGTTTAGATTAACAAAGAATACTGAATAGTAGGATGCCAATAATCAAATATTGCTTATCAGTAGGATGTCTGTCATTTGTGCCATAACTTAGCAACGATCTCAGTCGAGGTGTTTTAGTGTCAAGTGATTTATTGCAACATTTTCCTGAAAGTGACAGATTATGGGGTATTTTAGCATGGTTTTTATATTTTTAATCTGAGGTATTTTAGCATAAACATAGTTTTTAGCATTTTTTTGGTTTTAAAATTAAATTTAAAGGCCAAAAATTGTTTTGAAGAATGTGGAAATTTTAAGATTGAGACAGATAAATAGAGAATACTAGGTTAGTGCCGTGGATGGAGGAAGTTTATCTGGCAAGGCGGAGGAATTTATCGGGCTTGCATTTTTATGGACTACCAGAGTTTTTGCTGGACTACCCAGATTTGGGATCCAGTAGTCCGAGGGACTCAGTAGTCCGAGGGACTACCTTGTGAAAAATGTTAGTGTCTAACCCTGCTGTAAGTAAAATGTAAATTGTTAAAAAAGTCACATAGTTCACAAAAGTTATTTCAAACCTTTCAAAAGTGAAATGGTCAGAAAATATTCTAAAAAAGTCTAAATCTGTACAAAACATCGTTTTAAGTGACAGTTTTGATAATTTTGGGAAAATATTCATTTGAAGGGTGTTGAACATAAAGGTTATGACATGATATAACGTCTCAATTTGATAAAACAAGCCCAAAATAAACATTACTACTAGAGCTGTACGGCCCCTGGCACTTTTTAACAAGACCTAAAATCATTGACCCTTTTATGTAACCACTTTTACATGAATACATACATTGAAAATGGGCATTTTCCTAAGGACCTCGTCCATGCTCAGGAAGGCATCCGTGCGAGCGGCTGCATTGTGGGAGAGAAGAATGCGAACTTTATCCAGCTGGCCTTGAAGAACAAGGCGGTAGATCTGAAAATGAAGTGATACTGTTGTTGATTTTGAAACCAAAAGGTCATAGCTTTCACTAAAAGCAAGAGCACCAACTGTCACAATTTTTAATTTTAGGTCACCAAGTTCGGTGATACCGTATTATATTATGCATAGGACGCACTTTTTTTAACCCCAGATTAACATTTAAAAAATTGCCTGTGTCCTTTCTATGCTATTAGGATTTAATCCTTTTTTCACAAGTCCATTTCAGGCAGAAAGTGTCAGACCGGAGATGAACGCGGTAATGGTAAGTGCCGATACTCGGTGTCCACCCAAGAGAACAACTGACGTAGGTAAAATCACTTAAGTTAACACACACAGAAATATATTAAATGTTTACTTTAAAATGATTTATTAAAAAATAAAATGAAAACAAACATGAGTATTTTTTATTTTTTACAAAAGGGACGCTACTCACAAAAACTCAATTTGAGTCAGCGCTTTAACTGGATTGAGTTATAATGGCAACAGAAACGGGATATGAGGTAAATACCAATTAAACGTTGATCACGATTTTAACATTTTGATATTTTACAAAACATTTTGTTGTATGTTACTGTTTTAAAATAATAATAAAGGAATGTGCATACTGCAAAGTAGCATTAACCGCAAAGTAGCATTATTGTCACTATCAAATCAAATCAAAATGTGTGAAGGTGTCAAAAACACTTGCGCCTGTCATTAGAAAAACATCAATAGAACGAACTATTGCGATGTTAATACTCTACAGTATGGTTGTTTGTTGGCACTTTAAAACGTGTTTTAATACCTATCTGAGGGTGATGACATTTTGAGAACATTCACGCATACTTTAAGACTTATATCATTGTTCTTTACGATACACCGTCAGAAGACAACGAAGGGGAATTGAAGAAAAGCGTCATCAGGTTGACGGATAAAACTGTATTATTACATGTGCTACTGTTACTTTTTTTGCGTATCTACTGTATAAATTTACTTGAAATAAACACGAAGTACGTATCAGTTTGCTATAAAATTTAATATCGCATGGTTTATAATGACCTTTGCCATTTTCACGATCCCAAAAAATAAATCGTCAAAACAAATGAGGCGGATACTGGACTTACCGAAATACGCTAAATTACTGATATACGACGATAATTATCGAAATACACAAGACAGTTATCAAAATATGCCTTATTTACAATACTTTACCAACCTAAATTTTTCGGCTCCGATTTTGACATTTTTCTTCTGCGTGCTATCTTATATATTAAGGGTTTACACCTGTTTTTTTTCACCAATTTTTTTGCCTGCGTCCTATCCATGCTAGTGTCCTATACATAGTATAATGCGGTAAGTGGTTGTACATTAGGGCCAAGTTAGAGAGTGGATTCTGTAGATGCCAATTGCCAATGCCATTGCTTTCTTTTGTATTTCTAAAACTTAGTTACCGTAACAGATCTTGAATGATTATAGTTTTAATAGTAAATCGGGCCTTGCACAATTTGATTTGCGTCATTTGCCCTGCAAAGAAAATAAACTAAAATCCGCTCGATTATTGTAAAATAGTGTTTTTTAACCTAATCCCGGCCGCTTCCTTTTGCGTAATTCATTTATGATGATGTCGGGAACCAGGACATATAAAACCAGCTTGTTATCGATTATAAATTATTAAAAATATTTGAATAATTAACTTAATAGTTATGATCGATTATAAATTATTAAAAATATTTGAATAATTAACTTAATAGCTATGATCGATTATAAATTATTAAAAATATTTGAATAATTAACTTAATAGTTATGATCGATTATAAATTATTAAAAATATTTGAATAATTAACTTAATAGTTATGATCGATTATAAATTATTAAAAATATTTGAATAATTAACTTAATAGTTATGATCGATTATAAATTATTAAAAATATTTGAATAATTAACTTAATAGTTATGATCGATTATAAATTATTAAAAATATTTGAATAATTAACTTAATAGTTAATAAATAGCTAAACAATAAACAACTAGTCATAATTTGTTTTTTTCAATTCCTAAACAATTATCTACAGTCTCCACGTTTGACCAAATTCATTAGATAAATGAGGTAAGAGGTTTATATCCGGTATTTGACTATAATATTTATCACAATGATCTTGTTTTTGGAAATTAAATAGGATCAAATATTGAACCTGAAGAATCTTACTTGCCCAGGTGGACAAGTGAGGTTGAATTTCATTTTGCCAGACCTCGATATTCACTCGCAAATGCGAGCAGGCAAGTGGATTTTTCAAGGCAAAACACAAGCAACAACTTAATCAAACACAACACAAACTTACACAATCCCAGTATTCTCGGTGCTGCTCAGGAAATTCATCTCTTGTGATTTCAGCAAATAGCTGTTCGCCCTCAGTAAAATGCCAGCGAAGCCATTCCAACAGCTGAGAGATTACAACTCCCCCTAAAATGATTAACAATTAACTTTAAAAAAGTCTGAAATTTTTACTAACACAGCTCTGAGTTTCCAAGTTTACAACAATATTATCAAAAATTCTGGTACTTAGGGACTATACCAACAGTTGACAGAAACTGCAAGTAGCTAGGTTATTTACAAAACCTCATAACTGCTTGAAATGAATTACATTTTTATGCATTCAGAGATACAGTCGAACCTCGTTATGTCGACTTTTTCGGGACCTAGTGAAAAAAGTCGAGATAACAAAAAGTCGACTCATCCAAATTACAAAAAATATCACCAATCCCAACACGTATGAGTTGGATTGTCCGATGTTTACATCCACAATTGAACGGTCTTGTTAAATATTTTCGTTGTGAAAACAGCAAACTTATTATTGAAAAATAAAGTGAAACAAAAGAAGAATTATTTGTGTCAAATTTATTTCTTTTACGTTTATGGATCACACAAAACATATAAAACCATAATTGCATACATTTGTATATTGTAAGATTTTATACCGGGTCCTTCTCTGAATTGGTCGACCAGAGCAGTGGAACTAACATTTGACATTTTGAAGTTATTCTTTCTGTTCCCATTCGGGATTGATATCTTATCAATAAAATTGTCATCTTTTATACAATACCAAAGAGCTTGAGCAATAAATGTCTCTTTAATTAAATATATAAACAAACAACTTTAATTATTCACAATTACCCATTACATTTTTGTATCCCCCAATTATGATAGCTTGTTATATTGACACGCACGGTATTTTGCGACATGCCGCAAACCATCATGAATATTTTCACACCTACGTCTCGATCTACAGTTCAACATAAAGAACATAGGAAAAGTGTGGAATTCGACCACTGGGACTGAAAAACGAGGTCGACATAGCGAAAAAGTCAAGATAAAAAAATTCGACACAAATTTATTTTATATAGAATAAGAAGGAATAAATTCGGGACCGGAAAAAAAGTCGACATAACCGGAAAGTCGACTTATCCGACGTCGACATAGCGAGGTTCAACTGTATTTCAATTTCTATCTGGACTACCTACCATCCATCTTAACCATCACAAGGCGATACAAATCCACAGAATAACACAACGAACCAGAATGGGGAAACTAACATTTTGGCTATATCTAGACTACAATGTACCAACGAACCATCCAAGCTAACCAGAGGCAATCTCCATCCGGATATTCTCACAAAGATTTACAAAAGAATTCTGATACCTAAGCTTTCTTTAAACTCCAGTAACAAAGTTAATTTTCAAAATCTCATAAGGATTGGAAAAAGTAACATCTTTAACTACATCTGCACTACCAACAATCCATCCTTGACAGTTTGTCCAGTTAGCACAGTTTTAAGTGCACTTACTTCTCTTCAAGGCCACCAGGGTTCCATTCCGGGCACGGGCACATATAAGTTTGTGGTCATGAATCCGGAAAATTGAGTTTTCCCCAGATCTCCCCACAACACAAGACCACCCTCTCGCACAACATTGTGCCAATGAGAGTTACTTAGTATAAGTTTATATAACTTTCTTCACAATCGTTGTGAAATTAAATTTAAACTAGAAATGTGTCCATAGGACACGGATGCCCCCACTTCGATTTTTTGTCACAGAAAATAAGCCATAATGATTATTCAGGATAATCTGCACAAGGGCAAATCCTTTTCAAAAATTAGATCGGATAAGATATTTTTTAAGTATTGTTGGGAAATAAAGGGCCCTAACTCCTAAATGATTAAAGCGATTTCCATGGCTATCGAACTTGATCAAGGTATTATGGTCACAAACATGTGTTAAAAGTTTGGTGAGGATTGGACAAACAGTTTTCAAGAATTAGATCGGAAACAATCTTCGGGACGTATTTTTCAAGTCTTTTTTTTGCAAATAAAGGGCCGTAACTCCTAAATGACAAAAGCGATTTCCATGGCTATCGAACTTGATCAAGATATTATGGTCACAATCATGTATGTAAAGTTTGGTGAGGATTGGACACATACTTTTCAAGAATTAGATTGGAAACATATATTTTTGAAGTATTTTTGGCAAAAAAGGGCCGTAACTCCTAAATGACTAAAGCGATTTCCATGACTATCGAACTTGATCAAGATATTATGGTCACAAACATGTGTTTAAAGTTTGGTGAGGATTGGACAAACGGTTTTCAAGAATTAGATCGGAAACAATCTTCGGGACGTACGTACGTACAGACAGACAGACGTACGTATGGACAAGGGCAACCCTATATGCCCCCACTTTGTGGGGGCATAACTACCAATCCATCATCAGGTGTGAGATTGATCCCAAAAATCTCTCTAAGGCTCGCAATGAGTAACTCACTATTCTATCCTAACTCACCGGGTGCTAGTTCGATCCACAGTATCTCACTTAGGTTCCGAACATGTGACAAACTTCTAAACTTTATCCAGTCACACATATTTTACTCCTTACTCACCAGGAGCAAAATTGAATCACAGTATCTCAAAGACACCCAATGAGTAACTAACTTCTAAACTATATTCCGACACTAAATAATTTACCGTATCTCACCAGGTGCGAGGTCGAACCACAGTATCTCACAGACTGGGACTGAGTATCTAACTTCAACACTATATCTGGACCCTACTCACCAGGGGCTTGAGCAGTATCTCACAAAGGCTCGGAATAAGTATCTTACTTCTACACTATATCTGGACCCTAACTCACCAGGGGCGAGGTCGATCCACAGTATTTCGCACAGACTCCATATGAGCTCAGTCATATTGAAGATCTTCATCTGTTCTTCCAACACCACCTTCGAGTCACCATCCTCACAGCTCTCTGAAATGTAGAGTTGTATTAAAATGCTACAGGCATCAACATTTCCATATATAAAGCACTTTTTTTTTATTCAGATGACAGGTGTGTTTACAAATAAATTTGGCTAATTCAGATGGCAAAAAAATGGCTATCATTATTCATTTCCTCTCACAATGTTACCCTTACGACCTATTTCTGCCTTTACATAATTTTCGAAGGCATGGCCAATTATGACACTTTGACATTGAGTGTACCACTTTTTTTATTCAGATGACAGGTGTGTTTACAAATAAATTTGGCTAATTCAGATGGCAAAAAAATGGCTATCATTATTCATTTCCTCTCACAATGTTACCCTTACAACCTATTTCTGCCTTTACATAATTTTCGAAGGCATGGCCAATTATGACACTTTGACATTGAGTGTACCAAGTCTCATTGGAATATTTGAATATCTATTATCAGGGCTTCTAAAACTTTGGAACATCAATCGGTCCGGACCCGGCGACGACCCCCCCCCCCCAAAAAAAATAAAATAAAATAAATAAAAATAAAATAATAAATCCCCCCCCCACCCCCAAAAAAGAAAGACCTGTTCAGTCCGATTTTATAAAAATGTCATACATTTTCGCGACGTCTTTTCTGTCGATATTTTTTGCGATGAGGCAATTCATAAGAGGGCTCTAGAGCTAGCATAGCCGATTCGTATAGTCATTGATACAAGTTTAATTCAAATGAGATTCTCATCGAGTTCTGCGGCGTTTTTAACAAGAGAGACTGCGATCGTAATTAACTGTGGCTGTCGGGAGGCGATCAGATGACAAAAAGTGAAACAGTATTATGATTTATTTGCTTAATGCTTCTTTAGTAGGTCAACATTCAACTGATAATCTTGAATAATAGTATATATCTAGATTTATAATCGGGGCAACAAGCTTAAAGTGTGATATCGACAACGATTTTTTCATTACTGCGAATAAATATGACATAAGCGGTGGACACAGCTGTCAGACTATGTAGTTAATCAAGCATATCGCTGTTGATATCCTATATATTATACAGGGCAGTTGCCTAATTCCGGATCAATTTTTAAGTTTTCTTAAAATATTGTCTTAATTACTGAACATAAGTGCATAAAATTTTAATAGAAAAATGTTGGGTCCTATATCAACCAAACTGGAAAAAGAATAAAAGGAAAAAACAATTAATTATAATATAATATTCAGTACGCAATAACGGCTTAAACGACGACAAAAACCTGCATTCAGTGCCTAAATATTCGGATTTTTTCAAAGAACAAAATAAACATTATCAAGTCAATATACAAATATTTAAATGCTGCTTAAATGAACATCATGTATTAAATGTTTAACCTGTATATAAATTTTATATTTCTCTGAAGTATTTGTATGTGTATTTTCGGCGTATCCGAACTACTAATTTGTCCGAATTTGCAAAATTTTGAAAGTACGAATCTGCTTCATTTCTGCTTCGTTTTCATATCAAATGCTGCACAACACAAAACAATGACATCGTCAATTTATTTACTTTATATGTAATTGGCATTGTATTTCGTGATTGAAGATAAGTCATAAACATCGTATAGTAAGTCTAGTGTTTAAAGATAACCCTGTCGAACCTCAATATAAAAGCTCGCGCTGTGTGATGTCATCCCCCACGTGACTAAATATTGACATTTAGGAAAGCGAAAGTTTAGAGGTATTTATTTTGGGGTTATACTCGAATAGCTGCACCTTTGTCTTGTTTCTGTTGCTATGGAGGTCAGTTGCGTAGACTGTGATCATTCTATATTGATCACGGTCGCCGAAATGCATTTTAAACGATTTCCGAATATTTAGGCAAATCCGGAATTAGGCAACTGTCCAGTAACGTTAATTAATTCGGTATTTTCATGCTTTCACGGATTAACAATGACATGCGATTATCTTTAAAGCCGTTTTTAACCAGCAATGGTTCTTTTTAACAATTTAAATTTAACCGTTTTGTAATTAACAAACGGATATCATGTAATGATCGACGACGACATAGCATATTGCCATGTGAAAATATGGACCGATTTTAACACTTAACCAGGAAAGCTGCAAGCAGATAATTAGCACATAGTTTGTTTAATTGTGTCTTCTGCTTATACCAAAACACGTGATTGGACTGATTGCAAGTGTGTGCTAATTAACAGATCTATAGAGTGATCAGCGTAGCGGAAAAAGCAGCTGGTCGCATCGGCCTCATGGTAACCAAGACACTCTTATGACCTGTTGGATGTACTGTAGTTTTGAATGTGTGAATGACCCATGAATGTTTGTGTATTACAATTACTACATCTTTTACTGATTTAGTCGTTTTGGACCGAAATTACAATTTTTTTTAGAAAATTTCAGACCGATTTTTTTTACACTTTTTGAAACTGAAATCGGTCAGGCTTGGTCAAAATTGGTCCAGAAGCCCTGTCTATTATAGTAATGGAGTTTATAATGGCTAAGGTTTTAAGTTTTTCCAATACCTCAATTTTTATAAAAACAGCAACAATAGAACAGCTAAATATACCGGTACTAATTATAATAACAATAAGTAATGAAAAGGTCCCTTAACCGCTAACCTGGGTAAGAAATATTTCCCCGAACAGGAGTGTAATTTGAAAATAATTTGGAGTCAAATAAATATATGGTATTGACCCTGTGGTTCCAAGCAAAAACCCAATGGTGGGGAATAATGATAAACCCTAACATACATTTTACCAAACATTTTATTTTCACAGCCCTGCATAACATACACGTCTCACTATTTTAAGTAAAATTACTGTTTTACGAATGCCTGTACTGGTTAACATTCAATTTTTGGCACAGGTAAAGAATACTTTTCGTAAACAGAGAACAGGTTGGTTTCCTGAGATATTTAAAATTGATCCAAAACCCTACTATGTCTGTTATGATACAAATGACAAATAACCTATTCAAGACCACAAAACCTTGCCAAAATTACCTGATGATTATGAAACAAAAGACAAGTATCCTTAATAATACAATGAAAACAACAGGCCAGTCCAGAAGTCGAAAAATTCTAAATAAAGCACAAGGCAAGGGTCAAAACGACAATGAACTAGAGCCAAAAACACATTAACATCACATACACAAATACAAACACCAAAACAAACTAACATCACATACACAAATACAAACACCAAAACAAACTAACTCCACATACACAAATACAAACACCAAAACAAATTCCACATACACAAATACAAACACCAAAACAAACTAACTCCACATTCACATATACAAACACCCAAACAAACTAACTCCACATACACAAATTCAAACACCAAAACAAACTCCACATACACAAATACAAACACCAAAACAAATTCCACATACACAAATACAAACACTAAAACAAACTCCACATACACAAATACAAACACCAAAACAAACTCCACATACACAAATACAAACACCAAAACAAACTCCACATACACAAACACCAAAACTAACTCCACATACACAAATACAAACACCAAAACAAACTCCACATACACAAACACCAAAACAAACTCCACATACACAAATACAAACACCAAAACAAACCCCGCATACACAAATACAAACACCAAAACAAACTCCACATACACAAATACAAACACCAAAACAAACCCCACATACACAAATACAAACACCAAAACAAACACCACATACACAAATTCAAACACCAAAACAAACTCCACATACACAAATACAAACACCAAAACAAACTCCACATACACAAATACAAACACCAAAACAAACTCCACATACACAAATACAAACACCAAACCAAACTCCACATACACAAATACAAACACCAAAACAAACTCCACATACACAAAAACAAACACCAAAACAAACTCCACATACACAAATACAAACACCAAAACAAACCCCACATACACAAATACAAACACCAAAACAAACCCCACATACACAAATACAAACACCAAAACAAACTCCACATACACAAAAACAAACACCAAAACAAACTCCACATACACAAATACAAACACCAAAACAAACTCCACATACATAAATACAAACACCAAAACAAACTCCACATACACAAATACAAACACCAAAACAAACCCCACATACACAAATACAAACACCAAAACAAACTCCACATACACAAATACAAACACCAAAACAAACCCCACATACACAAATACAAACACCAAAACAAACCCCACATACACAAATACAAACACCAAAACAAACTCCACATACACACATTCAAACACCAAAACAAACTCCACATACACAAATACCAAAACAATCTCCACATACACAAATACAAACACCAAAACAAACTCCACATACACAAATACAAACACCAAAACAAACCCCACATACACAAATACAAACACCAAAACAAACTCCACATACACAAATACAAACACCAAAACAAACTCCACATACACAAATACAAACACCAAAACAAACTCCACATACACAAATACAAACACCAAAACAAACTCCACATACACAAATACAAACACCAAAACAAACCCCACATACACAAATACAAACACCAAAACAAACCCCGCATACACAAATTCAAACACCAAAACAAACTCCATATACACAAATACAAACACCAAAACAAACTCCACATACACAAATACAAACACCAAAACAAACTAACACCACATACACAAACACCAAAACAAACTCCACATACACAAATACAAACACCAAAACAAACTCCACATACACAAATACAAACACCAAAACAAACTCCACATACACAAATACAAACACCAAAACAAACTCCAAATACACAAATACAAACACCAAAACAAACTCCACATACACAAATACAAACACCAAAACAAACTCCACATACACAAATACAAACACCAAAACAAACTCCACATACACAAATACAAACACCAAAACAAACTCCACATACACAAATACAAACACCAAAACAAACTCCACATACACAAATACAAACACCAAAACAAACCCCACATACACAAATACAAACACCAAAACAAACTCCACATACACAAATACAAACACCAAAACAAACTCCGCATACACAAATTCAAACACCAAAACAAACTCCGCATACACAAATACAAACACCAAAACAAACTCCGCATACACAAATTCAAACACCAAAACAAACTCCACATACACAAATACAAACTCAGACTCATCAAAATTGCTTTACAGATAAACGTTGGGATTAAGACCTTGGAACGGTCAGTGAAACAAAAACTGGAGCCTGAGTCTACTAGAGGCTTAGACTAGTTTGCAAGGCCAAAATCTCACACCAAGTGTCCCAACATTTATCAATAATTACTGAATTAAAAGATATATGCCTTATCAGACAACTCATCAACTTGAAAACAATGAAGAATAAAGTAAAAAATAACATTTAAACTAATAAATCAATTTTAAGTTCTCAACGCCCAGATACAAAAATCAAGATTAAATATCTATGATATAGTTATTAACAACCAAAACAAGACACTTTTGAAATTGAAATTCATTGTAGAACAAACAAGCCAATCATTGTATTATCAAGCTACAAATTTGCTTGAATAGCATATTTCATGTTTAAGGTAAAATAATATTTCATAAATTATTTGCTAAAGATCATGCATGCTCCATAATACACAAGTCAGTGGTAATGATTTAAGGACATAATCAGTCCAAATATTATATTGAAAAGATCAAGTTTATGATGCAGTTTGCTTGACAACATAGTCAACATGTGTTTAATAGGATTAGAGAAGTATCGTCTTCAATTTTACTTGTTGGACTGACCATACACAAAAACTGGAACTAGACATAATGGATTTGAAGAGATATAACAAAATAAACAAGAAACACCGCAATGCGGCGAAACCAGGTTTTTAATGATTGACAGAAGAACTTCAGCCTGTGTCTGTTTTTCTATTTTTGGTAACACTGACCTTGACTAATACTTCAACATTGCCTGAACCTATGGTCATCAAACTTGACATGGATGTTGGGCCTGATCAGTAGATGACTCTTATTGATTTTAGGAGTCATAGGGTCAAAAGTCAAGGTCACAGTGACCTTGAATGATAATGATCATGCATGATTAGTTAACTTTTTTGTGTTAAAGGTTACTGTGACCTTGGCCTTGGCCTGATGACCCCCAAAGTCGATAGGAGTCATTTAATGGTCAGGGCCAACCTTCATGTCAAGTCCAGGAATTGTCGAGTTTGCTTTCAAAGTCACTGTGACCTTGACCTTTGACCTCTAAAATCAAAAGGTGTCATCTACTTGTCAGGCCCAAACTCCAAGTCAAGTTTGAGGGCCATGAATACAGGCATTGTTATCACCAGGACAACCTTTTATCATTCAAAGGTCACTGTGACCTTGACCTTTGGTCCAATGACCCCTAAAACAATAGGGGCCATCTACTGGCCAGGCCCAACCTCCAAGTCTAGTTTGAGGGCCATGGGTGCAGGCATTGTCGAGTTATCACTCGGACAACCTTTTACCATTCCAGGTCACTGTGACCTTGACCTTTGACCTCTAAAATCAAAAGGTGTCATCTACTTGTCAGGCCCAACCTCCAAGTCAAGTTTGAGGGCCATGAATGCAGACATTGATAAGTTATCACCAGGACAACCTTTTATCATTCAAGGTCACTGTGACCTTGACCTTTGGCCCAATGACCCCTTAAACAATAGGGGCCATCTACTGGCCAGGCCCAACCTCAAAGTAAAGTTTGAGGGCCATGGGTGCAGGCATTGTCGAGTTATCACTCGGACAACCTTTTACCATTCCAGGTCACTGTGACTTTGACCTTTGGCCTGATGACCCAAAAAACAATAGGGGTCATCTACTGTACAGGCCCAACCTCCAAATCAAGTATGAGGGCCATGGGTGCAGGTATTGTCGAGTTACCACTCGGACAACCTTTTACCATTCCAGGTCAATGTGACCTTGACCTTTGGCCCGATGACCCCCAAAAACATTTGATTTTGACAGGAAAGCGGTATGGCGTTAGAAGGGTATAAAAAGCGGTATATTTTACCTACCGCCGGTAGAGTTCACATGTATGGTAAGCATGGGTAATAGGCAACAAACATAAAGTTCATGTTTTGTGTTTGGGTTAGCTGAAAACTTTGTGCGTTCAACATTTGAGGACAGAAAGTGTTGTAAGCAGATTAGTTGCATTAACTATTTTAATATGTGCCAAGTAAAGGTCATCTGAAAAAAAACAAATAATATTTGTTTTTAAAACAGTACACATGGTCCAAATTTCATTGCTGTAGTGTCAAAAATAAGAAAGTAGGTCAAGAGGTCACAAACAAGGTCATCAAAGTACAAAATAAATATTTGTTTACAAACAGTACACATGATCCAAATTTCATTGCAGTACCTTCAAAAATAATTAAGTAGGTCAAAAGGTCACAGTCAAGGTCATCTGAGGACAACATTGATGCTCGTTTGCAAAACTGTACACATGGTCCAAATTTCATTGTTGTAGCCTTAAAAAAAAGAAAGTAGGTCAAATGGTCACAGTCAAGATCATCCGAGAATAACATTGATGCTGGTTTGCAAAACTGTACACATGGTCCAAAGTTCATTGTTGTAGCTTCAAACATAAGAAAGTAGGTCAAAAGGTCACAGTCACGGTCATCTGAGGACACCATTGATGCTGGTTTGCAAAACTGCTCACATGGTCCTAATTGCTAGATGGTCATCATATGATGCTCCACAACAAATATCAAATGTATGAGCCTTGTGGTTTGAAACAAGAAGATTTTGAAAGTTTTTCTTAAATAAGTCTCTAAGAAACTTGTGATCCCAGGGGCAGTGCCGGTTTTGACCCCAGGGACATAATTTTAACAACCATGGTAGCGGACCACTAAATTATGCCTTATTCAAAATAGCAAGGGTGTGCCTAGCAGTTTCAGACAAAAAGATATTCAAACATTTCCCAATTTAGGTACACAACAAGAGGCCCATTAGGGCCTATGCTCTACGGGCATGACTCTTGTGGTCATTTTCAATCCAGAGCATGTATGTATGGTTAAAAGGCAACAAACATATAGTTCACATTATGTGTTTGGGTTACCTGAAAATGTTGCACGTTCAACATCTGAGGACAGAAAGCGTTGTAAGTTGCATAAACTATTTTATAGTGTGCCAAGTAAAGGTCATCTGACAAAAAAAATGCTTCCAAAACTGTACTCATGGTCAAAATAGCAAGTGTCTGCATAGCTGGTTCAGACAAAAAGATTTTCAAACATTCCCAATTTAAGTATACCAAACCTGTGAACCCTGGGGGATTGATGGCCAATAATGACCCCAGGGGCATAATTTAAACAAACATTCACAATCATTTGTGCTGAGATGGATGCATGAACACACAAAAAGATTTTAAAACATTTCCCTGTTTAAGTTTACCAAACCTGTGAACCCTGGGGCATGGCCAGTAAGGACCCCAGGGGCATAATTTGAACAAACATTCACAACATATTTTGAATGCGAGAAATACAGACACTTAGAGCTCATAAATGGCCATTGGCTTTTCAACAAGAACAAGGCAGAGTAATTCACAAAATCAACTGCAGAACCAACAAGAGCTGTCACAGAGACAGTGTGCTCAAATTTTCCACCGCTTTTTAGTGTAAGGATTGAAAAGTTTTGGCAAAACATGCATGGATCACTGTTAGATTAGATTTCAATGCAATACATGATGTGCTGAGATATTAACATAAATTTTGTAACATGCAAAATTTTAACCAGAATGTTTAAGTCTAATAATAAAGGGCCATTATTTGCAAAATACAGTTATCTAACTTGGTTATTCAATAAGGTTGGGCGGTTGAATACCATTGTATAAAGTCTCACAGGTTCGGATCATGATGGTGAACAAATGTGCAAAGTTTTAAAGCCATATGTCGATGGACATTGAAATTATCTGAGGTAGAACGCAAACTTAACATAAATTCTAAGTCGAAAAAGGCGCATAATTCTGTCAAAAGGCTTAATAGAGTTACCTCCTCATGTGTACAGGTTGAAGGCATAATGGTGAACAAGTGTGCAAAGTTTCAAAGCCAGATGACAATTGAATTGGAAAATATTTGAGGTGGTACGCAAACTTTAACGTAAATTCTAAGTCCAAAAAGGGGCATAAATCTGTCAAAATGCTTGATACAGTGACCTCCTCCTGTGTACAGGTTGTCGGCATGATGGTGAACAAGCGTGCAAAGTTTCAAAGCCAGATGTCAATGGACTTTGAAAATATTTGAGGTAGTACTCAAACTTTACGTAAATTCTAAGTCGAAAAAGGTGCATAATTCTGTCAAAATGCTTGATAGTTACCTCCTCCTGTATACATGTTTGGGGCATAATGATGAACAAGCATGCAAAGTTTTAAAGCTAGATGTCAATGGACTTTGAAAATATTTGAGGTGGTACGCAAACTTTAACGTAATTTCTAAGTAGAAAAAGGGGCATAATTTTATCAAAATGCTTGATAGAGTTACCTCCTCCTGTGTACAGGTTAAGGGCATGATGGTGAACAAGTGTGCATAGTTTCAAAGCCATATGTCAATGGACTTTGAAAATATTTGAGGTGGTACGCAAACTTTAACATAAGTGGTTACGCCGACGCTGACGCTCGGGTGACTAGGATAGCTCTACTTATTCTTCGAAAAGTCACGCTAAAAAGCAGGTTGTCTCCCTTTAATCCTAGACTTGACTTTACATGTAAACTTGGCTAAAAATAGAATTTGCTCATGCAGACTTGGCTAAAATTAGGTTAGCTAAAAATAGCATTTTTTAAAAACTTTCAAGGCCCATAATCAAGGCATGCATGGGTGGATCTGGCTGGTTTTTGAAAGGAACGGAGCTGTGATTAATATCTCAGTACTGTACAAGTTTTATCGAGATACAATCAAAACTGACGACTGTATCATGTTCACAAACAATTGTTTACAGACACACTGACGCACATATGACGTACACATTACAATCGACTTTGGCCAGTAGAGCTAAAAATGGATTAAAATAAAAATAAAATTTTGGTCGCAGCATGGATCGTACCTGGGTCGTCTCAGTCAGCAGTCACAGACTATATCCATCACAATTGTGGCATAATTTGTCAACAAATGTTGTAAGAGTTTAATTACCGTAAATGACTGGTTATAAGACGCACATTTTTCCCTCAGATTGCTTGCGTCTTACAACCAGTAACAAGCTTTTGACATTTTTTCTGTTGTCGATTTCAGGCCGAAATTGGCTCGTCAAAGAAATTAGCTAAAGAACTTTAGCGAACACTTATCAATTACATTTTTGGACGTGTTAATGTAAAGTAAACATAAAAAAATATCTACATTAAAGTTTGGAAGCCAGAACTACAGAAAAATCAATGGTGAAAAAACTAGTTTGTTAACATTAATGTAGAAAGGGATGTCACCCGCGTCATCTTTATCAAGTTTATATGTGTTAAAATGGCAGTTGAAGATCGGGATACGGTGTATCATAAAACGTTTACTATTGAATTTTTTTTATTATTGTACGAATAAAATTATTCAACATTATTTGGTATAAAACAATATTTATACATGCAAATAGAGAAGCATAGCTGTGCACTGTCGAAATATTGTTTGTCAGTGGTATGATAAGGTGTGAAAAACTTGCACTGCCTTTATGCAGTTTAACATACCAATAGTTGCGAACCAAACTGTTGCGATAAAAGTCTTGTTTTTAAGAACGTTGCCACGTTCTTTATACTTTCCTGTAGATGTTGGCATTTTGAGAACAAACACGTACAATATAAGGTTTTTGCTTTACAAAACAAAAAACATAAATTTCGTCACTGTCAACAAACATGGTGGCCGATATTGGCAGACAATTTTAACATTTTTTCTATGCGTCCTAAAACCCAAAACATAGATAAAAACAAGAGCTGTCACAGTATATGACGAATGCCCCCGAATGTGAAATTGACCTACGAACAAGGTCAGTACATGAAAAGTTGATCTTGCCTTTACGTGTCAAATACATATGGCAAGTTATTTTAAATTGCCTCTGAACATAAAAAATACCACCCATACTTGACAACCTACACTGTTATGTCCTTATATTCAGAATTCCCTTGTGAATAAACACTAAGTGTATCTTTCACCTTAGAGGTAGGGACATGGGTCATGCACACGACACGTCGTCTTCGTATGTGGAACACATGTAGCAAGTTATTTTAAAATCTGTCCATACAAGAGAAAGTTACAGCCCGGACACGACAACCTATACCCTATGTCCTTGTATGCAGCACTCCATTGTGAATAAACACTAAGTGTGACCTTGACCTTTGAGGTAGGGACACGGGTCTTACACGCGACACGTCGTCTTGGTATGTGGAACACATGTGGCAAGTTATTTTAAAATCTGTCCATACAAGGGAAAGTTACAGCCCGGACACGACAACCTATACTCTATGTCCTTATATGCAGCACTCCATTGTGAATAAACACTATGTGTGACCTTGACCTTTGAGGCAGGGACACGGGTCTTGCACGCGACACGTCGTCTTGGTATGTGGAACACATGTGGCAAGTTATTTTAAAATCTGTCCATACAAGAGAAAGTTACAGCCCGGACACGACAACCTATACCCTATGTCCTTATATGAAGCACTCCATCGTGAATAAACACTAAGTGTGACCTTGACCTTTGAGGTAGGGACACGGGTCTTGCACACGACACGTCGTCTTGGTATGTGGAACACATGTGGCAAGTTATTTTAAAATCTGTCCATACAAGGGAAAGTTACAGCCCGGACACGACAACCTATACTCTTTGTCCTTATATGCAGCACTCCATTGTAAATAAACACTAAGTGTGACCTTGACCTTTGAGGTAGGGACACGGGTCTTGCACGCGACACGTCGTCTTGGTATGTGGAACACATGTGGCAAGTTATTTTAAAATCTGTCCATACAAGAGAAAGTTACAGCCCGGACACGACAACCTATACTCTATGTCCTTATATGCAGCACTCCATTGTGAATAAACACTAAGTGTGACCTTGACCTTTGAGGTAGGGACACGGGTTTTGTACGCGACACGTCGTCTTGGTATGTGGAACACATTTGGCAAGTTATTTTAAAATCTGTCCATACAAGGGAAAGTTACAGCCCGGACACGACAACCTATACTCTATGTCCTTATATGCAGCACTCCATTGTAAATAAACACTAAGTGTGACCTTAACCTTTGAGGTAGGGACACGAGTCTTGCACGCCACACGTCGTCTTGGTATGTGGAACACATGTGGCAAGTTATTTTAAAATCTGTTCATACAAGGGAAAGTTACAGAGCCGGACGGACGGACGGACGGACGGACGGACGGACGGACGGTGCGATTTTAATATGCCCACCTTCGGGGGCATAAAAATTAATTCTCGAGCGCTCATCTATTTTTGTTCAGTAATAAAGGGGGCATAACAATTATTACAGCCAGAGTAATTGGCCTTGCTGTACATGAGGGTTTTGTTTTTGGCAAGGTGTGTACCAAATTTCAATGGAATTTTTGAATATCTTAACCTCACACTTGTCCCAACATTTATCAATAATTACTAAGTTAAAAACTATAAGCCTCATCAGAAAAACACATCAACTTGAAAACATGAAAAATCAAGTAAAAATTAACATTTAAACTAATACATTAATTTCACGTTCTTAATGACCAGATACAAAAATCGAGTTCACATATCTATAATGTAGACATTAACTACCAAAACCCAAAGACACTTATATTGGCATTAAATTGAAATTCAATGTGGAACAAGCCAAACATAATTTTATATGCTAAACATCTATCAACCAATTTGAATATGGTAGCACAGTCCTATGCATATGTACCAGACAGCGACTGGGACTCAGCAAGGGCTTATCAGCTAGTAAGTAATTCACTTATAGCTGTTATTCTCCCATTAACTTCAGCTGAAAGCCTAGCCATCACTAATTGGCCCTCTTTGATCTTATCTGGGGATGTGAAGTTGATTTCTGAAGGGTCAAGCTAATTTCTTTAGATGCAGTTCCTCATAATATATTATTTATTTTATAAATACATTTCTTAACTAGAAAGAAGAAGATTTAATGCTTTATTTTTTAACGTTCTGAATGTGATTGTTTTAATTAATAAGGCAATGTTTGATTAAGTCTGTATTGTTGTGTGTTTTTTAATTGATTGTAATACTTTTAACTTCGTAATTATGGAGTAGCAGGGCTCGACATTAACGGTGGTCCGATGGTCCGGGACCACCAGATTCATGGTCCGGACCAGTAGAAACCAGTTCTGGCTAGTCCGACTGGACCAGTGAAATTTCCAAGAAGAAATAATTTAATCAGAAATGTAAAGCACGATCCCTGACTTAATCTGACAATATGTATAATCCAACAAATAAATGCAGTGCAAGCAGCGTTCGTTGTTTTTATTTACATTCCCTTGCGCATGCGTTACATCTGCGACCGGAAGTAAACAGCACAGAACAGTTTACGATAACTGTGAAATCATCGGAATTAGGTCAATCTTTATTACGATGTAAAATTCCAATAACTTATTTTAGCAAATCATTTCGTCCATATTTATTATTGATGACCAATAAGTACTCACTATCTGTTTGAAAATGCTTGTTTGGATCATGGACATATACCTATTTCCTATTTGCTAAATGCTATAGTATTGAGTTTGTATTATTTCTGATGTTACTTTCTGACTAGTTATAAATAAGTGTATGTGCGTTCTAGTCAAACATGTAAATGGCCATACATGGTATACATTCTGTTATTACTGACCATTGAAGTTTTATACTAGTCCATCAATGTATGATTGTTGTTGCTTTACATGATTTTATGTAACTTTCTAACCAAACCAGTATTGATGTGCATTCAGATTTCTAGTCATACCATTATATATGTTTTGAACTTACTCAATTATTGCCATTTGCTGATGTGATTGACAAATTTTAATGTACATTCAAGTCAGATATGTACTATATATCTTTTATTGCTGCCTGATAATCCAACGTATATTCTAGTCAATCCTCATACTATTGTTTCATTGTTGTAATGTTAACCAGTTAAAGTTTTATATTAAAATTAAAAGCTCACTATTATTTTCATCATGTGCGTATATAATAAACCTTCACAGGCAAAGAATTAAAATCATATCATCAAAAAGTATCAATTTGGTCAGGACCAGTGGATATTAGGTCAGGACCAGTAGAAAATATATCTACTAGTCCGAATGGACCAGTGGATTTAAAAGTTAACGTCGAGCCCTGGAGTAGATGAGTTTATGCATAAATATTTCAAGGTTTTGGGCATTATTGAAGTAAGGAATTGTCATAAGTTTTAATTATTAGTTAAATTGTATAATGTTATATACAAATAATGATTTATTAATATTTCCATTGTATGGTAACTTTGGGAACAAAAAAGAAAGAAACGAAATTTATCCTCACATGAAGGTAAAACATTGCACCGCCTGTACCGCCCGTCCCTTTTTCTTTCCAGTCTGTTTCTTATGCGTGGAAGGGGTTGGGCGGTTAAAATAACATGGCTCGAAAACTTGTCATCCTCAAGAATAGCATATTTTGGTTAAAGGTCAAAGTTAATCTTAGGTTTTACAATTATGGAAGAATGTTGAAAGGGAGGATGCATATTTTGAGATGTTACAAACTGTGAAACATGTTTCTCAGATACTGAGTGAGTCAGTGCTCCAGCTAAGCCTAAATAGTAGAATGGGACACCCGGCTGTCCCTTTCCAGCACCCTACTATCTTTTTACTACGCCCTGTTGTGCCATTTAAGTAAATTTTCAGAAATAAGTATAAACATAATTAAACATAATTTTGACACTAAAGGAATAATAACAGTGTAGGTATTCATAACACACTATTAGTATTGAAAGCAGTTACAACACTTTCACAATAAGAAGTGGACATTGGTCCATGCAAGTGCCAATAACTTGAATAAGGATCATTCAGCACACATCAGAAGTGCCCTTTCTGACCTAGCACCCTGCCCTTTACAAATCCTGGCTGGAACAATGAATCATAAGTTTGTGAAACCATTATCAAAGAATTCATTTGATGTTATTCAAGAGTGGTACCTTGAAACCCCTCTCATGATTCAAGTTCTCTTCAAAGGGTTCATGAACAAGGTAATAATAAGGCATGCTGATGACAATCATTTTTGGCAAGAAATATACGATACTATATTGCCAATATGACACTTTTTTGAATTCACTAAATGAAAAATAATAATGATAAGGACATTTTTTAATCATTTATTCATTTATTTATTAAGTTCACGAGTAATGGATAATTTTTAGACATATTAAAGTTTGCATTGATCATTACGTCTTGAAAATTCACAATGCAGTTTTCTGAAATTCATTGAGCACTGAATGAACTGTTCTCAGACAGTCCAATTGCACAAAGTATTACTACTTGACTAACTTGTTGTAGTTATTAATTTAAAGCGAGGGCTAAATAGTAATTTCTTATTTTTTAAGGAATAATATGACAAGGGTATTAATAATTGATCTATCTATCTATATATCTTCCATTAATGTCAAACCCCTACTACGGACCTAGACACTTATTTTCAGACAAATCTTTAAGATCTTTGAAAAAAAAAATTATTTCAGCATTATTGTACATACTTATGTGTATATTCTCATTATGAGTCATAAGTGTTATAAACCAATTACTTATATTCAATCAAAATTATTGTAACCTTTGTAAAAAATTGTTACAAAAATGTTATAATGTGTTGAGATAAAAATATCCCTTTAAAAACTGAAAATCTCTGTCTTCGTTATTTCTAGCAATGTTCACTTTATTCACCCCGAGCCAAGACTGTAATCTTGAAACTTGATAGGATCATAAAACATTCCAGGATGATACTATCAGCAGCTCATGACAAGCCATGTTATTATAATTACATGCCCATCACTGGCCACCGCATAGGAAATTTGGGGAAAAATGGAAATCTGGTACATAATTATGCGTAGGACTGAGTATAATATTTCATGAATTATTTGCTATACCTAGTGAGATAATGCTCCATGTAAATGCATAATATTAAAGGACTTTATCAATGCAGGTATCCTATTAAAAAGATAGAGTATCATTATGGTAACAGTTTGTGTGACTGTACGGTCATAATGTGTTTGATATGATAAGACAAGTATCGGCTTCATTTTTAATAGTTGGACTTTCCACACACAATTCAAAAAGTAATTGGATTGGTTTAATACAACATCTGGAACTAGACACTATGGATTTGAACAAATATCACAAAATAAAAAAAGAATAAGCACAAACAAATTATTGAATATATTGTGTTGTCCTTTATTGTCAACAATGCACAAATAATTAAAAAAACAAGAAGACATGGATAGTGACAAAGAGAGTGAGCGACTGTTTTCCCTGCGGTTGTCTAAGGTGATGGACGATCTCGGGGTCAATAAATTTATGATTGCCTGGAGAAGGACAACATACCTTAGGCTTGAGACAATTGTAGGAGTCTGTGATACGATAAATAATTTTTGTTGTACTAAATATTACTTTGGTAGTCAAAGTGAGGTCACAACAACTCCTGGGATGAAATCTGACACTGACATTTTGAGAAGTATCGAAAATATGAATGTCATTCTTGAATGGAATAAATGGCAGAAAGGAAAGCCAAATCTTTTGGTTTTAAGGGATGAGCATACTCCTCCTCAGCACTGCTACTTACAACGAATGAGAGGTGACGTTCGTGAACCAGCAGTACAAACAGAAGGTCCTGATGATGTGCTGATTAGTGATGGGAGAGTTTTATTGGCTAATACACATGTGTTAGTACAAAAATATTATAGTAAAGATCCTGAAATTATTCGCAGCGGACCATCAATATCTAACACAACCAAAGTGGACAGTGTTTGTGCATACCAATGTGCTGAACTGCCAGAGGAATGCAAGTTCATGTTTCACAGACCACGTCCAGGACACTGGCCCAGAAAAGACATAATGGACAGGGCAAGGCAGTCTGTAGTATTCCTTGTACCACAGGGTTACAGTGAGAGCCCCGCTAGAAGAGTAAGATGTAAACCTTCAGCATTTGTTTGTATGATCCCGTCAACATCGCCAAACTACCCTTATTCCAAATGGCAGTGGAGGTTTTCAACTTCATTAATGGAAAGATATTTAATGTTTGATTTAACAGTTGAACAAGTGAAAGCATATACACTTGCCAAAGTGATAAGAAAATCTGTTTTCAAACCACTGTATGGAGATCGCTTCAGCACTTTTCATATTAAGACTGCAATGATGTATACGGTAGAAAACTACCCCCCTACAATATGGAGGGAAGACAACATTGTGCAATGTGTAAGTCTCATTCTAACTACACTTACAAGATGGTTAAAACGAAAATACTGTCCACATTTTACAATCTCTGGAGTCAACCTTTTTGTTGGAAAGTTGCACAAGTGGGAACTTCCTAAATTGTTCAACGATATTTCCGATAAGGTCAACACAAAACTTCAGTGTTTGAACTATGTAAAAATGGACCTCATTAATATTAGGCTGCAACAATACACATGTCATGAAGTCGAACAAGGTTTCAACATTAGGACTATTCCATTATATCCTATAATCTTTGACGATATATTGGGTAGCGCAATAGCTTCCATCGTGGGACATGTTGATTTATTCTTAACAGATTCACATAAAAACATACGGAACAATTTACATATATTTGAAGGTAAGTGTAATTCCCGAAGTGACATAGAAAAAGAAGCAGTTTCTGTCATAGTCCCATTCGTTTACAGTATCCTTGCCTCCAAAATGGCCTCAATGGGCATCTACCCAGGGGAACCGATCACACAACAAATATTGGACTATTACAAGCTCTCATTTGACTCTGACCTAATGTCCAGTAGGCTGAAGTTTGCATCTATGCTGTACTGCAGAGGGCAGTATGAAGAAGCTGCAGATGTACTTACTGACTATGAAGGACTGCTGGGGCCAAAAGTGTGTCAGTTTTGTGTACACCAAGGCAGTAATGTTTTAGAGGTACATAAGCATTGCGAAGAGGAAATCATGGACTCACTTAAAAAGATACTTACAACTCATATAATGTTGTGCATTAGGTTTTCAAAAGAAGAAATAAACTGCATTCCGAAACATGTTGCATATGAATTGTGCAGGTGTATAGAATCTAAAGACAGAGGACCTTTGACCGAGTGGAAGAACAATGTAGTCATTGACTGTATCCCATTCCTTTACTATCTACAACACCTCACTTACAGGAAACTACTTCAGCCAGTAGAAGCACTGAAAGCACTAGATCACCTACTAGAGTACACAAAGGGGACACGCGATGGCCACATAGACACAGCCCTCAACATGCTGGGCCACTGCTTTGAACTGCAGAACAGACTGGACCAGGCTTGGTTGTGCTACAGAAACTCATTAAACATTTATAACAAAGACAATGCTGCCATCTGGCATTTAGCCAGGATAGTACATGAGTGTATATCAAAGACAATGCTGCCATCTTGCTGGTAACCAGAAATGTACATAGGTGTATAACATAGACAACACTGCATTCAAAGCATGTAGCCAGGATGGTACATAAATCTACATTAAATGATGTTCTCAGAGGTGGTCCAAGAGGGGAATTCCTTAAGGGTTTAACCTTTTGACTTGCACTGACAAAACTGAAATTTATTCAGTTGAAAGTGTTGGTAAGGGGATACTCATCAAAGAAAATATAAACAATTTCTAGTCTAAATTGTGCCTTTTGGGCACATTTAATAACCTTTTTTCACCTATATTGGAATAAAAAGGTCGGAAAAAAGTAAAACTTTTCGATTTAAAGGGGGCACTGGGTTCGCCAACCCCTGGATCAGCCAGTGGTTATTGTTACTTGTTATTTACATGAATATACTGACTATTATCATTTTTTGTTACCAATAGTTTCAGTTTTGATGTGATGTTTGTTTGTGTTTCTATAAGTACAAGGGAATAATTCAGTAATAAAGAAATGAAAGCCAGATATTTTGGTCAAAATAATGAGGCATGTCAACATGGTGCCTTTAAATATATATGTATGTTGGCATATACTGTTGAAAGGACTCTACCATTACAGTACACCATGAGGGTTCTTGTTCAGAAAGTTCCCTTTTGATGTGCATTGAATGCGCCTTCAAAATGGTCATTTGCAAGGGTCAAAGTTCAAATCTTTATTTGTGTGTGTTTTAACTTCTTAGTTTGTACATGTTTTTGCTTGGATATACAGGGTTAGACACTAACATTTTTCACAAGGTAGTCCCTCAGACTACTAGATCTGAAATCCAGGCAGTCCAGCAAAAATTTTGATAGTCCAAAAATGCAAGCCTACAACGGATTCCTTCAGTGTTTTGCGAGACTTTAAGCCTTTTCCTTAAAACATTGTCCTTTGATTGTTCATGTTTTTTATCTATCTCAATCCTGGAAGTAAGATTATTGGTCCACGTTCTTCAAAACATTTTTTGGTCATTAAATTTTATTTTGAATCCTTAAAAAATAATAATCTAAAAACCATGCTAAAATACCACAGAATTAAAATCTAAAAACCATGCTTAAATACCCCATAATCTGTCACTTCAAGGAAAATGGTGCAATAAATCACTTGACACCTCGCTCAAGATCAGTGCTAAGTTATGGCTCAAATGACAGACATCCTACTGATAGGCAATATTTGATCATTGGCATCCTACTATTCAGTAATATTTGTTATTATAAACAAGATAATAATACTGCTTAAAAATATAATGAAATAATTTCTAAATTGATGTTAATTATTTTAATATGGGAGTAAGACAAAAATTGTTATTGGCCATAGCTTCAACGTATAAAATGTTACATTTTGGCGCGAAAATTAACCCACACAATTCTGCTGACGTCTGCACTTACTCTGAATTAGACCTTTTTTGGCAGTATGACTAATTGACCAGCTGCTGTTCTAAAAGCTAGTTAAAATATTTCACAAGCAATGCATAGTGTCCCCTCTGTTTGCTTTATCAAAAAATAGTAACAACCATCAAGTATTTGTCTACATCGTATCTATCATTGTGTCCGACTGAAAATGCAAGGAATTTAGAAATTCTACCACTTTTGAACAGTTCAAAACCTCAAACCGAAATCTACCTCGCTGCCAATGGCAGAGGTTCACATGTCTGACATAGTCATTCTAAATTGCCGTCAAGGCTTTTTTGTCCAGGCTTACCATTATTAAAAAAAGCCTGGATGGCACTTTAGAATGACTAATGTCTGACGACTAAAACACGACATACAGTGGAAAATGGTTCTTTCCTTTCTAAATAAAGACAATCTACAGACAGGTTTAAATATTGACTGAAAGGCTATACGAAATGCACGGGAAACTCCCTTAACAGTCAACGGCTTCCGGAACTGCTTTGTGATTTCGGCTTTTGTAACATCACTTTTTACACAAGTTTAAAGGTAATAAAACAAGAGCTGTCACTAAGACAGCGCGCTCGACTGTTCCGCAGCTTTTCAGGGTAAGGATTGAAAAGTTTTGGCCAAACATGCATGGATCACTGTTAGATTAGATTTCAATGCAATTCATGATGTGCTGAGATAGTAACATAAATGTGGTTACATGCAAAAACTAATAATAAAGGGCAATTATTTGCAAAATACATTTATATATCTTGGTTATTCAATTACGTTGAGAGGTTGAATACCATTTTATAACGTCTCAATTCAATACATCGAGTATTTGCTTAGAAATTAACCTATGTGTGCTAACATGCAAGACCTTAACCAGAATTTCTATGTTGAATAATAAAGGCCCATTATTTGCATTAAATGAAACTAGAGTTATCTTACATGGTTAATTAAGTAGGTTGGATGGTTGAGTACCATTGTATCGAGTCTCAATGCAATACATCAAGTAGTTGCTTTGATATTAAAATAATGTGTGCTTGCACACAAAACCTTAACCAGAATTTCTAAGTCGAATAATAAAGTGCAATTATTTGCATTAAATGCAAAGTAGATTATCTAACTTGGTTAATTAATTAGGTTGGATGGTTGAGTACCATTGTCTCAATGCAATACCACGACTAGTTGCAGAGATATTAACCTATGTGTGCTTGCGACACTATGCCTCATTATGGTTAAACTGTCACTAATTAAAAAGGATATTGTACAGATTTAGACTAAATATTTTCTGACCATTCCACACTGGATGGCTGGAAAGAACTTAAAGCTGATGTTACCTGTTCAACAGCGCCAATATATCTTACGTACCTACACTACTTTTCTAGCAACTGTATTGGGTAAAAACACACCATGTTACCTATAGACTTATTCCTGCCTTAAATATTTTTTAAAACAACATTTTGTATGTATAGTCATAGCATATAATGATCAAGAGCCCGGTGGAACAAACCCAAAAATCTATTTTTGTTCAGTGAAAAAGGGGGCATAACCATCATTACAGCCAGAAAAATTGGCCTTGCTGTACATGAGAGGTTTGTTTTTGGCTTTGTGTGTACCAAGTTTCAATGGGATATTTAAATATCTTTTTTTTTGAAAGCATAGGAATTACCACCTTAGAACAGTCAGTGAAACAAGACCTGGAGCCCAAGTCTACTAGGAGCTTTAACAAGTTTGCATGGCCAAAACTTGAAACTTATCCCAACATTGTCAATAATTACTAAAAATAATATGAACTAAGGCGCTGCCTCTACGGGCTTGAAGTGCTATTGCTGGACACTTTAAGTTTACTTAATGACTAAGTGAAACATACAAGGAGTAAAAGGGAAATGGGTTTATTTGTACATGTTAATAAAACTTTTTAAATAACAAGCAGTTCTGTTGCTGTTAGCAATTTATTTAGTGTAGACGCAACAATCTTCAATAATAGTGTATACATTACATATAATGCATTACTTTATATTTTATATGAAGTTTAGAGTTATTCTTCTTAATTAACTTAAATAAAGCTACTATGCATTTGAGATCAAGTACACAAACGCATTTGAGGAATATGTTTCAAACAGAAAATAAATAAAAACAAGCTGTCACAGAGACAGCGCGCTCGACTATTCAGCCGCTTTTCGGTGTAGGGACTGAAAAGATTTGGAGAAACATGCATTGATCACTGTTAGATTAGATTTCAATGCAATACATGATGTGCTGAGATATTTACATAAATTGAATTGGAAAATATTTGAGGTAGTATGCAAACTTTAACATAAATTGTAAGTTGAAAAAGGGGCATAATTTTGTCAAAATGCTTGATACAGTGACCTCCTCCTGTGTACAGGTTGGGGGCATGATGGTGAACAAGCGTGCAAAGTTTCAAAGCCAGATGTCAATGGACTTTGAAAATATTTGAGGTGGTACGCAAACTTTAACATAAGTGGTTATGCTGACGCTGACGCTCGGGTGACTAGGATAGCTCTCATTATTCATCGAATAGTCAAGCTAAAAATGATCACATATCAATAATGCTGCACTGAAGTATATAACAAGCAGGGGTAATTTTAATTTTAACTAGAATTGAATGGGCAAAAACCTATTTAAATATGATGGTAAAACATGGCAAAACTTTTAATCAATTACTTATAATTATGATTGTATATGAACAATATGTAGCCAAGCAACTCTGGAAAATTATCTGCAAAATATCTCAGTGAGAATACAGAATATATTCTTATTTGTTTGTTACAAAAACATACACCCCACCCCCGCCAAAAAAGTTGCAAAATGTTAATTATGAACAAATGTGTTGTTTAGTTTTAAGGGCAAATACAATTCTGCTTTAATTACAGAATTATCTTAGCGATGCTTTCAATAAACTTTAAAATAATTTGTGTTTGCAATGACAAATCTGACAAACATCATGTCTAATGATCAAAATTATCTAAATTTCAATTAATGAATATTGTAAACAGCTTTGCCAAAATCAGGTATAAACCAAAAGACCTGTGACAGTTAAATATGCAGCAACACGTGTATTTTTTACAGATCACCAACAGTGACCTTTTTGATAAAAAGGTTGTTGTTTTTTACATCTGGAGGGAAATAAAATTGTATGAATAAATTAATGTTAAAATTTTCAACTTTTAAAGGCCGATTATGTTATGACCTCTTATGAGGTATATTCTAAATGAAGCATTCAAATAGTCAAAACCAATTGTTCATATCATGGGACTTTCAAGACCCAGTGTATTAAAGATTAAACTTATCAAGGTGTAATTACAAACAAATGACTTCTAACCCTCACATAATGTTTAACCCACAGGGTGATCTAGAAAGAAATGATAAATTGCAATTACAATCAACATTCAACAGAGCTGAAAATATATTCTAAATTTAGCACCTATATAGAATATACAATAAAAGTAATCAAGTTAGTGATATTGTTGGAACACACCCAAATAGGAACCCAGTGAAAAACTGTCAGCTGAGCTCACTAAGCACTATTTCATATATTTTTTTTATATTTGTTGAGTGTACCAGCCAATAGAGCAAGATCAAATTTCAGTTCCAAAACCATTTATATATGAAAACAATTGAAACAATTAAAATGATTATATTATATAATTTATACAGAATGACATCATGAGGCTATTAAACTATTCACATATGTTAATATGCACAAAATAAGGCTACATTATCTACTATTAATTTATATAGATGTGAAAAAATGCTTGCAATATGTAGTGTCAAATTATGTTGATAAAATTCAGTGTTCTCAAAAGCACAATCAATGTTTTCTGTACTGACAGCTGGACAGGGGTGACTAACATCTGCATTCTCTTGAAATATGGGATTCTGTGCTGCATCCAGTTTCAAATTGTTCGACGACTTCAGGCTGCTGGCACATCAAAATCTGCAAATAACATAAATGCAATGTTTTTTAACAGAATAACAGTACTAACTACTACTGTGAAGGTATACCAGTTAACAATCATTTGAGGCATACACACTTCTTTATGTAGTCATAAATTTGATATAGTCACATATGGTGATAATTAAAGAAGTCCAACTTCAACACAATTATTTATTTATGAAACAACGTTTTGGCCATTCAGCCTTCATCAGGTTGTATGTATATAATGAACAGGAAATGACGTTAACATAAAATGACGTCAACGTTGATAATGTTGATAGTCATAGTGTAATTTGACGGATTCAAAGATCAAGACAAAATAGATGAAATATATTATGTTTGAATATTTTGCAATGAGTATTAAACAACTCCAAGGTAATTGACTATAAAGAAGCATTTTGGAGGAGTCAGAAATGCACTTGCTTAGAATCTCTTCTTACTTAATGACATTTTCCATTCTCTGGAGGTGGTATGGAATTCCAGATAGAGCTATCTTGAACAGGATTTTTTTGTCCATAAAGGTCCTTTCGAATTCAGCAACCAGGTGGCTATAAAAAAGAACCAATACATTTGTGCTTTACAGAATGTTGAAATGTATTAAGAAGTATTGAGGGATAAGTCAAAAACCTGAAATTTATAAAAAATCAAACTAAATAGTTCATTAGAAAATGATATAATCTCATGGCCGTGACCGGAAATAATTTACAACCAGCATGAAACAATGTTATTTAGGAATGAAACAAACAGAAAAGATAAACTTAAAAGATTCAAACCTGCTACTGTTTGGATACTTTTTCATAAAGTGATTGTGAAATACTAATAATTTACCGCATGATGTCTTATCCAATTTGAGTTCGACTGGCTGGTCTGTCATCATCCCCATCTCCAACCTGTTGCAAACAATAACAAATTAATCATAAATTATTAAGGAATTGACTTACTAAAAAATGTCCACTTTACCTGGTTGATGTAATTACTAAAAATCTTATTTTCATAAGGACATTCACTAAAGGCTTCGAGTTGGGTTGGTGAAGCTGGCATTTATGTACCAGTCAATTGTAACCATCCCCCAAGGTCCGGGTATAAGCAGGGACTTTGACTTCTGGTCAAGCCAACCCTGGCTAAAATTAAATTTGTATACAAAGGTTACATTATTTTGATAATGAAGTTGTTCAAATTGTGTCCCAGCCCTCTTAGCACTGGCATTCAATATTTATTTGAGAGCTGGCTGAAATTTCAAACAGTAAAAAAAATATCAATATGTTTGAAACAGTGAAAGGTTGTTTTTCTGTTGTTTATGAATGTCTATAAATCACCACAAATGATATATAGTAAAAATGTTTTGAATTTTGCTATGCCTATGCTTTACTATATTAGAGCTGGCATTGTAAATGTCTTGTTAATTTTACATGAACAATATCGCTTTTTAAGTAATTCATATAGATTGTGTTCGAAGAAAAAAATGAGAAGAAAATATTTCTCGTCCATATTCTATCTCAAGTCGAAACAGCAGTTAGGAAGAGTAAATTTCACACTGCACGAAGAAAAATCACTAATCTACAAGCATGTTAAAAACTTCTGAAAAATATTGCGAAAACTGCCACTGTTTTTGTGCTGAACTGATGACCCCGCATTTTCTGATAATATGCAGAAGAAAAAAGGCATTATAAACATTGCTTTTCGTGAGGGGAAACCCCTCCCGAACCCACCCCATTCAAATATTTAATTACTTAAATGTCATTTTTTACTTTGTAGGAATGAGTTTGTCTAAAACTGTCTTGCATGCTTATACATGCCTTCAGCTGAATAACTTTGAAAAGAGATTAACTTAAAGAAATTATGTGCGGAAACATGTGCCAGTTTAAGCGAGACATGTCAATACATTACATCTCGCCTAAAGGTTATCCTTCTGAAAACCTTGGTAAAAAAATCACCAGTAAGACGCTGTAGCTATAGTGTTATCATGTAATTCTGCCAAAAAAGAAACGCTGCCTTTTATGCTGAAATCTCCCCCGGGTTCATTATCTATAATACTCACATTATTATGCTTGTTGAAACCAGGTCAAACATGCCAAATTTGATGGTTGTCGGGAGGGGAAACCCCTCCCGAACCCTCCCCTGAAAAACAAATTATGAATTACTAAACATTTGATTTCATTATTTGTGCTGAAGATGTTTTCTGTAATTTCATTCATACATCTTTATCGCTTAAAGTATTCGCGAGTCATCTGCCCCACTCTGCCATGACAAAAACATTGATTTTTATTTTATCATCTGTGAGACAGCCCCTTTAATTGGCGACCGAGTATAGCCTATGCGACTAGCTGCCCGTTTAACTCAGTTGGCAATAGCGCCGTGCTAGTGTTCCTGCAGCCATGAGTCTGAGCCCCACACCAGGCACACTTTTCTTCTCAGGTTTACCATACCATGCACAATGATTTTTAATGGAAAACAAATGTTAAATATTGAAAAAATCAATTTCTATGTAGTTTTGAGGTTCAATATTTAACAAGCATGACTTATATATATCTGATGCAACATAAAAACGTGTAATTAGGAGTTGAACAAGTTTAATGAAAAGAATATTTTATTAGATTTCTAGTCAAAAAGCATAAATTTAAGCTTTCCCGGAAATGTCGTAAAGCAAAAATAATATGTTTGAGAGTCAAATTTATCGGGACTTCCCAATCAACAATGTCTTATGGATTTGTGTTGATTGCAGCTATTTTTAAAATGATTTATGCATTTTTGTAACCGCGAAAATTCATTATTTTTCTAAATAACATTCTTATTTGACAAAATATTTTAAGAATCTCTCAAGACATTGTTGGATAAGTATTCTGTGGCATTTTGACATAATGACGAAGTACAGTACTTATGTCGACAGACTTTTTCTTAATATTATAATAATGTGAATGCTTTTTGACCCATAATCTGTTAAAATCTTTTTTTGTAAAATTTGTCCAACTCCTAAATAACCCCAAACATGTCGCCAAGAATAAATGTTTCAGCCCCAAAAAAGATCGTTTCTCAAATCTAAATAAAACATGCATTTTCAACGTTTTAGTTTTTGACCTTCTCCACCCACTTTGGAATGGATGTTGATAGGGCTACCGTTTGCATCACTTTAGCTTGTTCATTACGTAAAAACCAATGTTATGTCATTATGGTGTCCAAACGGCAACGTATGAACGATTGATGTATAATTCTTAGTTCAACTCACCGTGAAAACAACGTTAAATCCGTGTTATTGCATCATGATATTGATATATGCAAATCATTGTTTACATCAACTGTCGTAAAATACGCATAAATACATTTATCTTAATTATTTAGATATTCGGATTAGACGGTATTTTTTAAGATGTGGGGTAAAAAAACAATTGTTATGACAAACCCTGTTCGTGTTGTATTATTATTGCAGAGTTATGAAATATAATTTCCGGTCAAAAGAAGTACTCTTTAGACGTGTATTCATAATATTTCCTTTTATGGAAGTGCCGAAGGTGGATTGTACATGTACCTCGGGTATTTTCGTATTGATTTTCATTGGTTAACGGAGGTCAAACCCCGCCCTAAACATGTACAATTTGCTTGCCGGCATGCACGCGCTTTATATGAACAATGTAAGACGAGCTTTTCTGGTTCTCATTTTCACGGTTCAGTGGTGCCCAAATTTTTTAATACCTATCACTCCGGCAAAAAAGAAGTAGTCCCTTGCATACATGTACAAAACGTAAGAGGGCTTGTACAGACAAACGCTTCGCGTTTGTCTTCAAGCCCGTATAAGCCTCATCAGTGTAATGCATCAACTTGAATACAATGAAGAATAAAGTAAAACATAACATTTAAACTGAGTTCTCAACGACCAGATACAAAAATCAAGTTCATATAATTATTTATAATATTGACTTGAGACATTAACTACCAAAATAAAAGACACTTGGCATTAAATTGAATTTCATTGTGCAACATGAAACATTATGTCATCATGCTTCAAAACTTTCAACAGATTTGAATAACATATTTCATATTTGAAATTTAATATTTCATAAATTTTTGCTATAAGTAATGTATGCTCCAAGATAAAGTGAATACAAATGTCAGTGGTAATGCTTTAAGGACATAATCAATCCATATATTCTATTGAAATGATCCAGTTTATAATAGCAGTTTTCCAATCCATTTTAAAATGGGTGACATGAAAAGAGGAGTCAATGCCCATTAAAATGGTATGCAATATGTTGGTATAAATTCATTGTCTTTAGACAAACAAGCCAAATCCAATGTCACATTCTCGTCTTTTTCTGTAGTCGGAACCTGTACAGCAAATTCCAATTTTTAGTGTGTCCCCGTGTAAACAGGTCTACACACCTCAATATTTAAGTGATTGTATGCTTCAGTATAAAGAAAATACAATTCCGTTCCGAAATATCACAAAATGACAAACGCCACGATTTTATGAAGAACAGTTTCAGTCAAACTAAATCCACTTTAAAATTGCGTAAAAGGCAGCCATTTTCCTTACAAGCGCTTAGATGATGAAATCAAGCAAGTTTCAAGTTTTATTTTCATCATGGCATATAATATGCATGTGATATCACAAAACAATGAAACATATTTCAGTTCACATCATAAGGATTAAGTGCCGGCTTCCGCCATCTTGGAAATTGTGCGCGATAATTTTTTGTAGGTTTAATGGTTTGCAGCTGACACATATTTCAATACAAGTGTAAATAGGTTAAACCCTCTCAGTTCCTTGTTTGGATTTAGAAAAGGTGTATCTAAACCTGCCATTTAGCATGTAAATACGCAAAGACTGATCGTAAGAAAAAAAGTAAGTTTTATTTCGGATATGTAACAAATAAAAAGACAAACAATGTCTAAAATATTTGCATTATATAGTCAGCAAAATGAGTCTCCTGTTATCTCCCATTAGTTTGGACCAATAACAAGCATCTGCCAATAAGAAGAAATCAAGAGTTCATTGTAGCGAAACAAGGCAACTGGTCAAGTTAATTTGATGGTTGTCTTGTCACTTTTATTGGGTGTTGGGGAATTCTTTTATGACAAACCAGAATTGTGTATGACCTGGTCCAGACCGGCAAATTGTTAGTTTTTGAACAGGGTTGTTTCAACCCTGTTCAGTGTAGCCACAAACTCGACACTCACAACAGAAAATTCTTATTAATAGTAACAAATGTCGCCAGCCGATTTACCACTTAAAATATAGTTTGAAAAAGTGTAGACTATTTAAATTGCAAGCTATGTTTCCAATAACCGAGGTAGATTTGACAAAGCAAGAAGCAATCATAACGCAATATCTATTTAAATAATTTAATCTGTTGAACATTACAGTAGTATCCCTGTGCCAAAAAATGAATGAACATCGAAACGTAAACAAAGAATTACTATCCAATCAAAGTGCATCATTCAATCACGTGACACAATGATGAAGCAGAATGAATTTACACTCGAAGAGAGATAAACCTGTAATGAGATAATGCAGTGAATCAGATTTCTCTCCCTTGCGAAGCAAGAAATTTCAAGCTTGATTGATTGTCATGCACAGTTGAAGTCTACAGAGATGTTTGTTTTACTTTGTTTTAGAAAACTTGATTGTTTTACTTGGAATCTGATGTTCTGATGGTTAGTATTGATTTGCATTTGTAGTCTTTAGTGTTTGTCTTGGGTTAGCAATGGATTGGAATGATCATTATTTCATTTAGCAGCATTTATATAGTTTTGTCATGTATTTTTATGACATCAGCAGATTTTGTATTTAAAACGAGAATGGCAGTTCCGTGATATTCTTTTAGCCTCTTTCCATATACTAATACATGTGGGTTTGGTTACAGATGATAACATGCATGGATAACAGAAGTCACCATGGGAGTACAAGGGAGTAAGAGTGTTGGATTCCATAAATCAGTAAGTTCCATGTCAATGTTTTGTTTTATGATGTACTGTGTTGTTGTTGTTGTTGTAATCGCTTGAATTATATGTGTGTTTTATATGCTTTAGCCATTTAATTTAATCTGCCACTGCACACGATTAAATTATATAAGATATTAAGACTCTTTACGATGTTAACTTTATAAACATGTTATTATTCATTATCTTATGATTGTTTATATTTATATTTTCAGGACGCTCCTATATTATATCTACATTCAATAATGTTGAATATAGAGATATTGAAGCACACTGTGTTTGTTGTTTGAACATATGGTAACCTGGACATAAAGACCCACCCTGGCTTACGAAATACAAATGTATTCTCATATTAAAACCTGGAATGACCTAGAAAGCAACAATGGTCTCATTGATCTCAATGATCGCACAGTTTTCCTGCTGGAAACATCATGTGATAGGCCACGTGGGAATAACAAACTTACTTTATTTTATATATATATATGCACTTTTTATAGTGTGCTTATAGACGGATGTTTGTGCATTTATTTTTGAAAATGGAATTTTATTGAAATGAATCAAGTTCTATTTTTGCTGGTTTGGTGAAAATATGAGAAAATATCGAGGATTTAATAACTTTTTGAGGTGTTTCATCTACAATTGTTTGAAATCAATTATTTAAATTTTCATCATTTTAATTAAGAAACTATTTCTCTTTAATCTGTTGTATTTTCGAAGTTGTTTTGTGAATAACAAGGCAAACATAGGCACACTCTTTCAAATGAGTAAAGTTTGATTAGTATATATATACTCATATGTAACACCATATAATGGAGTTCTGCTTGGATTGGTTACATTCTCCATCCTTGTTTGCCTTCTTACACAGCGACATTAATCTTATTGTCAATAAAATATTAATTTTTCATTTACCATCATGCTTCAATAAACCTGGGGCGGCTCCTGTGGTTGTTTTACACAGGGACTCTTAGATTCACTGTGCAACATATTAGCACCCTATTAATACACACATGATTCGTGTATCATAATGGTGAAAACCCGTATAAAACCCTGTTCATGCAGCGCTATCAGTGCTTTGATTAGAAGAGCTGCCACTACCTTAACCTATGACCCACTGTCCTCAAAAACAAAGCTTATCTGCTGGTCATTACCAATCTGCCTATCAAGTTTTCACAAGATATTAATACCGTGGAGACGGACGGATGAACAGACAGTATCAGTGCGCCAGGTATATGTAGGCTGAAATAGCTTGGTGGGGCACCCCGCTACCCTATTCCGGCACCCTGCTGCCTTTTACTTCACCCTGCTGTGCCCTTTTGTTTGACAGAGTCAATTTTTAGAAATAAGTATGAAAATAATAAAAATATAAAACATTGACACAAAATTTAAGAACACAGCTTAGGTAGTCATAACAAACTATTAGTATTGAAACTAATTACAACACATACACGATAAGAATTGAATATTGGCCATTAAGCACGCATTAAGGCTCATCATAGCTACCTGCCCTTTTCAAATCTTAGCTGGAAGGCTGCGGTATGATAACTACATGCCATCCTTCAGTGGCATACATACACATTTTTACAGGCTCTCTTGAGGAACATCCTTGGGAAATTAACCTACTTTAAAAATAAAACAACTATTTACCAGCCATGCTGTAGACGTCAAGACTGCAGGCCTTCAAAACACTCCGATACTGCTTACTTGCCTTCACCAACCTAAACACACAACCAAATAATACAAAATCAGACATAAAAGCCGGGCTATACATTTTTATTAAGATTATCAACATTTTCTACTTGCACAAATAAACTATTCATTAAACAAGTTTTTTTTTACATTGGGCGCAATTTCAAACACTCAAGGTTTAAAGGGACTAGACACCAGATGATACCTTTGCAAGAAAAGAAGAAAATAGTCATACTCTTACCTAAAATTGATATCATTGTGTACAATGCGTTGAATCTTACTTTAAATATTTATGTATCACATCGCTTTTGACACATGTATCTCTCACATGCTTAAAATACACTAAACTGGGAAACCATTATGCGCTATTTTTAAACTGGTAGACTCATCCAAGACATTGACAAAATATTATTTTAACCATGTAAAATTATGTATTACCAGCCTCATACTATTTTGTATTGATAATTCTAGGCTTGTTTTGAGGCAATACTGTGTTTGCTGTTTTAGGGACCATCCTGTGTCCAGTTGAAATCAATCATACTACTGAATTCCTTAATTTGATTAAACATGTTCTCATCACTGTTCAAGATATACTAGAATAATTACAGAAAACTACTTACAGCGGCTTAAGTCCTGGCCCAGTAGACTCAACTGCCTGGTTTTGAAGTGTGACGAATATATCTGTAAAAAATATCCAAGAATAGTAAGCATACATCATCAGAAAGCATACATGATTCCTCATTTTTTTGGGAATTAATTTTACCGCCTGTGCTTGCAAATTGGAAAAAAAAGTTGACTTTGGGAAAAATACAAAATCAGGCCAAAATAGCTTAAATAATGGAAAATATACATGTTTTAACTTGTTTATGCATACATTATGCTGTGTAAGAGTAAATATTGTCTAGATTTTGTTTATAATTCAAGAAACTCATTGCTTTTTTATTCAATAATGTAATCTGCGTTTATCAAATTGGGAGAAAAAATTGGGGAAAAATGGACAGTTTTCGCAAGGGGAAACGGCCTTTAGAAGGCAGTAAATTGCTAAAAAAATCACTGTAATTGTATTCATAAATCAAGGGAAAACTCACGGGTTGCAAAAAAACATGGAACATTTTATTTAGTTATGATATCTTCACACACAGAGGCTATATATATCATACGTATTTATTAAACTTCATACTCTGAATGTAATGGATCTAATTGCTTCAGTAACTAGCTATTTGTTTTATTTAAGCCAAATGTTAATCAGATACAATAACCCTCCGCGATATCAGTATGTTAGTTACCCGCAGTTGATATAACTGGGATTTCCTATGCCGGATTGCCGGTACACACAAAATGTAAAAAGTTTACTTAACAGTAACACTATTGAAATTTATATAGTAGATCAAAAATTTTATTATTTCTAAAGTAACATGTGTCTTTTAAATCAGTACAATATTGTTTGTCCTGTAAACTATCTGGGTAAAACCAGAATGTTTGCAATTTTGGGCTATAACATCACTATCCTAAGGTCATGAACTATAATGAAGTTTATCTTTTTTTCTCCCACCTCAGATAAGTAGATCAAATAATTTAACCATGCTAGATATTCTTATCTTGCCCACGGGCGAAGATAAAATGCCCGTATGGAACTTCTTTTAATGGTCACCACATTGTAATTACCTCCCATGTTGAAGACTGTCGTCAGTAGCATCAAGGAAATCTTGTCTTATGGTAATATTTAGAATGCTAATTAATTATTTTTGCTTCAAATGTCACCATAAAAGAGTTTTCAAGCACCATTCAAGAAATAATGCTTCATTCTCCTTAGAACTATTCAAAAAGACCGATTTGACTATAAACATTAACTGGATCATTGCGCACATATCCATGACAACCACTTGCTATCGCATATCCATACGCAATTATTTTCACTAAGCACAAAAGAGTTCCAGCAAAAAATACATTTTCATTTAATTTTGTTAAAATGAGGTTGGAGAAAAAGCATCTACCATAGCCGCTCATGTAAGATCGGTTCATCCTGACCCTCGCGCAGAGTGTTTTGTGGAAACTCGGTAAACCTCGTTTCCACAAAACACCCTACGCTCGGGTTGGAATGAACCTATCTTACACTCTCGGCCATGGAAGATACTTATAATCTTCTCTTATCTCAGAACAAGCCAGAACTTACTGTGTGTCTCATTGACCAGTTTCCTAGTAACAGTGCCATGCATGTCTGTCTCCCATCGCACCTCATTGATCACGGATACACCACCACCCTCGGCATGACCTACGAAAGGCAAACAAAAATAAAAATGGGGCGTTAGGGTAACATCTTGTCCAAAAACATTTTGCTTTTTCATATATATTTTTTATATCTCTTTATGTAAGGACGTTGTTGTCATTTGTCAGTATACAAGTATTTTAGTACAGAGATGCCAATGCAAATTTGTAAAAAATGAGGAAACCAGTACAAATATGAAAAATATCCCCATCACACTATGTACGAAACATCATTTCACGTACAGATTAGATAAAATGCAACAATTTTGATTTAAAGTTTTGTGGCCAAAACAAGAGGGAATCAGTTGAAAAGAGAAAAATTGTTTAGATCAGGATTAAAAAATTTAAACTACATATTGAAACACACACACACATAAAAAATTTTTTTTATATTTTTTATATTTCTTGAACCAAAGGATAATTTATAACCGTAGGTAGAGTCAGGTAAGTCAACTTTCAACAGCAATAATTAAAGAAGAGCTGTCAGTAGACAGCGCACTAGACTATTCTCAGTGGTGGTACGCAAACTTTAACATAAATGGTACGCAAACTTTAACATAAATTCTAAATCGCAAAAGGGGCATATTTCTGTCAAAAGGCTTGATAGAGTTACCTCCTCCCATGTACAGGTTGGGGGCATGTTGGTGAACAAGCGTGTGAAGTTTCAAAGCGAGATGTCAATGGACTTTGAAAATATTTGAGGTGGTACACAAACTTAAATGTAAATTCTAAGTAGAAAAAGGGGCATTATTTTGTCAAAATGCTTGATAGAGTTACCTCCTCCTGTGTACAGGATAGGGGCATGATGGTGAATAAGTGTGAAAAGTTTCAAAGCCATATGTCAATGGACTTCGAAAATATTTAAGGTGGTACGCAAACTTTAATATAAGTAATTACGCCGACGCTTGGGTGACTAGAATAGCTCTCCTTATTCTTCGAATAGTCGAGCTAAAAAACTTTCATATGCTTCTACAGCCATCAAAATGAAAATTGTCTTTAACTGGCCTGAAAAACTAAAGTAAATAAACGTATCAGAGAACCCTGATTTATTCACAAGCCCGGGCTTGTTTAGTCACGCCATTATTTTGATCACTGCTTCAAATGCTGCAGTTGTGTTAAAATTTAGAACATTTACTTTTAAATATTCTACAAACATATAGCATATACATGTAGCAGGATACATTGACAAGAATTATTCATTGAAAGTCTACAAGGGAAATTATCAACTTTGTTTTTACCAGAGTAGAGTGGTCCTCTTTTGCCAGGGAATACAAACAGCTGATTGCCCAAACCCCAAGTAGCTTGTAGCCCGGCCGTTCCACTTGTGTGCGGCAACTCCTGTAAAAGAATTGTTGAAATTTGCATAGAAACATTATACTGATTGGTCACTATTTATACTTATAGTCATGAAGATGTCTTTACTGATTGGTGGCTATTTAAAGTCATGAGAATATCATTACTGATTGGTGGCTAATTATAGCTATGAGGATGTCGATCATCAAAATGGCTACCAGAATGAAATGCAGTGTACTGCAACTGCCTGGAAAAACATGCAATTCATTAATGGCATTTTGTTAATTTTTTAACAATGATCGTGAAATTTATTACAACATTCAAATAATCACTCTCGTTGGCACGATGACACGTGAGAGTGTGGTCTTGTGTTGTGGGGGAACCCGATCACCCGGAGGAAACTCACTTGTCCCGCTTGGTGACCATGAACCAAACTCACATACACCCAGGCTGAGAATTGAGCCTGGGTCGTACATTGTAGATGAGAAGAGAGTGCGCTAGCCACTGCCCTAACCAGACAAACATAATGGCATTTATGGAAGTTAATGCATTGCATACTAAGTTTGATAGCATATTTATCTTTCAAGTATAGGTGTTCTAGAAGATAACAAGAGCTGTCACAGTATGTGACGAATGCCCCCGAATGTGACATTGACCTATGAACAAGGTCAGTACATGAAAAGTTAAAGATCAAACAAATACATATGGCAAGTTATTTTAAATTGCCTCTGAGCATAAAAAAATTCCACCCATACTTGACAACCTACATTCTTATGTCCTTATATTCAGCATTCCATTGTGAATAAACACAAAGTGTATCTTTCACCTTAGAGGTAGGGACATGGGTCTTGCACGTGACACGTCGTCTTGGTATGTCGAACACATGTGGCAAGTTATTTTAAAATCTGTCCATACAAGAAAAAGTTACAGCCCGGACATAACAACCAATACTCTGTATCCTTATATGCAGCACTCCATTGTGAATAAACACCTAAGTGTGACCTTGACCTTAGAGGTAGGGACATGGGTCTTGCATGTGACACGTTGTCTTGGTATGTCAAACACATGTGGAAAGTTATCTTAAATTCTGTCCATACAAGGGAAAGTTACAGCCCGGACACGACAACCTATACTCTATGTCCTTATATGCAGCATTCCATTGTGAATAAACACTAAGTTTGACCTTGACCTAAGAAATAGGGACACAAGTTTTGCACGCAACACGTCGTCTTGGTATGCCGAACACATGTGGCAAGTTATTTTAAAATCTGTTCATACAAGGGAAAGTTACAGTCCGGACACGACAACCTATACTCTGCATAATGTCCTTATATGCAGCATTCCATTGGGAATAATCACCAAAGTGTGACCTTGACCTTAGAGGAAGGGACACGGTTCTTGCATGCGACATGTCATCTTGGTATGCCGAACACATGTGGCAAGTTATTTTAAAATCTGTCCATAATAATCTGTGTTATTGAGTCGGACAGACGGACGGACGGTCAGATTTTAATATGCCCACCTTCGGGGGCATAATTATGCTGTTTAATAATTACCAGTGTGACCTGAACACCGACATTGAGTGTTTTTAAGAGAACCAGTCTTATGACCCAACATAAACCTATGAGCAAAGCACAATTAAAAAAAGATTGACAAATTACTGTCACGATAATCATGATGTAATTTCACCTGTTGACATATAGTGAGTTATAGCTGAAGAAGGAAGGGTGCTTCACCCTATTCATTTCAGATAGCTACCTTATGCAAAGTTATGCCCTCAAGGGGACCCACATGAAAACTCTTCTGCCTTCATAGAATTAAATGCTTAAGATAATCAAATATTTCATTTGATGTAATTAAAACTTATAAGATATTAAAACACACACCTATGTAAGTGACATTTGAAACCCAATACATTTCAATTAAGCGTAATTCCTAACACATTCTGTCAAATTAAAAATGTTGATGTACTCCAGTCCTATACAATGTGCCCTTTTCTCCCTTAGCACCCTGTCCCTTTTCTGCAGCAGCCTGTCCCTTTTCTCCCTTAGCACCCTGTCCCTTTTCTGCAGCAGCCTGTCCCTTTTCTCCCTTCGCACCCTGTCCCTTTTCTGCAGCAGCCTGCCTTTTTCTCCCTTAGCACCCTGTCCCTTTTCTGCAGTAGCCTGTCCCTTTTCTCCCTTAGCACCCTGTCCCTTTTCTGCAGCAGCCTGTCCCTTTTCTCCCTTAGCACCCTGTCCCTTTTCTGCAGCAGCCTGTCCCTTTTCTCCCTTAGCACCCTGTCCCTTTTCTGCAGCAGCCTGCCTTTTTTAAAAACCTGGCTATAACCCTATTTAAAAAGAGCTTCAGAACACAAAAAATGAAGCACGGGAAAGATAACGATGATTGTAGTAACAAGAGCTGTCACAGTATGTGACGAATGCCCCCGAATGTGACATTGACCTACGGACAAGGTCAGTACATGAAAAGTTGATCTTGCCTTTACGTGTCAAATACATATGGCAAGTTATTTTAAATTGCCTCTGAACATAAAAAAATACCACCCATACTTGACAACCTACATTCTTATGTCCTTATATTCAGAATTCCCTTGTGAATAAACACTTAGTGTATCTTTCACTTTAGAGGTAGGGACATGGGTCTTGCACACGACACGTCGTCTTGGTATGTGGAACACATGTAGCAAGTGAATTTAAAATCTGTCCATACAAGGGAAAGTAACAGCTCTGACACAACAACCTAAACTCTATGTCCTTATATGCAGCACTCCATTGTGAATAAACACTAAGTGTGACCTTGACCTTTGAGGTAGGGACACAGGTCTTGCACGCGACACGTTGTCTTGGTATGTGGAACACATGTGGCAAGTTATTTTAAAATCTGTCCATACAAGGGAAAGTTACAACCCGGACACGACAACCTATACTCTATGTCCTTATATGCAGCACTCCATTGTGAATAAACACTAAGTGTGACCTTGACCTTTGAGGCAGGGACACGGGTCTTGCACGCGACACGTTGTCTTGGTATGTGGAACACATGTGGCAAGTTATTTTAAAATCTGTCCATACAAGAGAAAGTTACAGCCCGGACACGACAACCTATACTCTATGTCCTTATATGCAGCACTCCATTGTGAATAAACACTTAGTGTGACCTTGACCTTTGAGGTAGGGACACGGGTCTTACACGCGACACGTCATCTTGGTATGTGGAACACATGTGGCAAGTTATTTTAAAATCGGTCCTTACAAGAGAAAGTTACAGCCCGGACACGACAACCTATACTCTATATCCTTATATGCAGCACTCCATTGTGAATAAACACTAAGTGTGACCTTGACCTTTGAGGTTGGGACACAGGTCTTGCACGAGACACATCGTCTTGGTACGTGGAACACATTTGGCAAGTTATTTTAAAATCTGTTCATACAAGGGAAAGTTACAGCCCGGACATGACAACCTATACTCTATGTCCTTATATGCAGCATTCCATTGTGAATAAACACTAAGTGTGACCTTGACCTTTGAAGTAGGGACACGGGTCTTGCACGCGACACGTCGTCTTGGTATGTGGAACACATTTGGCAAGTTATTTTAAAATCTGTTCATACAAGGGAAAGTTACAGCCCGGACACGACAACCTATACTCTATGTCCTTATATGCAGCATTCCATTGTGAATAAACACTAAGTGTGACCTTGACCTTTGAAGTAGGGACACGGGTCTTGCACGCGACACGTTGTCTTGGTATGTGGAACACATGTGGCAAGTTATTTTAAAATCTGTTCATACAAGGGAAAGTTACAGCCCGGACACGACAACCTATACTCTATGTCCTTATATGCAGCATTCCATTGTGAATAAACACTAAGTGTGACCTTGACCTTTGAAGTAGGGACACTAGTCTTGCACGCGACACGTTGTCTTGGTATGTGGAACACATGTGGCAAGTTATTTTAAAATCTGTCCATACAAGGGGAAGTTACAGCCCGGACACGACAACCTATACTCTATGTCCTTATATGCAGCACTCCATTGTAAATAAACACTAAGTGTGACCTTGACCTTTGAGGTAGGGACACGGGTCTTACATGCGACACGTCGTCTTGGTATGTGGAACACATGTGGCAAGTTATTTTAAAATCTGTCCATACAAGAGAAAGTTACAGCCCAGACACGACAACCTATACTCTATGTCCTTATATGCAGCATTCCATTGTGAATAAACACCAAGTGTGACCTTGACCTTTGAGGTAGGGACACGAGTCTTGCACGCCACACGTCGTCTTGGTATGTGGAACACATGTGGCAAGTTATTTTAAAATCTGTCCATACAAGGGAAAATTATAGAGCCGGACGGACGGACGGACGGTGCGATTTTAATATGCCCACCTTCGGGGGCATAAAAAGCAAATCACGATCATAAGTGACAATAATGATATCATTCAATATATACACTTCCAACATCGCAATTTTTTATTGCATTGATACTTTTACTATACCCTGTGCTTACGCCACTGCATTCATTTCTATAATTTGTTCAACATTCCCCTGCAAGTCAATGCAGCATTTATACAAAGTTAATTAAGAGAGCTGTTTTCAATTTTTCGCAAAAAGAGAAAAATGCCGAAGCTATCCATTAATAACATAATGAGTGGAGTTATTAATGTCATTGAGTTTGACTGCTGCTAATAGACACAGTTACCAGTAAGATATTGATCGATAATCACTTGTTACGTTGGGCATTCATTACTCTTGACATGTGTTTATATACATTAGGCAAAAAAATTTAAAATGATTTGGTTAGGGATACATCCTTTTCAAAAACAGGTAGTGCATTTGTTTTATTTTAGTTTTTTATTAGGCTTTATATAAGAACATAATTTTCATCATTGGAGAATGGTGTTAACTGTTAAAGCAATATTGTGTATAAAGCATCAAAAATTTTAACTACATATTAAAAAATCATTAAGATGCAGTTTTATTCCCAAATAAGATAAACCAAATGTAATACATTTGTTTTAATTAACCGAAAAGGATAAATGAATATTTAAAACAATGGTTCCAGGGCTTGACGCTTATTCTAATACTTGGTTGCCCTTTGGGCAACCACCTAGCCATTTTCACTTGCCCGAATGGATTTTTTACTTGCCCAATTTTTTGGGGCTCATTTTGTTGTTTTAATTCACATCAAAACCCATTTTCAGATTCAACCTACACATCAGAGCTTGATGTATTTGAATTAATTAAAAGGTAAACAGTCAATGCAACATACAATGGCACAATTCATATAAGAAATGGAAATGAGATCCTGACAGAGGCTTAATGAAACAAGAAGAATTGACTTCAACATAGTTTTACAATGGTATAATATTTTCATGAAAAACAACAGAAATAAACGGCCTAACATTCAGTAACATAACACATAACTTTTATGTGAACTTTCATCATTTTTAGCACAAAGCAAAATAAAAATTAAAATAAGCAATAAGCACATATTAAAGCACTAGGATGAAATAAAATTGAATTATAAGAACGAACAGTCAACCTCTTATTATCTTAGCCTTGTAATCTTACATTTATTTTGAACTAAATTACAATTTATCGCAATGTAAAGTGAAATCGTGAAGTTCCAAAAACCGAGCATCTGAAAATTGGCGCAGTCCGAAAAAAAGCCAAAAGTACCATTCTCGCTCTCTTTGAGTCCAGGAAAATTGTTTCCCCAAGAATCGACCCAGCGTCAATTTCGTTTCTTTTCATAGCTGGTCTTTTTCTCGGATGACATAGCCTTTTTTTCGTTTGAAACATTAAAAAAACTTGACAGTGTCGACTGTTGAAACGCCATTTGGGTTTATTGTGAGGGCAACTGGAATGCTAGCAATATGGATTTGGTGCAGCTCACGTGATTGGACAACGGATCTAGACGGAATTACTCGAGCTCTATCGGAAAATATTTGGCAGTCTTCGCCATCGTAGTTTCGAATGAAAATGTCAGAGGAGCTCCGTTTGACCCGATTTTTCGAGTCAATAACCAATGAGTGCATTAGTTTCTGTTTAATAAATACTCTCCAAGAAGGAGAGTACAGACTACTATTTTTTTTCCAGAAAAGTCGCCAATATGATGAGTTTTTGTTACTGCCCGATCAGACAGGTAGATTCTAAAAACTACTGCCCACCTGCAAAAATTACTTGCCCCGGGCAATCGGGCAGTGGTTAATGTCGAGCCCTGGGTTCTCATGAAGGAGACCATGTTTAATTTAAATGATAGGTGCAGAAAACGTAATATTTCTATATGCCACCTGCATGTTTTCTAAGTTGTACGGGGTAGCACCAGATGAATTCAATGATAAGCGTATGTCCACGTTGGCTACCAAGGAATATATAGCTAGGATTTATCTTTCTGACACAATTTCTTTCATGAAGGCAACTCTTTTTCTGCAATGTACGACCACCAACACCAAATTCTAAAAAATATTAAATTAAAGTGCCTGTCACTAAATTAACAAGTATCAAGTGTATAAGTATATAGAGAATTAGTACCATGCGATCACAAAGGTGAATTGATTCGTCAAAAGTACAAGGAGACCATAGGCGACAACCAAGCCATTTGGCATAGCCAATAAACTAGACGAACAACAACAATAAATTAGTGTTTTTCTTTCGCCTCAATCTTCATGACAACTGTTTTTTCAGATAACCTCATGTAATCCTTCTTGAATTTATCTCTTCCGAAATCTTACAAATCATTGCAGTTGCCTTTCATATCAAATACTAAAATGTGTGAACAACTTGATCCTTTTTCCGGATACAATTATTTCGGATATTTCAAACAAAGTAAAACAAATATGATAAATAGTTTGAAAATGCCGGTCGGTGACTCTTGTCAAGGATACTTGCTAAGGATATTCAGGTTAACAATTTTAGCAGTTTTTAAGGCTTTTAAGTACAAAAACGGTTACCAAATAATACGGATCTCTTTCGCGCTCGGCCATTTTGATTGAAGAGCTTTTTTGAAACGGGTCTACCTCCCTTTGCAAAAATCGATTTTCAGCCAATCAAATTTTCCGACTTACGTCACTGCGCATTATGCCAACAAACCATCTGTCAAAAAATGGGAAATTCTGACACAAAACTGAATTTTAGGAAAGCTGTTATTCAGCTGACGACAAAAACACAGGTGGGAATAATTTATGACATTTGTTTTCATCTGCATCTTAATATATTTGCACATATACCGATCAACAACTGGTAAAAACAATAATTTCTGTCATTGCACAGAATAATTTTACAGGTTGCAGTCAACCATTATAAATTATCATATTTGTTTATCACTATATATAATACTTAACATGGTATCATTCAACAAAAGAACAAAAATAAGTAAATTTACATTCAATTATTATTTAGCCTCAAAGAAAGGGTGTTAAGGGAAAATTTCAGAATTCAACATGTGGACTAGTCATTCTAAAATGCCGTCCAGGCTTTTTTTTAATAATTAAAAAAACAACCTGGACGGCATTTTAGAATGACTAAATGTGGACCCCTGTAGAGTCGCCAAAACAAAATTGTCTAAGACTGACGCACGTTTATATGGAAAAAGGTTTTTATGATGAAATGAGCTTGGTTTTGAGTTCCAAAATATACTTCTCCTTTACAGCCTATTGAAGCTAGTGACGAGGCATTCTGGGAGCAGTTCTGGTCAGAATGCGTCACCTGTGTGCAAGATGTATTCACGCTTATACCGGCTGCCGAGATACGAGCATTACGGGAGGAATCTCCATCCAATTTAGCCACCCTCTGTTACAAGGCTGTGGAGAAACTGGTCTCTGCAGCAGAGAGTGGCTGTCCTTCGCAGCGTGAACAACAAATAGGTGAAAAATCGAACTATAAGACAACGCCAAGATTCATGCTTGGCTTTAGGAATGCTAGCTTTATAGAAAATAGTTCTGAGCTGGGACTAATAAAAAAGGGTTTAAGGCAGATATTAAAGCAAAATTTTATATTATGTTGTTTTTAGTATCTCTTATTAATTCTTTCTTCTTAGCTTGACTTAATGTAAAGGTATTTTCTCTAGAAAGATTAAGATTTCGTGTTCGCTTGCATATAATATTCATTTTTTTTACTTCTGCCATTTTAGAAAATGTTTGTTTGATTTTCTATTTTCAGTGCTTAATTGCATTCGCCTTTTGACACGCGTGTTGCCCTATATCTTTGAGGATCCAGACTGGCGGGGATTTTTCTGGTCGACACTGCCTGGACAAGGAGAAGAAGCAGAAGTGAGATTCAGGCCCCATGCCATGCAGAATGAAAATTCAATTTAGATCACTCATAGCTGTGTAGCTTTTATAATTGTTACTTTTGTAATGGTCCGCTGTAGGCGGATGTGCGTTCATATTATCACATTTCGTTATGGATGGAAGTATGTTCATAGTACATTAATGTATTTGGTTGGTAATATGAATATAAGCAAAGCCTGGCTCAAGTAGAGAATTTACTGTTTCTAAAGACCAGTGGACCCCTTTAGGGTCGAGTATGCTTTTCTCTGAAGGGATCTGTTGCGTCTTTTATGTCACATGTTGCACTTTCATGGTTTGGCATGGTAACTGTTTTAAGTGCTGTACTTGCAGCACTGGTGGGACTCAAGAGTAGACAATTTTACCCAGAGATTGGGATATTAATTTTAATAGATAACAGTATAGAATGCAATATTACCTTGCCGGTTGTCCTTACTGTTGGATCTGATGTATTACTTTTGAATTTTTTACCAAAAAAAAACAATCTCAAGAAATAAGACGTTAATTTTCTTGAAAAAAATTCAACACAGTTTATGCCAAATTGTTTGTCTATCCGACTCTTGAAAAGAGATTTTATGTATGTGTTTATTTGTTTGGTGTTATTGGGCAAGGGACAGTTTTGGAGACTTTCTTATCTTCTGGTATATCAATGTATAAAAAAATGTTATTCAACACCTCTTGTGAAAATGCCACCTATTAGTGAGACTGCAGTTCTGGGAAATCTTTGTTGCCACATGCCCGTACTCAACACTCAAGAAAATGTATTTGTCAATCCATTTTAAATTGATATCTCTTTTTTCAGAATGACAGTCCACCCTTGGCACAAACCTTGCTGAATGCATTGTGTGTAAGTATTTGTACATGTAGATTTTTTAATTTATTAGTATTTCAGTAGTAATTTTGTAATATCTGCCAAGACTTAGTGTTAAACTTGAGGCATCTGATGTTGAAGATTTGAACTTTATTTTTCCAGCCAATGAAATAGTATACAGATATAAGCCTTTAAAAAAAGCTCAATGCTAAAATTATAAATCCTTGATGTCATTATTTGGTTTGCCGCCTGGTGAAAACATGTTCTACCGGTAGTCTATTCAGTTTCAACATATTACATGTAGAATCTTAATGGCTGATCATATAGATTTTACATAATTTCAACCATGACTTATAAATACGCATGTTTTTATCAAATTAAGTTTTTAATATTGGCTTGCATGCAATTAAAATGGTAAAATATAAAAGTGTTATTATCTAGAATAAAACACTTAAAACTGTTCTGTTTCAGGATTTGCTGTTTTGCCCGGAGTTCACGGTGGCATCGAGCAGAAAATCTGGTCCGGTGAGTTATCCAAATATGGAAAACAAAACTTAATTTGATCACTTGAGCAGACATTAAAAATCAGCTTTGTTTTCAGTATTAGTTATGCTAAAAGAAGAATTGCTTTTATTAGAAAAAATAAATGTCTATTCCACCTTTTTAATTTTGTCAGTTTCAATTGAAATATTTCTGCCAGTGAGTTATTTAAAAAATATACCAAGAACTACCAAAACATAACAATGAGTTTTGAAATAATCTAATGACAACTACAGGGATGATCCCAAAGTGAGAGTGGTCCAGTGTTTAAGGTGTCCACCTTTCACCATAGAGGAAGTTGGTCCGGCACCCACCTGGGGTACCTTCTGATGGCCTCTATAAATAAAAATGGACTACACTACTGGTTTCTACCCCAAGATACAGATTCAAGTGTGATTCTATTAGTTGTCAGCCTTCGTCATAATTGAGCTAAAAGAAATTAGCATAAACTATAAACTAATCCAAGCAGTTATGTAATTGAATTTAAAAAACATACTAATAACATTAACAATCTTATTCCATTAGGACAACCCAGAGGACATGGCCTCGATCGACAGCTGCGAGTATATTTGGGAGTCCGGAGTGGGCTTTGCTCATTCCCCCACCCACAACGTGAACCATGACACCAACCGCAGTGAAATAATCAAACTTCTCCTCACATGCTTCTCAGAAACCATGTACCTGCCCCCAATAGGTAAGTCACCAGCCAATTATATAAAATTAGATAAAATGTCCACAAATTATATTTGGCCAGTTTGAACATGTAAATGATTTGATTGGTTAATTGGATTTATTGTTTAAATATTGGCCAATCAAAAGCCATTTTGGTTAACTTTGACTAAAGGGAGTAAACCAAAGAATTAACCAGTTTTATACAATTGTCTACAGCATGTGTAATAAGTTGCATTCTCTTTTTTTCATGGAATGTTTTGTGAGATTCAAATAATGTGACTGAAGGGTCACTATATAAATGTTACAATTGTGTTTACAGCTGATGCCCACAGTAGCCCAAACCAGTGGATTCATTTCTTCACATCTACAGAAAACAGGTACAGCAATAGTACAAGCTGAATTGAAATACAAATTTGGAGGTTTCATTGAAAATATTTTTGCAACATGAAATATACAGACCCTAAGCTAGAAAAATATCAAATTTCAGAAGTAGTTGCCTGATTGTTTCGTACCTTTTTTGGCATTCAATTGTTTGCTGTCAACTCCCTAATTAAGTGAAGCAACTCCTTTTTATGTTGGCTATTTGTATTACGGTAGATGTAAAGCAATGAGCCCATCATTGCTCATAATGGCCTATCTATATGCACAATTCCAAATATTAGTTCATTTTTAAATGTCAAACAATTACTTTGGTTTTCTATGAATAAAAAACCTTTTCAACAAAGTCGGGTTTAATCATACATAGAATTTCTGACTGTGCAATGAATTACAAGGAAATCGAACCAAAATTGGGGCCTTATAACTACTTGAATATTCATATATTTTTCTGTTCCTATTCCAGGCACGCTTTGCCATTGTTCACATCTCTCCTGAATGTTGTATGTGCATACGACCCTGTGGGTTACGGCTTGCCCTACAATCACCTCATGTTCACTGACTCCCGAGAGGCACTTGTGGAATCGGCTTTACAGGTAAGTGATATCATGGGTCAGGTTGGTTATAGAAATCCATGTTTAAATATTGCAGTCATCAACATGTCTTTGTATTGCATTTTTTCCCCAGGGACAAATATATCTCACCTCCAAAGGGCAAATTTGCCGCTGATTGGTAAATTTACCCCTGCGTTTATATGAACATATTTGCCCTTGTTAATTCTTCCAGGGGTGCAAATTTGTCCCCCAAGGATAAAGCTTGTCATATAAATGCAACATATGCTAAATGAGATTAATAACACATAATACAAGGCACATGGAAGTGCATCAAGAAATGCAGACAAGTTCCAAACGTATCATCAAAGTTATTTTTTGTTTCAATTCAATTTCTTAATGTTATTTCTTAGAAATGTTTACAGCAGAAAAACCCATCCTATTTTGAAAGCTTGTTTTGAATTAAGACTTATTGAAGCCAAAAAGAATATGTAAAATTTTGTTAATATATATATGCAATGAGTTTTTATTTTAAAATTAGTACCATAGAGTTATTTGGCTGATCCAATCATCATCTTTTGGACGCTTTGACTAAATTTTACTGAATTCTGTGCAAGCCCAAAAAGCATATTGCCAGTGTGATGTTGTTCTAATTTCCACCACTGCTTATCCAATTGCTACTTTCAGGTGCTCTGTGTCACCATGGAGAATGAATCGACCAATCAGAATGTGTCTGTTGATGGCACTGCCGGGGGGACTGCCATGGAACCTCAGACTGAGGCAGGAATTTATGTAACATTGTCAATTTGTCACAGCATCTTTATTTTGGCTTTTAAGAATATTTCTGTGATCAAGTTTTTCCGTTCATCTAAATTATAGGCATCATTACAGTTTTACCCTTTATCGCTAAATATAGGTAAGCTTTAACATTGATTGAATAAAAGAAAGGCCAATAATTTTTAACATTTTATACCATTGTTTAAATGATTTTCCGCAAATCCAATCAGAGCGCCATATCAATATAAACAATAACGCCATAACCTCTTGCATGTTTTACAATATGAAAGTCAAAGATACAATGAAACTACAGGGACATGCCCAGTGGCCAAAAAATCAAAAATAATCCCTGTAAAGAGACAAAAGGCAAGGGCCCAAGCGACAATGAACTAGAGCTTTTTCTATATATACAAAAGAATTGGCAAATGTAAACACATTGATAATAAATTAAAGAAGATTGTCCGAGTACTTGAGTACCAATTTTACTTCTTGTTGCCATCCCTAATAATAATGATTGAAGAAACTCGAGCAGATGATTTCAAATAGATTATGATTAAAGGAATATAACCAAGAACCATCCCAGTCAAGTTCACCTAACAATTTGTATTAAACATTACGATCTTTTAACAAGAAGGTGGTATTTCCAATATTATCTTGCTCTGTTTTCTAGGCTGGTGGTCCGGACAACTTATTTGTGAACTACCTGTCTAGAATCCACAGAGAGGAGGTAACAATCAATAACATACTTAAGTATTTCTTAAAGGTTTAAAAATCAGATTTGTTTTTGTGTGAAAAACTTGCTATTTCAAGAAAAACAGCACCATCCTTGTCCATCATTGTCCATGATTGACATGCTGTTAAACCTGCAAATGTAAATTGTATGAGACATATGCTTTTCTCTGGAATGGTTTTGTCATCTGAAGAATGTAAGTAGGTAGTAGTAGGAATGTGGGTTATACATTAGGGGTATTCCATTTAAACATATAACCCGGGGGGGGGGGAGGCACTTAAGCCACTCCCCCACAGAAGAAAATTTACCCGTTTGGGGTCCAAATATGAAAATGAAAGACACCCGCCCATATTCTATGAAAATAATCGCCTTTCCCCCCCATGGGTTATCTGTTTTACTAGAATAGCCCTTAATGTTGAGCCTATTTAGCCATTCCTTAGGGCACCATCCATTTGGCTAGAACCCGAATAATATAAATATTTTTTAAAAGCTTAATGATATTTAAGATCAAAAGTAATGAAACAGTTATGCTAATTAGGATCCTCTGAAAATCCTAAATGTATTTTACCAATACATACATAAATTCGAACACCAGTGGCTTGAACTCACTTGGCTCAATTTCCTCGTTGGCTCAAACTGGATGTAAGTGACCGATTGTTTTTACTATTTTATTGCATTACCACTTTACTCAAATTTCCCGAGGCTCAAGGTAATTTTGCCAGTCCCTGGGATTTTAAGTCAACTGGGTTAGTCTGTATCTTTAACTGACACCATAGCCTCATCAGACAAACCAAGGGCTTAATTCTGTATTATTATTGTATATCTTGTGCAGTGCCCTCAAAACTGTCTCATTCTATGTCAACTTCAAACCTTTCCCCCTGCAGGACTTTTACTTTATCCTGAAAGGCATTACCCGCCTGTTAAACAACCCTCTGATGCAGACTTACCTGCCTGGATCCACAAAGAAGATCCAGTTTCACCAGGAATTACTTGTGCTCTTCTGGAAAATGTGCGACATAAATAAGGTTTGTACTTTGCACACTCACAGATTTACCTTTTTTTTCTTCTCAGAATCAGCTAAGTTTGGCATCAGTGCCATCAATTCAGTCATATAAGATAACACAATAGAATGTATCTGTCAAATATTTCATTTTTCTTAAAGCATTACTTACTCTTTTAGCCATAAAACTATACTTTTCAAATATTAATATGAAAACGTTGATCTGCTCTTTCGTCGGCAGTTTTATATCACTTTTTTCAAGAAAATTTCAATGAGTTGAATCTAGAAAATGTCTTTAAGTTAAATAATGATAAATGTGTACAGGTCAAATAATGAAAAATGTCTATAAGTTGAATAATGAATATATCTATAAATTTAAATATGAAAAATGTCTAAAACTACAATAATAAAAATAATGTCTATAAGCTGAATAATGAAAAATGTCTAAGTTGAATAATGATTAATATGTTCTATTTTCTTATTTCAGAAGTTCATGTTTTATGTTCTGAAGAGCAGCGATGTTCTGGACATTCTAGTTCCCATTCTGTATTACCTGAATGACGCCCGGGCCGACCAGTGTATGTATTTAATCACATTAATGTGTTAATATGACTTCATTGGTAGCTTAATATATCTCATAGGGGCATATTGATGCTGGTGATTTTATTAATGACTATAACTTATAAAGTAAAATGAATAATATATATGAATTTTTATTAATGTGTTTAAATACAAGGTACAAGAAAATTTATTTCACGTTGAATATACATAAATTACAACAATAGCTCGCAGAGCAATTTTCCTAAAACAAAACATGTGACTTTATAATTGATTTATGATGTTGTAAAAATTAAGTATCACAATTTGAAAATACTAAACACTCTTGAAAATACAAATTTATCAAAAACAAGAATTTAATGATACTTACGGTATTTAAAAAGCCCAAAATACTGATTCTTTTACATAAAAACATTTGAAGTGATTATTCAATAAAATAAATGATTCATGTATATTTCACAGCGAGGGTTGGACTTATGCATATTGGTGTGTTCATACTGCTGTTACTGAGTGGGGAGCGTAACTTTGGTGTTCGTCTAAACAAGCCATACACAGTCCGGGTTCCCATGGATATTCCCGTGTTCACAGGCACGCATGCCGATTTTCTCATTATTGTAAGTACACATTCTGATGTTTATTCAATATTTTGAAACTAAAGATCATAATGGATAAAAATATGCAAAAAGTAACTATTTACAGTAAAAAAATATTTTTTTATGGTATTAGTACAATTGTTTCAGAAACAACAGTTTTGACCAAATCAAAGATGGCACCTAATACAGTATGGAATCTATTTTACTCCTATTCAGTTATCTCCCTTGATGAGCATAGTGTTCTATAATGCAAAGGGAAGTAAGCACTGTTTGATGTTTTTAATCAAGTTAACCAGTACAATTGCCAGTACAATGTAACGATTGATTTTACTCTTTATTGAATCAAACCAAGGTGTACAATACACTTTGACTTATCATAAATACCTAAAGGCAATACAATACACTTTAGGAAAAAAGTTATCTGTATCTCTCCAAGGGCATAAAGAACTTATTCGTCAGTATCTTAAATGTATAGTTTACTTCATATTTATCTATATCTGTTTTCTGCAGGTGTTCCATAAGATCATCACGACTGGTCACCAAAGACTCCAGCCACTGTTTGACTGTCTACTCACTATCGTTGTAAACGGTACAATTGCTTCGGTTGTGCTTTGACCGAGAATTACTATAATAAGATAAATCCTTATTTCTGACAACCTTTATCATTATTTTTTAACACCTAGTTTAAACAAGTCTTTTTATTTGTGCATTTTTTACTGAAAATTAGTATTTTCCAAGTGATATTCATGATGATATTCATGTTTAATGTCTTGTCTTAGAAGAGAAGAGTATATTTATAGTTCAGTGCAGTTCAAAGCACACAAAAAATGAGTATAAAATTAAAGTGTGAAAAATATTTGTTTGAAAAAGTATACAATTTTTTTTTTATAACATTATTGTGTTTATTGCATTAACTCATTATTTTACAGTGTCCCCTTACCTGAAAACACTCTCCATGGTGGCCAGTACCAAACTACTGCATTTACTCGAGGTACATTTTACCTTATTTCTTGAATAATTAAGATGAGATAACAAGACAGTTTTATTGCTGCCCGAGACCATGAAGTGATTTGCTGCGATTGTACTGGAGACTCAAAAATGCATGATTAATTTTGTCGCAATAATTGTGCAAATGAAAGTATCTGTCACAAATTTATAACCTGTTCTACAATCAGGAACGCAGCCGTTGTTACAAATAGTTATATTAAAGATATTTGACAAAAAGAAGACCTTTCTGAGTCTGAATCTCACTGAAGAAGATAGGGGCTGTGCAGACACTCCTGTTTACCCTAGAGAACAGGACCGCACTCTCGCGTTACTCTGTGCTAAGGCCTAAAAAACCCATTTGGTTAGGGTTACCCAACTCTACCTACGAAATAAGCGCCTACCCTACTGTTTTTATAGTTTTTTTTAGTCTGTTGCTATTATTTTTATTTTTTCTGTGGAAAAAGTGTCTGAATATGTAGTTTAAAACATTTAAAGCTTATACTTCTAAGAGTACTTTAACAACATTCCCCAATGATGACAATGAAGTTCTTATATAAAGCCTAATAAAAAAAACTATAAATGAAACAAAAAGCCTACATACCTTACCTGTTTTTGAAAAGGATGTTACCCTTACCAAACCATTTTTTTTTGCCCAATGACTTATTTAACTGTAAAATGTATTTGTTTAATAATCATCAAATATATCATTTCTATCAGAATATTTTCATGTTGTTTCAGGCATTCAGCACCCCTTGGTTCCTGTACGCAAGCCCGACCAACCACCATCTTGTTTTCTTCCTCCTTGAGGTCTTCAACAATATCATTCAGTACCAGTTTGATGGTAGGACATCTAGATATGGACAATGATTTAGTTTGTATTTCTTTAGACCTTGCGGTCAAGGATAACCCGTGAAAGTGCAAGCACGGGGTCCTTTGTTTTTTGCTGAAGGAACAGCACGCTGAAGAGACAGTGGTGGGATACAAGGAAGTCCGGGTGCGATACCCTAGCTCTTTTTCGAAGAGACCCCTTGGTTCTTTTACGTGCTAGGTGTAAAGCACCGATACACAGGGTACAACTTTCCTGGGTTAAACCAGTACTGAGTTCACCACTTCTCCAAGCACTGCCCTTTTTAATGCTGAGCGCCAGGCAAGGGAGCTACTTGTACCAACTTTTAACGTCTTTTGGTATGACATGCCAGGGATTGAACCCACGACCTCCCGCTCCATAGGTGGACCCTTAACCACTAGGCCACGGAGACCATTACAGAGAGTTGATCTTAGAGCTGTATTCAATGACCAACATAGTTAAAACCTAAGTTTATGAGTAGAATCTGAGTGTTTTGATTGGCCAGTAAATATCTGGCCAATAGACAGAATGGAGTTATTGAGGCATGTCTAAGGATAAGAATGATATTGAATACTGGCCCCAGTCTGGCAGGATTTTAATTTTTGTTTTGAAAAGAATGTTGTAGTACTGTTGTTCATTGGTGAATAAAAACATTTGGTCTGGGCAAGGTTAGTAAAGTGAGAAGGGTACTGTCTGGTTCTTCGAATTAACTCCACCAAGGAGCTGGTTCATCATGAATCATTAAGCAATTTTGTATCTAGGAGAGATTTTATAAAGTGGTAATGCCCAGCCTTAAACTCATCTAGGTACAAAAATCATGTCTTAGGATTTATGATACAACAATCCCAAGACGTGGAATTTAATCTTTAATGGACAATATAACCTCTCCTCCATTGATTACTATAATGGATTTTCAGCCTCCTTGTAATATTTCAATGGCGAAAAAAGCTTTCTGGAAAATTTGGTTCGATGACATTGATTGTATATTTTTGAAAGAAATTTGTGACAAAGCACATATACAATCAAAGCACATATACAATCATATATCTTGACTTTACTACATCTTTGATTGCAACTTTTTTTCACAGGTAACTGTAATCTTGTGTACACGATTATACGGAAGCGCCAGGTGTTCCATCAGTTGGCCAACCTCCCGACTGACCATTCCTCTATAGCCAAGGCTCTGACAAAGAGAGGCAAGAAACTCACACAGCCACTCACTCCAACTGACCACACGGTAAGTGTGAATCCCTTGACCACTCCGCTTTATACAAGGCTCTGACAAAGAGAGGCAAGAAACTCACACAGCCACTCACTCCAACTGACCATTCTCTATTTCTATTCTACTAAGGGCTTTGCCTTTTGGAGGATTGCATTTTCAGTACACTACTTGATGAAAGTATATGAACTAGTTTGTTAAAAACTTAACATGGTCATGAATGCTTTAATTATTTTATACAGGAGCCCCAGACAATGGATGGAGCCCTGCCGGCTGCAGAGGCAGAGCCGGGGACCCTAAAAGTCTCACTGGCAGCCACACCCCGTAAGTAGGCTTGCACATTGTTACATTTTGTACAAGAAGGGCTGAAGGTTAAGAGTGGCCAAGTGGTAAAGGTGCCTGCCTCTCACCAAAGATGTTGTGGGTTCTGTCCCCACCCACATTTCTTTCTATTGAATGCTCAAAATTAACAACAGTTATGGTTTCTATCCAGGAAACAGACTCAATTTTAAGTCATATGAGCTTTCAGCCTATTTCATAATTGAGCTAAAATAAAAAGTATAAACTAATTTGAGGGCTCAAATCTTTATGCATCTTTTATCTATAACAGATAGCAGAAAAATTAATAGCTGATTTTGTAGTAGTATTATAAGGAAGAGATGACAGCGTTTTATTTCATGTTGTATTGTGTGTTTCATTATATTGTGAGTTTTTATTTGATTTATGTAAATGTCAGAATTATTGTTAATGCTGCACTCTCTCAGATTGACAGTTTTGACAACTGTTTTAATTTTTTGTCTTAGAACGAGACAATTTTTGCATAAATGTCTGACAACCAGTTATATAAGACTGCTGACAAAGGAATACGTTTGAAAATTGATGATTAATGTTATCACTTTTCTTATTAAGGAGCTAGTTACGCTTTTGGCCACAAAACTTCAATTTTCGATCAAAATACTAAAAACTGCAATCTGTTCTGTTGTCAGCAGTCTTTTAAAACTATTAGTTGTTGTATAACTCATATTAAGTTAATAAACTCTATTTTTTTAGAAATTATGTATGATTACCAACTAGTATATTTTCCTCTGTTTAATTCCACACAGTGAGCATCGGCCTTGAGCATGATTTATCGCGTGCTGATCACGGTACTGCAGTGTATAATGGTAGACCGCTTTTCAAGCTAGATATTTACGAAGTTTCCCCCACACCAACTGTGCACACCACAAAATCAAAAAAACGTAAAATGCCTGAAGTGCATGTGTTCGTATACCTATGCTGTATTCTCATATACGCAGATTAACGCAATTCTGTGCATAATGTCTGAACCTTATATAATATTTATGTTATAACCATCTCTTACTAACATTATGAGTTCTAAATTACGTTGTAAGTACCACAGGGTTAAATCATCATATGTAAACAAAAACTTGATGAGTATTTTGGGCATTTTTGAGCTGTATATCGGTTTGCACAAATTTCTTCTTTCGAAAGCTGTGATTTGCATAATAAGTAAATGCGTGATGGCTGAATTCATATAAAAGCTGTATGTATGCACATCCTTAATAGATTATATCCAGTATTCCTTTTTAGATACGCCATTTTACACCTCTTTCCATAGCCTTATAGATATGCCTTTTTATTAAAATGTTCTATAACAAGGCGATTAACTAGGACTGGCTGATTTGGCCACTTCTCTATGAAGTAAAGGATGAATGTGTTACTTTTTTTATTGTCCCTTAAAAAACTTTTTTTTTTTGTCCCCCTTTCGCGCTTGAGTTACCGAATAGTTCTAGATGAGCTTTTGTGTACACATGTCTAGTCCATCAGCCTGTGCTTGGTTATGTAGCATTTGGATGACAACGAGTACCTGAGTACTCCATCGATTGTCCAAGTACTTGAATACTAATTCACGACTAGAGTACTTGTGGGAAAAAACAACAACTACAAAATAACTTAAATTTTACTAATTGCAGAACATACATACAAGTAACAGTACTGGCATATTGCCAACATGGCACAATGTACAATGATCAAGTACCCCAGTACTCGATTGGAAAACTATCCGAGTACTCCAGTACCAATTTTACAACTGGTTGCCATTCCTAGTAAAAAACATTCATGTCCAGCTGAAAAAAAGTTCAAAATATAGATCAACTTTCTGTTTGCATAATTATGAAATAAAGTCATGTGGTATGTTCATTGTGTAAATAATGATTATAATCTCTTTTAAACTAACAACTTGTGAGTTTTATGAAGCATTCTTAGACTAATATGCAATGATATTTAATATTTAAAGCAAAAAACATGAAACAATAAATCATTTAATAAATTTAAATTGTTTAAGTGGAATTTGTGGTGTTAACAGTGGATTGGTTTTAAAGTAGAATTTAAATGCTAGAAAGGTTTGGACTGGTATTAAAAATACTAATTTATTGACACAGCTATGAAGTGTGGTGATTAACTACAATATTTTTCTCAGTTACAAAGTAACAAGATAATTATTTTGATATTTGTTTGAATTTCTTTCTCTAACAAAGACTTAATGACTAACATTGCTATTAGCTTGCTAGATATAACAAATTCAAACTTCTCATGTAACCAGCACATTTTGTTATAGATTTTCCGATTTCAGCACCCTTTTACACATAATTTTATAAAGAATGTGTAGCATCTTTAATCACTCTGTTACAATTGATTATGATGTCACCTTAGTGCAATAACTCAATAACTTCATATAGAAATAGAAGCAGATATTGAGTTCTTGCACTAAGGTGACAAATTTTAATTTATTTAAGAACAACCCAATTCTTGTTTTAGAGTGATGTACATTGTTCACTAGTCAAAATTAGCTTGCAAACCTGGCACCGTTTAAATGCTTTCTCAAATCAGATTACAGAGGGGCCAGCAAAATATAGACAAATGGACAAGCCTCATGTTGAAACCCGTGTATTCCTTCTTTTTTCAATAAATCCTATACTCTAATGTCACAACTGTAACTAACTTAAATTCCAATCAAAATTTACAAAATTGTACAACAGCATTTAAAAGGGTGTATCGCATATTTTTGTGCTCTTGTTTCAAGGGTCAAGGTTACTCCAACAAGGCCAAATCAAGGGGATGGGGCATTTGTCACATTTTTGTGACAGCTTTGCGTAAAGCAGTGATTGAATTAGGGCTTGTTCATTAAAAACTTGAATTTCATTGACTTACATATATCAATGAATTTTCTAGGTTTTCAGCATTTCAGAGCAGTACATGAAGTGTATTGTCCAAAATCTGTGAAGCAAATGGTTAAAGGTACATTGAGGGAGTTTGGATTTGCAAATTACAAAGCATTATAATGTATCAGATTATTTTTAAACTGAATTCATTTTTTCTACTGTTTTTGGTTATGATTTTTTTCTCTTTGCTTTTTAAGTGGATAAATTACTTTGAACAAGTTTAGTTGGAGGCATGTTCTATATTACAATTTGCTTCATGCATTGGGTTAAAAACTGTTGAAAAGCAATTTTTCATTTCTCTCAATGTTCCTTAGTGCTTCTGCTTCGGGGAATCATCGGTACCCAGCCTGTTCATATCATATAACTCAATTGAATACCCTGGGCAAATTGACTGCAGAAACTTCATATTCATGAATATTGAAATCCAGACGTTTTGATTGGATGCCCGAGACACACCTCAGGCACTATGGTTGAATATGAATATTCATGTATTAGGAAGTTTCACTAACCTTTTTCATCAAGGGTATATTTTGTGGAGTAATCAAATAATATAGCGAGGGTTCTGACAATGGCTGTAGGCGGACAGGCCCCCAAAAATAATTCTTTAAACCACCCATCTCACTGCATTATCTGATACAAGCTTATACCAAGTTGGGGCAAAAAGGGTGTTTTCTTGGTTTTTATTTATGTATTATTCCTTAAATCAGAACTGTAGGTAACACATACAAATTAGGCAGAGGCTCGTACCCTGTAATAAGAAGCAGATAAATTTAATGATATTTCAATTACACATGCTTCATATTGTACTATGGAGATTGAGAAAAGGTACAAAAACAGCTATCACAACAAACACTCCTGGATCTATTATACATTGAACTTGCTGTTCGCAATCATTGTGTATGAAAAATATTAGCCTTCATATATATGGGGTTTTCAATTATTAGCTATGTGGCCACAACTTTCCCAATTAAAAACAGCACCAAAATACAACTAATATTCTTTCATCTGCTCACAAATCATCTGCTTTTTGGTTTAAATTAAACATTTGACTTTCATTAAAGTCAAATCAGTTAAACAAAATAATGCATTAAAATGTGTTTCTTTTGTGCATCTATCAAGTGTAAAACTATATTGCCCCCTTTAAATAAATATCTGCCATTTTGTAGTTTGCTCATTAAACTATGTTGGCAACAATTTGCCAACATAATATCTGTGAGTGTGTCCCTTATAGCAATAATCCACTATTTTGTCTTTATTTAAACAAGAATAATTTAGTTAAACCAAAGCGTGCCTATGTAGAACAATAGAAGTCATTGTTACTGAACTTAAAGTATCTTCATTGATTACCTCCCTTTTACGTTCCCGTTAACTTAGAAGTGAGAACACCAAAGCATACCAATGTATAACAATAGAAATTCTTGTTACTGAACTTATTTACTGAACTTATTCTATCTAGACATTGATTTTTTCCCCTGTACTTTTAATATCAAAGTGAGATCAGAATTTCGAGATAAATATATTTAATCCTTAATCTACTAGAAATAACATCAAGCTGTTCTACCGTTCCTTCAAAAGGTCTTGAAAAGATGACAGAACACACAGCGCCGGACGAGGTCCACAAAGAAGCTTTGCAGGAGCTGGCGACAAGCACGGGCACCATGTCCATTCAGCCACGGAATGAGATAGAGGACCCCATGGCCCCTCAGGGTTCTCCTACCAAGCCCGAGCCCAAAGTTTTCAAGTCCCCAAGCACTGTAAGTTCTGGTACCATTTCAATGGATTTTCTGTTCTTAAGGGGTATGGTTGTTTTGGTGTTATTGTCCATATTCTTACATAAAAGTATTTCTATGTACTGTATCTTCCATGGCCGCTCATGTAAGATAGGACTATACCAACCCGACAGTAGGTTGTTTTGCGTAAACAAAGTTTACTGAGTTTACGCAGAACACCCTGTGCTCGGCTTGGGATAAACTATAAACGAGCGGCCATGCTTTTTCTCAAACCTAAATTAAACAAAATATAGTAAAATGTATTAAAATTATTATTTTTTATCTTTGCTCTCGAGCAAGCAGCAAGGTAAAGATTTCCAGCATGGCCAAATATTTTGATATACTTATCTGGGGTGGGAGAAATTTGAACCTAGTTTCCTTATTGGAAGGCCTTACAAAGTATTATGTAACTATTAAGCTTTGATTTTGATTGGTCCTCTGTGCGCAGTTCCCATTATACTGGAGGATTAGTGTGGTCTGATGTTTAAGGTGTCCACATCGCACCCAAGAGGCTATTGGTTTGATCACCAACCATGCTGGAGTCTGCATCCTGGGTAGAAACTAGTACTGTTGTCCAATTTAAGACACCATTATAAGGTACCCAACCTTATCAGGTTGTCTCAAAATGGACATAGTACTGGTTTCTACACAGGATACATACTCCAGCTTGATTTTAGCTTCATAGTTTTATACTAATTTGTTTTACCTCCATTGTGACAGAACCTTGTAGCTTATAGAATCACTCTCGAGTCCGTTACCTTCATAAGCTGTCAGCTTTTGTCACAATGAAGCTAAAAGAAAAAAGTATAAACTAAGTTTTGTTTCATCAAACATCTCACAAAATATTTGTTTACATTCCTTTCCTTAAATGCCTTATAATAATTTCAGGAGACGCCCCCTGCCACACCCACAACCCCAACTGATCCTGGAAAAGCCCCACTTAAACGTGCGGGCTCCAATGCGAGTGCTGGAGGGGGCTGGGTAGCCTCCCCAGAGTGGGTAAGATAAAACAATCTTGTTTTGAGACAGCAATCTAACAATCAGTCATTTGTAAGCTCTGAGAGCTTTTGAACAAATAGTTTGCAGTTGTCAGTATGACAATACCCAAGATTAATATAGTCTTGAATGATTTGATAGTAGCTATATGTCTTAATAAGATAATTATTATTGCGATATTTGATTATGTACTGTTCCAACTACTGGGTGGCAAGTTAACATAAAAAGCATGAATAAGAGAGTCAATACAATTGGCAATCGTATTTGTAATGTTGTCATTATAAGACTTCCCAAAATTGCTTATATAGACTAAATTCCTGTGTTTGTAAACAGAATTTCATCTTCAGCGAGAATGTTTTAGTAAAGTTTTATCCTTCATTGTTTTCAGAATATCACTTATATTTGCTTAAACTAAGAAATTAATTCTTTGTCCAATTTATCAGGTACACACATGGAAGCATAAACTTCCCCTACAGACAATCATGAGGATGTTGCAGGTTCTGGTGCCGCAGGTCGAGAAAATCTGTATTGACAAGTAAGTATGGTTATCACTAAGGTGACTGTAAATTACATGCTAGATGTTCATCCCCATCCGCCTCCTCTTTTTTCCTCCGCGCCTTAAATTTTATTAACTCAAAATGAAATAGTCTGGGAACACATTTATTCGTACCTAGTGTTGATTTATAACATTCAAATGTGAAAAATTGTTATGATTGTGTTCATGGTTTGTCTAGCAACAAAAGTATATGGTCCCTTATGTAATAAGAAAGAGCATGAACACATCGTCACCTTAGTGCAATAACTCAATAACTGCATGCAGAAATAGAAGCAGATATTGAGTTCTTGCACTAAGGTGATGACATATTCAATGGTGAAATATTCATAGATTTTTCTTCACACCCGCCCCCTCTTTTTTCAGCAGCCCCTTAAATTTTTATGGACTTAATTAAAATGTTGAACTGGCATCTGTATTTGCGTATCGGTACAGTAATGTCCGGGAACGCATTAATTCATAACTACATTGTGGGTGTATAACATTCAAATGTGAAAATGTAGAATTGTATTATGATGTTCTAGGTTCATCATGAAACATGTATATGGTGCCTAATGCAATAAGAAAGAGCATGAACACATATTTAATGGTGAAATGATGGTCATCTAAGAATAGTGAAAAATAAAATGTTACCCACTGCCCCTATTTAAAAAAAATATTTGGATGAAAATCTTAATTAATTTATGTTGGCCTTAGATATTTTGTCATTCAAACATGAAATATCATTTTACAAGCAAACAATGTTATGGTTTTAAATAAGTTGTTTAAGATACATGTACTCAAGTTTAAAAATGGCAAACTACTGTTGTAAACAGTGAAATATCATTTTTATTTCACTGATAAATCTCAAGAACCCTTAGGATATTATGTGAACAGCTATGAAAAATGATGTATAGCAAAATAAATAACAAGGCTGTTAAAACAAATTATCCACAACCTAAGAAAATTATAAATCAGCTAGGTTAAAAATTAATTAATAAATTTGTTTTCTTTTAATTCATTTCAGGGGTCTAACAGACGAGAGCGAGATTCTGAAGTTCCTTCAGCATGGTACCCTGGTTGGGCTTCTGCCCGTCCCACACCCGATATTGATCCGGAAATACCAGGCCAACAGCGGCACAACAATGTGGTTCCGAACGTACCTGTGGGGCGTCATCTATCTCAGGTTTGAGAATTACTGGTAGTTGATTTTAAGTCTGTTTAATAATAAAGGCCCAGTGCTCTAGCCAGGTTTTGAAAAGAGCAGGGTGCTAGGTCAGAAAGGGCACTTTTGATGTGAATTGAAAGAGCCTTAATGGGGCGCTTGCAAGGGTCAATGTTCAGTTCATATTGTGTATGTGTTGTCACTACTTTCAATACTAATAGTTTGTTATGAGTACCTTAATTAGTGGTTATCCTTACTTAAGTGACAGAATTATGTATACTGGTAAACAAAATGGGGGGGGGTCCTAAAAATTGACTCTGGCAAACAAAAGTGCACAGCAGGCGATGGGAAAGGGCAGCGGTTGCCCCACCCTGCTATTTAGTCCTAGCTCGGGAACTGTTTATATCATTGGCTGTAAGTGTGGTTTGACAAAACAAACCTTAGCCTGGTTTGACTGTGTGTATGGTCAAATTTACATATTGTTTTTTCTTTACAGAAATGTGGATCCCCCAATATGGTATGATACAAACGTGAAGCTGTTCGAGATACAGAGGGTTTAGACCACTGAATGGACCGTTTGTAAAACAGAGCAAGGAAGGGAGAAGCTTTTATTCAGATTTGAAGCTGTTCCAGAGTTTATACAGCTAGCAAGACTGTGAAATAAAATTGGTAATAAAAGGAAGAACAAGATGACAACATTGGACACTGAACAAAATATTAACTCTGAAAGACTTAATGAAGAAATATTATGAATTTCTAGTAGTATTATATACTAAGTTGACTGTACATATTGAAACATACCATTTCTTACAAAACTTTTGAAAGGATTTTAAACAGTTATTCTGAAACTTGTCACATGTTTAAAAACATTTTCCATTATATTACACAATCATTAATATTTTAATTGAATGAAGTGAACAATCATTGTTGTTTATCAAATATTTGTTGATCATTTTTTAAACCTGATTCGTTATATGCAGTTACTTTTTTTTGCTAGTATGTAATTCAGGTGATTATAAATTAATTGCGAGATTTTCCATCCCTGTCCACCCTCTCTTTTTTCTGCGGCCCTTTAGTTTTATTTACTCCAATAAAAATGATAAACTGGGTATAAACTGATAAAATGATATTTGTGTATCGGTCCGGTACTGTCGGGGAACAGCGTTTATTTATTGATTTACGTTGTTGATGTAAACATTCACATGTAAAAAAAAAACATTGTTACGATGGTGTTCATTGTTCGTCTAATAACACATATAGATGATCCCTTATGCAATAAGAAAGAGATGATCACAAATTCAATAGTGAAATGGTCATCTAAGAAAAAAATTAAAAACTGTTATCCCTGCCCAATTTGAAAAAAAAATGGATGAAAATCTAGCAATTAATTGACATTTGCCATATGTATGCATTCGAGCAGGTAACTTTTGATGTTAACTTGTTTAATCATAGTTTTATCGTGGGAATATTGACATTTATTGTTGAATGATACAAATATATATGTATATATATAGATCCTATGGATGAAATCCAATAACTTACATGTATTATGTTTAAATGATGGATGTTGTGATCAGAACATGTAATCTAGATGGGTATAAATGAATCTGATTATTTTGTTTTTATGTTTGAATTTATTTTACTTTATTATGTCAATCAGGGCCCTGTTTCAATAAGATATCTTAGTCGAAAACCTTACGCTTCTTAAGAGTACTCATTGCTTACGAGAGCTCGAGGGCACCCTTAATGCTACACCATCACAGATTGACCATTTGGAAACTTTTTATTTTGTCTCGTAATGATTGTGCCAATTTTGGGTAAATATCTGAAATCCGGTGAAATAACACTGCTGACAAAAGCTAAGATCGCAGTTTTCATATTAACGTTTGAAAATTGAGGATTTATGACTTAAAGCGTTCCTAACACTTTCAGAAAAATGCAGAAAACATCAATTTTTGATCAGAAAAATTATTAAACCCTGATTTTTTGTCAGCAGTCTTATATGACTGGTTTCCAGGTAATTTCGCAAAAACTGGCTTGTTCCAAGAAAAAGAAAAAGTTGTCAAAACATTTAATCTGCGAGATCGCAGCTTTAAGGGCTTGACTAAAGCTTACAATCTTGATTGAAATGGGGCCTAGGGGTATAATGTAGCCCAAGAGGTCAAAATTTGTGTCATAAGATCAATATTTATGTTGTTCATACAAGAAAATCACCTTTATTTTGAAGGGGCTACTTCTTTCAAAGTTGTGTATTATGTGATATTTACATTTTTCAATCATGTAGAATTCCATTATCCTTCATGCATGTAGTCAACACATTGATTACAAGCACATGTACATTTCAAGGAACTTACGCAAATTATCACAAACTGAACATTGAAAATTACTGAACTTGTACATAAATGATGCAAAAGTGTTGAATGTGGAATATCTCATGAGAATTCATGATTTATTGTGGGTTTTTAGTCAAAGTTGAGCTTGTTTTATGACTTTATCTAATGTAGCATAAAGTGATTCGAGTGTGTTTTTTCAAAAGAATACATGTTTATGACTGAAAAGTTACAATTTATTTATTAATGCAATTACATCAGGTTTTTTGTGTTTAAATAATGAATATTATTGTAGAATGTATGGTTGCTTGTTAATTGTTATGCTTTTTCATTTACCCTATTTTCTTGTTTTACATAATTTAAAATGTGTTCACACTTTTTTTATCAACTACTGTATAATTCATTCCATTATTCAATTTAACATTCCTTACAGTTTCTCCAGAATTTCTAACATTGTCACCAGAAACATGAAATCCCGTTTTAATACCAAAGCATTATTACACTGTATGACTTGTTACTTTATCTTTCAAAGATGGATAACAAATAAGTCAGCTTCAAATAAGGACTGAGTAATATATAGATGACATGAAGTAAATTCTTAATGATTAAGAATGGGCAGAGTGAGCGTACTAATCGAGCCCTTCTTAATTATTTAGATATTACTTCAGGTCATCTAATTGACTAGAATACAACCTTATTGGCTGATACAGGATGAGTGGCTGTAGGCAGACCTTTAAACTCCCACAAAAGTTGAAATTCTTTATAATTAAATCTAGTACTTAATGATTGACTATCTGCAATTTCATTGGTTGAAAATGTAGGTTGTATTCTAATTCCAAGTTATAACCTTTTTTTGGTCAAAATTATGCTGTAGTTTTTCAGTTTAAAGTTTTTTGTCTAAAATTAACTTACTGCAGTTAATTGAATGCTTACAAAAGATATTATATTCCTATCTAATAAATTAACAATGTTTTCACAAGTGCAATATTTCTTGTTTAGTTGTTGTGTTTTGGTTGTAAAGATATTTTTTGTTGTTTATGCTCCGATTCTTTTAAATTTACTTTTCAATTCTTACACCTTATAGGAAAATGATCTGTAAAAGTGCAAAAAAGAATTCTTGTTGAAATTATTTAGCAGCTTTCTTACATTAAAATGTATGGTAACTAGAAAAAAACAAACATGAGTTCAACATTTGAGCTTGTCCTTTTCTCAAAGAAAAACGTTTTGAGTATTATCATAGCCATGGTGTCATCTAAAGCAACAGTGTTATCATACAGAGCTTAACCATTGGCCATTACTCAAGCTATTCAAATGAAACTTGGTACACATGTTGCTACAGACAATAGGCACATTTAAAACAAGGCCCATTACTCTGATTTTAATAATTGTAAAATAATGCACCTTGTTCTACTGATAAAACAGCATCAGAACAGCATTGGCATTTTCTCCGCGGCATTCTTTTTATTTTTTATGTTCTTAATAAAAAGAAATCTCTGGTTTAAAAAGTTATCACTGTTGGTTTTCATAGCATTTATCTTGTATTTTCTATAGTAGAATCATTGTTAGTGATTATATATTGTAATATATGGTCAGAAATGTGTACACTGTTCATGGGCAATAAAATTATAAAAAAAATATTCAATGCTCTTTCTTATTTACTAGTCAAAGAAAAACTGCCGATGTCTGATTGGATGAGTGAAACACCATTTAACCAATGGTGAACAACTTGGTGACCCTTGAGAGCCAACGATTGACTAGCATGACTTCAGGTATTTTGTTATCCAAAGCATATACAAACCACCAATAGGCAATACATTGAACCCACAAAGGGAAGCAGTCAGAGAACCATGTGTTCATTTGCTACAAAGGGCAAAGGGAGCGTAATAAAACACAACTCTCTGTACAAGTAGCCTCCCTTACACTAGAGGATAACAGCATTTCAAACACCATGATTCAGTCATGCATGGGCAGATCTGGGCAAAGGGAGCGTAACAATACACAACTCTCTGTATCACTTAGAGTAAGGGCTACACCATTTCAAAGGCCATGATCCAGTTATGCATGGGCAGATCTGGGCAAAGGGAAAGTAACAATACACAACTCTCTGAACAAGTTGTCTACTTAGGGCATGTTTAGGAGCCTAAGGGGCCCTTTTAGCTTTTGCAATCTACTCAATAATACTCATAGATTGCTTTGAAAAATGGTTGCATATTTCAGATGAGTTAGTAGTATTATACATTTCTATGTCACACAACTGCCTAAGTCAGTCCTATAGTATTGGTCAGATGTGAAGAGAGGTTAATGTTTATTTTATTACCCGAATTTGGCACCTTTTCTCAAACATGAGCAGGCAAACATAGAAACTGAAACACATTGTAATTTCTTATACTTCTTTCTTACAATATTTAACATGAAAAGCATGAGTGCCATTCAATACAGACTTGAACAAATAGTTTCCTAAATTTCATTGGCTTTGGTACACAAAAGAGGGTCAATGATTTCTAGTACAGGTAGTAAAGGTGACCCCTATCACCCAAAACCTCAAGAGTTCGAGCCCCAACTGAGGAATGTGCTCTTGGCCTCTCAGGACACCTCCACCACAGTAAGTCAGTCTTTAGAGGGAATCATATCAGCCTTAAACTAATGGGTCAGTAGACCAAAGGTCAAAGTCATGGTGACCTTTACTAAATAAAATGATGGATGCTCCTGGGCTCAGTACATCAAAGGTCAATGTCATGGAGACCTTGAAAAGATAAAATGATGGATGCTCCTGGGCTCAGTACATCAAAGGTCAATGTCATGGAGACCTTGAAAAGATAAAATGATGGATGCTCCTGGGCTCAGTACATCAAAGGTCAATGTCATGGAGACCTTTAAAAGATAAAATGATGGATGCTCCTTACAGGCTATATATCAGACCTGTGGAATTCTATTTGTAGGATTTAATTGTTTTGCTGCAGATGTGAGTCGATCAGTCTGTAATGGAATTGAAAAAAATAAAATCTATTTCCATTCCAGCATTTTATTTGGAGTTTTTTTGTTTTGCACTGCTATGATAATGAGAGATACAGTAACGATGTCAGACAACAAACTAGATGTCATATGATACTACAGTGTCTTTTACATGTAATATTAACGATACCATACTTATGCATAGTGGTACTAGTGGCAAGAGTCTATTCTAATGTCCATCAAGACCGTCTTATGTTAATTTTGATTGAGGAAGAAAAAATAAATCAATATAATTATGACATCATTTCTTTCATAAATCTGGGAAATTACACGAAGGAACTAAATACATTAACTTCAGTTGAAACTGGAATAAATTCTATAAGGCCATATAAAAATAAAAGAGAAAGGTAATACATTTAACATAATAACACTGTTACAAAACAACACTGGCAAATCATTTGAAGCAACGACGCCATAGCAGGGATGATGAAATCTCAATCAGCTTGGGCCCATTGGCCCTAAATTCCCCAATCCGCAATTCATTAGTTTGCCCCTAAAACAATCTTCTCTCAATTTTCGCTATTGTTTATGTCAAATTTCTTTGCATTTAATATCTAGAAATTCACGTAACTGTCATCTTCAACCACATACTACAGTTTTATTGAACTGCAAACACCTTATCTAACCCACCGTAGCAATTTCACCCATGATGTAACTGTAGAATGGAGTCAGAAACAGGCATGTGTATGACGACAAGGCATGGAAAAAGTATTCTGACATTAGCCATAACCTTTCCGCTACCATAGCCGCCTAATGCAGACCCTAAATTCGGGTGTCCCCAATACCTCTATCATTCACCGGCGAACTACCGCAGCAGTGTAAACCGTACTCAAATTTTCGGCTTCTGATTACCGCTATCCTACAGCGTGGGAATACCGCTTATTTTTATAATCTTGTACATGTTTTGCTAAAAGCAGAGACTTAAATCTCCCGATTAAAATGCGTTAGCAATTAGGTAAAATGTTTATCAATTTCGAAACAGTACAAATTTATAACACAATTAAAGATGGTGATAATTAAAGAAGTCCAACTTCAACACAAATTATTTATTTATGAAACAACGTTTCGGCCATTCGGCCTTCATCGGGTTGTATGTATATAATGAACAGGAAATGACGTCAACATCAAATGACGTCAACGTTGATAACGTCAAAATATAGCATACATTTTTGCGCAAAATAATGTCTTATAGGATCTAAAGAGATACAATTATACTGGTAAAATGCAATATAAATGCATAAACAAACATCAATAAACCAGTATAAACTATGCAACATTAAATAGGTTAAAACAGTTATAAACCAGATTAATTCTGTGATTTTTTTAATTCTGCAAGAAGAATTAAAATAATATTTTTGAATTCATACCATTAGGAATGACTGTGCCAAGAATGTGCATCCATTTACTCTCCTTTAATAATCGTTTCCAATTGATAAAATTGAGAACAATTGGAAACGATTATTAAAGGAGAGTAAATGGATGCACATTCTTGGCACAGTCATTCCTAATGGTATGAATTCAAAAATATTATTTTAATTCTTCTTGCAGAATTAAAAAAATCACAGAATTAATCTGGTTTATAACTGTTTTAACCTATTTAATGTTGCATAGTTTATACTGGTTTATTGATGTTTGTTTAACACAATTAAAGAAATTAATTACAAACATTATATAGTACATAAAATTATATAACATAACACCCTTATAAATCAAGTTTGCATTTCACGAATTAGTGACATATACATTATCCCTAATTAGGTAATGTTCTAGTGAAAATGTACATTTTTCCTTTTACTTAAACCCTTTAATAGACACATTAATACAATAAAATGCATTTTATTGGTTTAATTATGTAACGGCAATTAAAATATTCACTTATTAATAAATATGACATATCGGCATAACTACGCTCTGGTTGACTTCGGAAAAATACAAAACTCTCATTAATACACTACGATTATGATGAATTTTGAACAAATGTAGGAATAACCGTAGTCGTGTGTTGTAGTAATTTGATTGAAGACAATCATCATTAGGTAAACGCACATGTTTGCAAAACAGCGCAATGGTAATCCTGTGATATGTAGGTTGTGGTAATTTTCATCTTCGGTATTGGCTACTTTTTAATGTTTATAAAACTACTATAGGCGAGTTTTGTAGACAGGAATTACTTCTTTAAACAAATTGTTAAGTACATAAAGGATAATATTATGCATTAATACACTCTGGTAGTTCTAGTACAAACATTTCAGGTATATATAGTTCAAAATTGCCGGAGACGTTTAATGTTATGATCAATCTTGGAATTATACCACGTGTGCATGCATAGATACACTAGGGCAGTTTTAGCTTTTGTAGTAACTTGATATTTATGTCTGTTGTTTTCCTCATAAATATGCTACGGCTAGTATTTGATATTTCTAAAACAGCAATTTTGTACTACAGTAGTAGAAAAAGGTTTTCCAAAATATTTCAAAAGTACAATGCTTAAAAAGATGTTTGTAAGGCAACGTTGCGAAATGTTTTTTATTATTTCAATCATATTATGCATGTGTGTGCTTGAATCGGAAAAAATCCTCATAAACACTCTCTGGAATGCCATGTGTGACTAAACTATGTATGTATAAATACGCTATTTTAGCCGTGCTTAATTTTAATGCAGACATCACATTATCACAGTTTTTTAGGCAAGTGTCATTCCATTTAAAATTCAGTAATAAAACAAAAAGTGAAACTTATGATTTAAGAAGTGGTGAAACAATGTTTGTGTCTCTAGTTCATTGTTGTTTGGGCCCTTTACGTGTACCTTAACAGGGCCTATTTTTTACTGTTCAACTAATGGGCTTGTCCCTGTAGTTTTCATTATATTATACATATGTTTGTGTATTTTAGTATTTACACATGCATAAAGCGATTACAAAACAATATGTTTTTTATCAAATAAATCAGAAAAGAATTAAAATAACAATTCAATATCATGATTTTTGACACACATGTTCCTATATAAATGTATACTTATAGGACTAAAATCCAAATACAGATTCACAATTCATTTATACATCAAGGTTATAAAATGTAAAGATCATTTATTTACATCATAGGAACTTGAGGAATACATAGGGATAAAATCAAACATGACGAAAATCAATAATGATAATAATTTTTCTCCTATCAACAAAGAACACATGTACATAATTATATAATAGAAAAACATAGACCAAAGCATAAATCAAAGTATTTGACTAACTATCATATTGCTAAAAATATCGCAAGATTTGTCACGGAAAACAACACCAGTATAATCACAGCATGCGATTAACGAAACGGCAACAGTGTCTAGTGGAGTTTCTGGTGCAATGCAATATCATCGGTGACCGTCTGTAAAAAGAAATCACATATTGATTAATATTTTTATAAAGACACTTTGTTAGCGACAATTGCATTGTATATGTGTAATTTCGTAAAATATGTCCTCATTTTAAGCATGAAATGTTAAATTCTATAAAAAAAACAACATTAAAACAAACATTGAACAACATTTTGTTATGATTATTTCATCAATACTATATTGAAAATTTATTTTAATACATGATTGATCTAAATGGCGCTTTCTTGTGCTAGACTCTGAAATTCAAGATGTGCCATTAAACAGTAGAAATAATTTAATGCATTTTCATGAACTTCAGAGGCTGTTCATTGTTTCGATTTAAGGGTCATTTCAAAATGCAATTATATAAAAAAAACGTATATTATTGAAAATGTTTTACAACCATGAGTTGTTGTTTTCCATTCTTCTGTGTTTCTGGAGCCATAGTCTTGTTTGACTTGACCTCTATTCGGCCTTTCATAGAGGTAATGCCACGATACGAAATAAAACATTCCTTTAAATAAAATAACATTTCATTTGAGTTTTATTTTATAAACATTAGAATTATACTTGTGCAAGCTGACTCTGCACTGCACATTGCCAAAGAGGTCAAGTTAAAAAATGTCGATTGTTTGTTTTGATTTCCTTATACGTGTGCTATTCCCGCCGATAAGTTGTTCTGCAACCTAAAAACAGAAACATAAAACATTAAACAGCTGATTGATTTTAAAAGATGTTGATCATGTTTCATTTTGGTGGTATTTGCAACGATCAATACGTTATTAAGCCTGATTATGGTTACTATTTAACATTCTACAGCATGTTGGTAATATACTGTAAAAAAAGTATTACCATTCTCTCAAACAGCTTATAGGTAGCCGGAGGGTTGACGTTTTATACATGATGAATCACAAGCGAGATGTCCACGGCATCCACACAAATTAGGTCCAAATTAGGTGTTGGTACACTGTAAATGTTGACTGTCTACAACACCCATGTTCTTTTTTAATTAAAAAAATAACTTTGATGCATGTTTTTCCCACTTTCCTTTTGCATTTACTTCTTCCATCAAAACCTTGTTCTGTCGGCTATTTATTATAGGATTGAAACATGTCATCGGGTTGCACACATGTTTTGATTATTCCCATGCAGTGGACATAAGCTTCCGGTCCGAACTATTTCATGCCATGTGTTCCCCTCTGCTGAGCACCCTAACTTTGTCATCTCTTTTCGTGGACTGATTTTGCGATTGACCAATATGTCCTTCCGGTGTTTAATGCGTGACACGAATGTATAGATTTTTTCCAAACGCCAGAGGAACTGATGTTTTAAACTTGTCGGCAAATACAACATGATCATCCTGTGATGTTTTCTCTTCAGTTCTCTACAACTGTTTGAGTCAACCCTACTTCTATCTTTCGACTTATGTTTCTTGTCTGTGAATTTGTGTTCTATGTCTTTGGTGTTGCCCATTGCCACTAAACCGGGTTTATGTTTAAACTTTTTGCTACTGAGCATGTTTCTGTAGCTTTTTGCAAATAATTATATTAAGTACGCCTGGTAATTCCTGAGATACCCCATGACACACGGAGCACCAACGATTCTTGAATGGTGATCGTGACATTTGATCATTGCTTCATCGACAGATATGTATTGATGCATGTTGTATTAAGTCATGCTCCTTTCCCATACAACTTTCATAACAGGGGTCACTGTGGTTCCAATGTAACCTTGTGATATTTGTCCGGTTGGTTTATTGTCTATTGCAGTGGTTTTCATGGCAACTGTGACAGCTATTTTGTATTGGATGTTCTGTTGATATATTTGCAGTCACTATGGTTTCCATGATATCTTTATAGCGATCACGTAATAGATGTCCGGTTGGATGTATAAGAAAGTTATAGCATATATTTCAACAGGAAAAAAGCGTAACTAGCGTTAAATGACATTCAAAGGCAACGTCGCCTTTGAAATGGGTTTTGTTATGTTGATTATGTATTATGTTTATACAGGAAATACCGCTGCGTAGTTTTGCATACTTCTGGATTCAAGAACGCTACCAAAGTGCACTTAAGTGACTGATTTAGTTTGATTCAAACATGAAATGTCTACCTTATCGAAGTTAACACACAGTCCGTAAAACAAATATCACAGTAATACCACTGTGCAGTTTTGCTCATTTCTTAAATTTAACAGTGATACCACAGTGTACTCCTGATACAAGAGGAAAACCATAAGCATGCTGTTTTATTAAAGCCAATTTACAAAAGCCAGAGGCGAATAATGTTGAATGACGATTTTTAAAGAAATACCGTTGCTTATTTTTGCATGGTTATTATATTTGAAAGAAATTCCATAGTGTAGTAACTGTTTCTAAGACAAAGTACCATAGCGTACTAATACTGTTTTTAAAATTCACAATTCTTCTTCTTTTAATGAAAAACGTACCATAAATTTGTGGAAAATGTGCATTTTGCGGCTGTGGAACTGGACGTACCTACTTTTTCGGTACGTTTCAGTCGTCTACAGTATTCCTACAGTAAAACAGTAGCGGTAACCAGCACCCTTGAAAAATTGGTCTGCATTAGGCGGCTACGGTAGCGCGTTGATGTACGGTAGCGGTATTCGAAAGGATAATGGGTGTCGCTTTGCAGGGATGCTAGCAGGAACTTTGTGTACATTTGCCATGAAGTTTGAAAAGCTAAGCAACCTTACTCCTAAACTGCAAATGGCTTAACTTTTGGATCATCCAAAACATCTTGCCAGATTCATGTACATGTATGCTCAAGTCCTAAAGGCTTTACTACATCTACTTTAGAACGAGTGAAGAGCATGCAAAATGTTTTCATAGAAGGTTACTTCTTTCACCAACTTTGCAGCTTCAAGGCTGGACAAGAATTATATTGATTCTCTGTTTTTAGACTTTGTGCAATACCGTTGTTTTTACCAACCATGACAGCAGCACCATCAGTACTTAACCTGTGAGTTTCAGACACGTCAAGCTCTTAGATAGCTGACAAGTGCATTGTTTACAAAACTAGCGTCTGTTGAAACAAGTTTAATCAATGACATCCATGATCGAGATTATTAATGTTATTATTATTAGATGTTGGTTCCTCCCTACTAATATCTGTGCTTCATCTGTTATGATCCCAAATGCCAGACTCTTCAGTTTTTGAACGTTACTGTCATCAATGTTTTCAGAAATCAGCCAGATTAACCCACAACAAGTATTTTTATCTTGATATAAGTTCTATGTGGGCTTTGTGTCTTAACATACTTGTATACGACAGAAAGTTGCATAATTTGAGAAAAGTAAATGTGTCTTTCCAACCATGTAACTATGCAGTTTAAATAGTTTCAAGCCATTTTCTTGGCCTATAACCATAAGGAATGTGAATATGACTCAAAAATAGGACAGTTCTATTACTTTGAATTGGAAATGAACAATCCAGGAGAAACTTAATCAGAATTGAAGAACGTTGCCACCTGACTCTTTGGACCCTGCATGCATTATGGCATTCATTTTTATCTTTTAATATCTTATGGCTTCTCAATATGATGTCATCTTTTTTCATATCTTTCTTCTTTATAGAGTTGTGAGCCTTGAAGAATACCAGCAATCACATCGTCTGTAACTCTCAGCTCATAAGTGGTTTCTCGAAATACATCACTTTTCTGTATCTGAAACATGTTTAAATCAAACATAAATATGTGTAATAAAATTCTTCATTTTTAACTGATGGACTTGCACACATGCAATTACTTTCCAGCAAGCCACAAAAGTTAATTGATTTATTAATAATATTTCCATAAAATAAAATTGTAAGCATGCCTGTTTCATCATCACCAGATTCCCTTCCAACCATAAAAAGAATCCCAATTTCAAAAGATCCAAAAGAAAAACATACCAATTAAGCTACTGCCAAATTATGAAAAAAGCATATGTCTCGGTTTGGTCAAGACTGTTAATTGACAATAATGTGTTAAATGACGAAAGCCACCCTGCCTATGCCACATAGTACCAGTCTGGCTTTACCCTCCACTGAAGTTACCTCTTTAAATGGGATCTTGGTAAACATAGTTGAACTGCCGTGATTGTCATAGACTATTTTAGCACAATCGTTACTTTTTTTAAACAGATCTTGGTGAATATAGATGCACACAAGTGATTATCATAGATTATTTTACCGTAATACCTACGTCTTTAAACCTGATCTTTATTAACATAGTTGCACTGGTGTGGTAGTCATAGCCTATCTTAGCACAATAGTTACCTCTTTAAACCCGATCTTGGTGAACATAGTTGCACTGGTGTGGTTGTCATAGACTATCTTAGGACAATAGTTACCTCTTTAAACCCGATCTTGGTGAACATAGTTGCACTGGGGTGGTTGTCATAGACTATCTTAGCACAATAGTTACCTCTTTAAACCCGATCTTCGTGAACATAGTTGCACTGGTGTGGTTGTCATTGACTATCTTAGCACAATAGTTACCTCTTTAAACCTGATCTTTGTTAACATAGTTGCACTGGTGTGGTTGTCATAGCCTATCTTAGCACAATAGTTACCTCTTTAAACCCGATCTTGGTGAACATAGTTGCACTGGTGTGGTTGTCATAGACTATCTTAGCACAATAGTTACCTCTTTAAACCTGATCTTTGTTAACATAGTTGCACTGGTGTGGTTGTCATAGCCTATCTTAGCACACTAGTTACCTCTTTAAACCCGATCTTGGTGAACATAGTTGCACTGGTGTGGTTGTCATAGACTATCTTAGCACAATAGTTACCTCTTTAAACCCAATCTTCGTGAACATAGTTGCACTGGTGTGGTTGTCATAGCCAATCTTAGCACAATAGTTACCTCTTTAAACCCGATCTTGGTGAACATAGTTGCACTGGTGTGGTTGTCATAGCCTATCTTAGCTGTATAACAGCGCACTGACAGTTCCTCAAACCCTGCAAAGGACAGGAGAATACAGGGTACTGAAGAAAAATAAAGCATGAATCGTCTTTAAATCTCCATTAAAAGACAACACTTTCCCAAGTAATTCTACCTTAATTTCCTATCAATATTTTTTTACACTAGAGAATGATGTTTACTTTTGATTTTTATGTTTTATTCAAAAACGCATATGAGGTAAATAAATCCTTGTACGTCTTTATTCATAGAACGGTCTGCTTTTTAAAAAAGCCTGACTCCAATATCATGAACATTCTTAAGGTGATATTCATATTTAAAATCAATTGTTACAATACTTAAGTTTTTTCATTACATGTGGGTGTGATTTTTAAATACTATGAAGATGACCACACAAAAAAAATAGGACCATATTTTCAGCTTCTTTTTCTTCCAAAAAACTAGACGAGCCAAAATTAATTTCAGAACTAAATCTTACCATACACCATCATACAAAACAATGCTTCTTTCCCAATTCCTTGGCCCCTTGCAGATGGATCTGTAGAGATTAATAAAGAAAAATGCAAAAAAATGCAAAACTATGACAATATTTCACTTTTGTATTTCTAAATATTATAAGACGGCGTAAAAAGATATTTGAATTAATAATAGTAATTTCATCTTTCAAAATAGTAAACAAAAGTCGTTTGTTGGGAGTTAAACCAATTAGCAATTTCTGATCTGACAAATTATACATTAAAGCATTTATAGCTTGTCAATGTTTTAAAGAAATATTTGGTAAATTGTCAATGATGTATAGCGGGTTGCTGGCGGTGATGTGCAAATTTTTTTAACCTTTATTTATAGAAGCAAAAAGTTAAAATCTGTTCATCATTGATATTCAAATGACACATGGTAGACATCTTTCCAAGACGCAACACAGAAACACACACATGTGTAGCAAGGCCCACAACTCTTGCTTTTATAATTGTCAGATTGTGCACCTTTTTTGAGAACAGACAAGCATTAGAGTTCCCTCAGCAACACTCTTGTTCTTCAGTTACTTACCTGCAATCATGATTTCAATTTCTGCTGTTGATTTGTCCACCTCATCATTGAAAAATAGGTTCACATCACCAACCATACTGTCTGAAAATAAATGAAAAAACATATCACAAAGAGTGAGGATACCATAATGTTTGTCTGATTTTCAGTTAAAAACAATTAAGAGATACATTCCCAGATTTTATGTTGGAAATGATATTTTGTTTAAACTTGTGAATAAACATGACACGGAATAGGAAATATTTAAGCACAATAAAACCATGTTATATAAAACAAAAACAAGCAGTTTGGAAGTGTTTTTTTTTTATAATTTGTTAAATTAAAAGATGAAAATGCTGTTCTCAGTCACAATGGTGAAACTTCATCGATAAAAAGGTACATGGAGAAAAAACACTGATTTCATTTACTTAAACGAGCAGCAGGTGACAAGGCTGATGTTAAAACACCTGAAAAGCACCAAACATTAAATGGTATTGCTGTATTGGTCTGGAACCGAGAACTAAAATTGTACCGAGGTACCGGTTCCCATCAAAATGTACCCACCCCACATCCATGCCCCATTTTTTTTTATCTAAACTAAATAGTAAAAAAAAACATTAAACCGCTTTACAAAAGTCACTGAGAGAAAAATGGTGTACTGTTTCAGAATATAACAGAATATTACAGATTGCACAATTCTTTATGTGATTTTTTTTCAGAGTATTAAAAGTCCCTTAGAAATTATTTTTAGTTCAGAAAATGTTACATTGACAGTATGTGTTACCTATCTCTGATGCCTCTGTATGGTCATATCGCTTCTTGTCAAGGACAATAAAGGTGCATTCTGAAAAGGAAATCAATATCATAGACATACATTCTAGAAGTCAAATGCTATGGAAGTGCAAACTACATCAGATCTGTAAGTTTTAATAAAAAAGCAGTTCATCGACAGCGATTATGGAACATCAAGTCAACAATGAAAAGCAACAGTTTAAACATGTGCTATTTTCAACAGTCATTAAGACATAATTATTACACTGCTAAATTTATTAAACTTCAGGGGACAAGCCTAGTAGTTGAAAATTCTAAAATAAACCCTATAAGACGAACGAAGCAAGGGCCCAAACAACAATAAACTAGGGACACAAACATATAAACACCACATACACAAAACAGTCTAGTCCAACCATTCATTGCATACATTACTGTAAACTGGTCATTCTTCGTACGATTGACCCTATCATGTTGCCCTGGCCTAAGCTCAACACTACCCTAAAACATGACGAGAAGCTACTAAATGTTAGCCCAATGAGAAATAATTTAATGATTGGAATGAGATATCCTCTATGTTAAAAACTGCTTTCAACAAGGCTACCGGCCTGCATATGAATTGCCTGATGTTTGTGCTTTAAAAGCACAAAAATTGTAGGACAAAGCCCCAGACTGTAACGTAAAACAAAAAGCCCTTTTTACCGATAATCGCAACTCACTATTATCATCATTTCTCCAGGACTCCTGCATGCTATACTCCTCTTCCAGTGTAAGGGGCTCGGATGCTGTCAGTTGTTGTAACTCCTCGGACTTCATCCACTCATGGTACCTATTAAATAGAACAAAAAAGAAATCATAAACACACTATGGTCGTTCAAGTCATACATTTAAGTGAGAACTTCAGTATGCATGGAAATTTTAAGAGATCGTTTATTTTCTTAACTTGGTGTATAGGGGTGTTTTCATCTCTGATTTTGATAGATGAGATAATTGTTTAGACCTCAAATTTCGCAGGCAGAACGCTAGTCCAATTATCTGTACTCAAAAAAATCCTGTATTGTTTTCCACATAGATCTAGCGCCTGCCATGTACAAAGAAAAACATCAAAAACCTGTTCATATGGACTTGCATACAGCCTGGTACAGTAGAAACTCACTAAACTGGACAAGGTCCGGACTAGGCAAAATTTCTGGTTTAGTGAGGATTCCGGTTTAGTGAGGATTTGATGTACGGAGTAAGTTTACTCAAAATATTAACTGAGTTAACCTTGAAGTTGAAAACTGGAATAAAATGAAAACACATAAAGATAACATTTATTTAACATCAACAATGGTTCAAGTAACTTGAAATAATGCATAGAATATATATTCATTAATATATCAATGTGCATGTGCTTGTTACATCACAGATACAGATTATATCATTTATATCGTTTATATCATTGTATCTTTATGTTTCTACTGTGACACATAATGTTCAGTCAAGGTAATTGTTCTACATTACTTAAAGCAAGTGTCCAGTGTCGTCTGTTTCTGTAACAAACAAATTAATGTTTCAATTTTCTTTTCACAAGTTTGATTATCGTGCGGCAGTCAATCCACAGCGCAATCATTATTATCCATTATTGAGTTAACACATCACAGGTGCAATATTTAACGACGCACCGGCTGTCAAAACAAAGTGACACGCGATTCCCGAATTACTAATACACAAAATCATTTTGACATGTTGGAACAAATATATGTCCGGTTTTGTGAGGTAAAATTACGTTGACAACTAACAAATTTTCTCGATTTTTTGTCCGGTATCCGGAATTCCGGTTTTGTTGGGATTTTTTTACATTGAAAATAGAAGGGGAAAACCGGGAACCTGAAAAAAGTCCGGTATCCCGAGCATTCCGGTTTTGTGGAGTTCCGGTTTAATAAGTTTCTACTGTACAAGTCATGTCAATATTTTTTGTCATCTACCACTGCTTCTATAAAGGATGATAACATAAGCCACACAATATGTATATGTTTGTAGATTTTAAAATAAACCTGGGAGGAAAAGTGTTCCCAATATGAGGCTCGGACCGATTGTTGGTAGTAATGTCATTGATAAGTTCAGTAATGCACCAGTCAATTGTAACCACGGCCCCCCCAGGTCCGGGGAATAGCGGGGACTTTGACTTTCAGTCCAGCCAATCCCAGCTAAAATCCCCGCCATGCAGAAACGAACAGTTGGTAAAATCCCCGACAAATGCCCCTGCACCCCAGGGACCCTAGGTAAGGCCCATTCCCCTGCTATATTTAAAGCAAAGACAAAACCACCGCATTCACCCGGCACTGTGGGTCCACCTGAAAGTTAAAAACACGGCCCATTTCACCAGCTATCCTCGGTATACCCCCGGACCTGGGGGGGGGGGGCGTGGTTACAATTGACTGGTGCATAAAATGTCAATGGTCCGAATAACAACGTCCGAATAACACTACAGAGAAATATATACTGATATATCCCTTTCTTTCGATTGTCATCTAAATTTGATTAATGAATATTAAAGAAGGGTATATGACTTACTTCAAAACATGTTTCTTTTCATACGGAACTAAAACAACTTTTCCTGAGACAAGTTTTGTGTTTTCATTTATTTTCATGTTGGTGTCGAGTTTAAAACTTACCCTTAATATGTGTCCTTCTAAAACTCTTCAAAAAGAGGTATGGCGGATAACTGGCAAGAATCGCAAGATTTGCAGTGTACTGAAACGCCAGAGAAAGCGTGTATGAGAGTTCCTTGTGGACATCTTGTTGTTTCTACGAAGTGGAGAAACTCAGAGTTATCTAATGCAATACAGGGTACATGTGCAGTGTATTCAGAAATAGTAATTTTTAGATTTTTTTGTAAATTTCTATCACGGACCTATAAACCATTTATAGGTCCGTGATTTCTATGCAATGTAAATTGACCATTAAATCAAACTTCTACAAGTAAAACAACAATTTATATCCTTTTTGAACTTGAGATACATATGTGACTTATATTAAATCACTGGTTTGGATAATATAGTTTTCTTCATGTACGATACGCATGTTGAGAGGTCTTTAGAAGTGTATGCCATTGTCTTCAATGCTTGTCTTCTTCTGTTACAGTACAATGTACAGTATATCTAGGGTCCCTTGGGTGCGGGGGCATTTGGCGGGAGTTTTACCAGCAGATTGTCCCTGCAGGGCGGAGACTTTGCCCGGGCTTGGCTGGACCAAAAGTCAAAGTCCCCGCTATTCCCCGGACCTGGGGGGGCCGTGGTTACAAATGACTGGTGCATAATAGTGAATAAAACGAGCACCTTGGCATTTCATGCTTTTTCCATTTTTTTTAATAATACAACAATCATCATACACTTCATTATGCTTAAGTATGACATCAGGGGCCGAGCCAGGATTTGATGTTAGAGGGGGAGTAACTTTATTAGGGGCATAACCATTTGACCCGCCCACCTCCCTGAGAACCAAAAGTTATTTGGTTGAAATTTTTGGCAGGGTGGTTTAGGGGTACCCCCCCAAGAAAATGTAACAATATCCGAAATGGTGCATTTAGGGAATATTGTATTACCTTTTTGTCCTATATTGAAAAAAATTTAAACTTGGGCAATTTTAGAGGGGGTTGGGGAGGGGGTGACATGTGCTGGATGCGCCCCACCTATATCTGCAAGTGAACATGATAATATTTTCCACATTTCAAAACACATCAAAGAATGCGGTTGACAATAGTAATTGAACTGCATTTAAAGAAGGAGAAAAATAGAACAAGAAAAATATCGATATTCCTCGATACATATCACTAATCTACTCTGTTTCAACTTATTAATAATATCACACATCCCTAATCATGCACAGTAAAATTTTGTTTATTATATTGCAGGCGTAAGGCTAGTGTATGAGGACAAACTTGGCTTTATTGACTTTCATCCAAGTACGCAAATTGGGGTTGTGTATGCAACTGAGGCAGATCTGGTGTCCCAGGCGAGCCTCCGCAGAAAACTGGCCAAATTACGGAAGGTATAGATTACAAACACAACAACAAGATTTAATGAAATATTCATAAATTTAGTATTCTAATGAAAATAAGTAAAATGTTAAATGTGTCCTTCAATTCATTTGTCTGCATCACGTCATTTGCAAAAAAAACAAAAACAAATCAACGCATTTATTTTGACATTTTATATTTTTTCGATTTTTTATAACAAAATTGTTAGCTGCAGCTTACACGGCATAAAGAAAGCTACTCTCCTACTTTCAGACAATTTCAGATAATCCAACTGAAATTCTTAATGTACGATAATTTGTCTATTGCTCCCTGTTTTCTAGGCTAACCAGGTGCAGGTGCTGGTCCTTGCAGAGAGGACTGGAACAAGTGGTCAGTATTTCCTCCCACTGCAGAAATACGTAGCTCTTGAGCTTGGCTTCACTATAACACCGATCCCTGGCCAGATCGAGGCAGCAGGAATTCTTACACAGATGGTATGTAACTTGTTCTGGTGATATAGTAATTGGAATGCTGATAAAACAATCTAGGAAAAGACTCTTGCATATATATTTTGATAATATTTTTAACTATTGTGCCAGTAAATTGTGGAAACCTTTGGAAATGGAAACCCTATTTGAGATCAAGAGCCTTTTAAAAAAAAAAATATCAAATAAGGTACACTACTCTTGCATGTATGTGCCACAATGTGTATTCATGGCATTGTTGTTATTTCCCTTTGAATGTCACTGCAATAAATTATTAAGTAAAAATCATTTCATCAGATAGTGTTTTTTTTTGCTACACATGAATCCTAATAATGGCCCAGAATTAGATACTGTAACTGATCGTGATCCCATCTGATCTAGTAAAGGTGTTTAGCTTTCAAAAAGTAATATAGAAAAAGTGGTTCTATCGATCTAATAAATTCTGCTTAATTTCAATCAATAAACAAGACGCCAATGCGGCAACGCCGCATTAAAGCCGGATTTTTTATTTATTGCAATTTTGCAAACCAATCCAGACAGTTTTTTGGTCAGTCCAGAAGGTTTCCATGACATCTGTTTTGTGAGGCATATATGAGACATATATATGGGCCATGCCAGAGTGGTAGTCTGTAGTTTCACTGTGGTGCTGATCGGTCAATGGTGTGTGTGCCAGTGTGAAAGCATTTGTGCACCTGTGAGTATGTATGTAAAGTAACCAAATGTCATGAAAATTTGAAAAAAAAATCAATATCCTGCAGGAAAAAACTAATTTTTGCTAATTTTTTATTATACTTTAATGTGACTAAGATATCCTGGAAAAAAAAATTGTAAAAGTTTCATGAAAATTTGAGATTTTTTTTATGACATTGGGAAAATATTTCCTAAGATTTGACCTAGTTTTTGATCTGAGGTGACCCATATTCACAAAATTTTAGGACAACAAGTAGACAAATATTCTGAGCAAGTTTCATAAAGATTTGACAAAAATTAATGAATTTTTATGGCCGTGGAATTGTTTCTCTTAAGGCCGTAACTCTGAAATTAGCTGAAATAGAATTGCAATTCCTGTACACTGCACTCCCTCTCATTATGATTTATCACTGTATGAAGTTTTATTTAATTCCATCTAATAGTTTTCAAGTTATGCTCCGGACAAGAAAAAAGTAACAAAGGGCAATAACTCTAATTGGTTGAAATAGCTGAAATAGAATTGCGGTTCCTGTACACTGCACTCCCTCTCATTATGATCTATCACTTAAGAAGATTTATTAAATTCCATCCAATAGTTTAAAAGTTATGCTCCTGACAAGAAAAAGTAACAAAGGGCAGTAACTCTGTAATTAGCTGAAATAGAATTGCGGTTCCTGTATAAAGCAAATTTATCTCATTATGATCTATCACTGTATGAAGTTTTATTAAATTCCATCCAATAATTTTCAAGTTATGCTCCAGACAAGAAAAAAGTAACAAAGGGCAGCAACTCTGGAATTAACTTTAGAATTGCGGTTCCTGTACACTGCACTTCCTCTCATTATGATCTATCACTGTATGAAGTTTTATTAAATTCCATCTTATAGTTTTCAAGTTATGCTCCGGACAAGAAAAGAAGTAACAAAGGGCACTAACTATGTAATAAGCTGATATAGAATTGTGGTTCCTGTACACTGCACTCCCTCTCATTATGATCTATCACTGTATGAAGTTTTATTAAATTCCATCCAATGGTTTTCAAGTTATGCTCCAGACAAGAAAAAGTAACAAAGGGCAATAACTCTGTAATTGGTTGAAAAATAATTGCGGTTCCTGTACATTACACTTCCTCTCATTATGATATATCACTGTATGAAGTTTTATTAAATTAACTCTGTAATAAGCTGAAATAGAGTTATGGTTCTTGTGCACTTCGCTTCCTCTCATTGTGCTTTACCATTGTATGAAGTTTTAATAAATTCCATCAAGTAGTTTGCAAGTTAATGTCGGAAAAAAATTTGACAGCAAAAAAAACAAATAAAGGGCAATAACTCAGTAATTAGTTAAGGTAGAGATATGGTTCTTGAACACTGCACTTCCTCTCACTGTGCTTTATTTACCATTGCATGAAGTTCCAATGAATTCCATCCAGTACTTTTCAAGGTATACTCTGGACAAAGAAAAGTAACAAGGGGCAATAACTCAGTAATAAGCAAGAATAGAGTTATGGTTATTGTACACAGCACTTCCTCTCACTGTGCTTTACCATTGTATGAAGTTCCAACGAATTCCATCCAGTACTTTTCAAGTTATACTCTGAACAAAAAAAAAGTAACAAGGGGCAATAACTCAGTAATAAGCAAGAATAGAGATATGGTTATTGTACACTGCACTTTCTCTCATTATGCTCTACCATTAGATGAAGTTTGATTACCATTGGATAAAAACTCTTGAGATTATTACAAAAAATGAAAACTTTAACGCAAAATTGTTAACGAAAACCGCCCGCCCGCCCAATGGCCCACACGCCCGGTTTTCGTCATTCTATAACCCGTAATTTTTCGATGAAAAATCGGGCTAAAAAGGCTGTAATGTCGATTGCACAATATATAGTTATAATCACAATCTATTGCAATAATTAAAATCTATTGTTATAATGTTGGAATGTTCAGTCCATTTCACAATCTGGTGTAATAACCACAATATATTGCTTTACGCAGGTTTTAACAGAGAGCAAGCTTGAAAGTAACCCTTTTAGGAAGCGACGACGGCCACCAAATTTGGATGAGATGTTACTTTCAACAGTACAGAGCATTCCAAAACTAGGAGCCGTCAAGGCAAGAAAACTCCTGGAGCGGTTCAAAAGTATGTATTATATATAGATATTAGAAAACAAGAGACAATTTTAGCATGATGCCAATGATTCGGTTAAAAGGTGAGGTGGCTTAGTGTTATAAATGATGATAAATGAATATTCTTTTTGCGGGCAACAAATAATTCATAACATCCAGTGCCTACAAGTGCATGTAGCTTCATAAGTAACATGTATTAGTCTGCCTCTGTCTTATCTGAGTGGTTGTGGGTTCAAGCCACGCCAGGTACACTTTCTCGTGTCCTCTGATAGTGGACACAATAACTTAGGTGTTTCTATACAGTAAGTAGACTCAAGCATGATTAATTATCTGATCGGCTTATAAATAAATGAACGATTATTATTTTCATAATCAATCTTAAATAAATTAGTATGATATTTGTTTTCAGGTCTAAAGGCAATACAAGCAGCAACAGTTGAGGTATGCACCAATTCGTTTACATGTTTATATTCTTTAAGAGGCCTACATGTCCTTGTGTTGCCTGGGAAGCACGGCAGACAGATAGGGATCAGTGACAGGGTGATGGGGTCGCATCATACTTTTGTTTCCGATTAATAACATTTGAATGACTTGTTGTTAGTCTTGACACTTTGTACATGTATGCACATTGGTCATATTCAGAAAATGACCTCTGCTTATTTTGGAGTCAGTAGGTCAAAGGTCAAGGTCATGGTGACCTTTGCTAGTAAAATGGGTGCTCCAGTCAGGTGAAACATGTGATTTCATGTCATTCCAGGTGAATGTCAATTATTTCTTTCTTAATAGAATAACAGGGTCTCAGAAAATCGCACCATCCGTCAGTCCGTCCGTCCGTTTGTCCGGCTCAATAATTTTGTCTTTAATTTCTGTTACTATGATACACTAGCACATTTTTTTACAGGAGCTGACATCAGTGGTCGGGAAAGCAAGTGCAGAAAATGTTCGGACATTCCTTTACTCCTGACAGTGTGATACTGGGAACAAGATGCATAGATGGGCTCAAACTTTTGTTCATCATTGTGACTTCTAACAGTGTAGCATGAAAACAAAAAGACATGCTGAGATTCTACCTCATGAATAATCTGTGGACTGCAAAGAAAATATTTTTTGCTGGGACCATTGGTGTATGGGGCAGTCGATCGCCCTTTGAAGGCCCTGTCTCAATAAGATATCTTCATGATGAACCATGAACTGCTTAAGAGTGTTCAGGGACACCGCTGAAGTTATGGGCAGAAATGTCTTGTGTTTGAGTTTTAGATTCAGACTAAGAAAAGTGAAACTTTAAATCTTTGAAAGGCGCCTATTGATTAATTGCTAGATATACATTCCCGCCCGCCCCCTCTTTTTTTCTGCTGCCTCTTAAATTTTATCGACTCAAAATAAAACTGTTGAAGTAGGGACTGTATTTGCTCATCGTTCTGGTACTCTTCGGTAACGGCGTTTACTCATACCAGCCGATGTAAACATCCACATGTATAAAAGAAGAACTGTTCTGATGGTGTGTTAAGTTCATCTAGAAATACATGTGTATGGTCCCTTATGCAATAAAAAATAGCATGAACACATATTCAACGGTAAAACAGTCATCTGAGAAAAAAAGTGACCCCGCTGCCCCCATTCCAAAAAATTGTATGAAAATCGAGCAATTAACTTAAATTGGCCATATCACTATTTTTTTGTGAAAGGTGTGCGATTGATTGAAGGGTGGATTATTTGTAAGAGTACAGCAATTTATACAAGGGTTGCTCTCAAAATTATAATAAGCAGTTTTGATTACTGGTATTGAGTTTCACTTGAAACTCAGACTTGAGACAGAGCCAGTATTTATTAACGTCTTGAATCTGTGTTTGAAAACCTAAACCGTGACTTTGTTTTGAAAATTTAGTATCAGCAGAGTGTTAATGATAACAAAAGCTGTTAGCAAATATGCAGTTGGGTAATGAAATTTTGACAGGTGGAAGTTTTTGTTATACCAAATCCCCCGAATATGAAATAAAAACAGAAGAGGGGTAGGAGTGAAGGGGTTAATATGCTGTCCGTCATTGATCTGTGTAATCACAAATTGTTCCTAGCTACACGCCTGGCTGTATATGTTACATATGACTAGTTTTACTGTTATTGTCCACATTTTGTCAAATGGAATGATATGAACACTTGATTGTTAAAATTTATGTATAAATGTCTCAATATTAAATGTCTCAGACTCCATACAAAAGTGAATATTGCCCAAGTGTTTTCCTTATCCACTTAAAACATGTTTTCATAATAAGAAAGTTGAACATCATAATAAGAAAGTTGAACATGAACTTATTTGGCCTTGAAATATTTTCCTTAAGTGAACATGGCCCAGAAAAACTTGAGTGGACCATATCAATACAGGACTTAAGTTGTAACTTCAACCATCTTTAATCTGTATGAGCTTCATTATATTTATGACATTCAATGATTTATTTTATTTCCTCAACTTTGTCTTCATTTTTAATACTGGCTTAAGGTCATTGCACTCAATTATGTAGCAGAATAAAGACACTTATAATCACACTAAAATAATTTTACCTTATGACTGAATTCGAATAAGGTCTTTATTATCCCCCGCTGAATCGAAGATTTCGGGAGTGGGATATTGTTTTGGCGTTGTTCGTCCATCCTACCGTCTGGTACCATATCTTGGTAGGCATTGATCAGAAAATGTTCAAACTTCAGGTCAGAATGTTCCCCTTGATCATATTTCGACCTATTTTAAGTGGGTCACATGGGGTCAAAAACTAGGTCACTAGGTCAAATCTTAGAAAAATATCTTGAACATACTAGAGGCATTATACATGGTCAAATATTCATGAAACTTTATCAGAATGTTTTCCTTGTTGAACTCTTGGTCGTAAATAAAACTGGGTCACATATGATCAAAAATTATGTCAATAGGTCAAATCTTAGAAAAATCTTGTCCAGAACCATTTCATGGTAATGATTGGTCAAGTTATGTTCAAAATTAGTCATGATGTACCCCTTGAAGAAATATGGACCACTTAAAAAAGTGGGTCACATGGGGTCAAAAATTAGGTCACTAGGTCAAATCTTAGAAAAAAGGTTATTTGCTGTCGCTTTCTACGATGATTTTGCAGCGTTTTCTTAGTGTAATTGGAGTTTCACAACATGCAGATGATTACGGCGAAGCCTTTCTCTGTACTACATGGATGTTGATGTTGAAAAAGTTCCACCAAGAATGTTTCCAGAGAACATGATGTTCTAGCCGCCATGGGATGTGTAAGGAGATGTCTGTGCTGCGGAATTCGTATCTGTGTTTTCGGTAACCGACAGCTGATTAAACTGGCAAGCAAATGGCATTGATTGCGTATTGCTTGTGTTGGTCAAGATGGAAATGTTTGAAATGTTCTTGTGATGTTTGTCACTAATGTGGCTGTATTTCACTATTTGTTGACTGACTGGATATTTCTGTGACTAATGATTTTCATTATCTGGTTGGCGGAACATTGTTATCAGAAAGTTTTTGTACAAGATGCTTTCTGGCGCTATGATTCGTTAGTCATTTGTCTCCCGGAAGTCTTTCAGCTTCATTATTGAGGTAAGTATTTGTTGGCATTTAAACCATTTTGTTTACAAACAATGCGGAGGGATATCTAGGTTGCGTGTGATTAGTCTAGCCAATAGAAATGTCTGATAGGTTATCTTACACATGTGTAAGATAAAAATATTCGTAATGGGTATATTACACGGAAAACAAGGGTAAGCATGTGATAAATATATTTCATCAACAATTGATTTCCATTCCTTGACTTAGCCCAATCAGGCGGGGGATATCAATTCAACGAATTTGCTTGTTGAATCAGCACTCTGGAGAGGATTATGTTGGAGAATATTAAGATCTTGCTTTAAGTTTTAATTCATGTTAATCTCGACATTGTTGTTTTATAAGTAGCTTTTATGTAATTATGCAAACCATTACATACATGTTGTAGCATGTAAGTAACTATAGGTTTAAATTCTGTAATGTCTTTAAAGTTGTCCTTTCAATATAAGTTCTGGCTTTGTAATTAAAGTAGATGTAAGATTTCAATAATCATATTTGAAAAGAAATGTTAAGAAGGCCAATATGTATACACATGTAATTACATGACTTTCACAACTTGAATTAAAAAACATGGACTTTAATACAGTGTTTTATAGTCTCTGTAAACATTAGCTTTCTTACAATAAAGAAATGGTTTCAATACCTTGTGCCTTATAACAGTGCTTTATAGATTTTGGGCAACAGATCATGTCACTGTAGGATATATTGTATTACCGGTATTTAAAGTAATAAGTTGGTATTCTGTATTTGTTTAAAAAATAAGATTTAATACAGGTACTGATGATTTTTTTTGGCTTGCTATTCGAACACACATGTACAATCCATTGTTTACCAACTGATAAAACTTGAATATTCACATGATCTCAAAATTATCAAATATATCCCACAACTAGTTCAAATGTAAACAATGACCATATATCTCATATCTGGTACGTTGTTTTATTATACATGGAGAACAAGCTAAGAGTTCACATTTGGCCACTTTCAAATATATAGCTACAGGCCTGTATGGTAGAATTTTGAATTGTACACATACATATCAGTAAGCTCTCGATATATGGACATTCTTCATATGTTATACGGGATCAGAGCTGAAAAAGTGTACCACTTTTAACGAACACAGTCATGAACCATTGCACCGAAGGACCATTTTTAAGCAATCTAAATGCTTCATTCAGTAGAATTGCAACAAACCGTTTAAAAGTTGCATGTATATACTCTTCGTAGCCTTTTAATATTCTTTTTTTTTCCTGATCCCTTGCCCTTTTGGGGCAAACAATCTTTTTATCTGTAAGCCCGGGCGTTTTGTATTGTGTCAAGGTACGCCTTTGAGGCGAATCACGGACCTATGGTTTATAGGTCCATGCATGGTGGTATATAAATATTATTTTAATAGAAACATGGCCTTTCTATTGAGCATTGAGGAATGTGACTTTGTAATTCATCTTTCAATTTGGATCAAATTTAAAAGATATATAGAGAGATTTTACTGTTTTTTTATATTTAACTATATAGTTAAACATTAAAAAAGTAAAAGCTCTATATAATATTGTATAGTTATTTTGACTTTAACATGTCTTTTTAATGTCAGACCTGTATACTTACCACATGGGAAAAACAATCTCGGAGAGAATTAAATATATCTTAAGTATGTAAATATCCCTTGAATTAAACCACCATCTTTTATATACAATGATAATTATGTATTTAAATATGATTGTTTTTTGTGACCCTTTTCCCCTTGGATTTACTTTGAAAGAGATAGCTATAAAATTATATGTACATTTTGTATTTATTAGAACTTACTTCATTCTAATTACTTTAAGCTTGATTTTGACGAAACCAATTAGCTAATAAAATCACGCTAGAGTCTGTTTTGTGGATAACCACTGTCCATTTTATGAGATAATGAGAAATTACCCCAGGGTAGGCTCAAACATAAAACCTCTTGGTTGAGAGGTGGACACCTACATGTACAAATGTTTACCACTTGACCACTCTCATCCTGATTAGAACTTATTGCCAATTACTGTTTGCATAATTTTGGTGCATGTGTAATGATTGATGATTATTTTCATATAAATGTTAAGTCCTGTGTTTATATGATCTTGTTTTGTCATAGTTGAAGACCACATTGTAAACAAGATACTGATGTGCCTTAGTGTGCTATCTTCATATTATTATTATTATTATTATTATTATTATTTTATTATTATTGTTATTATTAATTATTATTAATAATAATAATTATTATTATTTATATTATATTATTATTATTATTATAACTTGATCTTTCAAATATGTGGTATCAAAATGAATATTTTATGTGGCCTTATCTCGAAGTAGGATTATTATTGGTCCCAGGCCAAATCTATCTGAGCAGGCTTTGGTGGTTTATTATGACAATGCTAACTAGAAGGTTGTCACTGTCAATATACAAATGCTTGGTCTACTGTGGATCGATATTGATTATTGGCTCTACTGTATACATTAATAATGTTAATATAGTACATGTAGTCACTACATGTATGGTTGTATGTCTGTTATTATATTTGAAAAATAATTCTGACTTCTTAATATTTCAATTTAGTTTTTAAAAAACATCTTGTGTTAAGAGTCTCTGCGATTTATTAGTTTAGTTCTCTTTTCGAAGCATAAGTTTTTCTCTATCAGAAATAAAACTGGAACCATATGGCCCCCTTTTGTTTTGATCGTTCCGAATACGATAATATATCTTCCGACATTTTTAACTTAAGTAAACTTAATTTTTGCTCTTTGGCTACGCATTGTTGGCTAAACATTGCCATACCAATGGTTTATTTTTCAAATTGCTGATTACCCCATGTTTTTATCACAAGTACATCCATGATAGTTTGTTATTTTCTTGTTGTTTTTTATAAAAAAAATCCATATATTTTAATATTGCTAAAAAAATGTAAAAGATCACAGAGGACGATGGCAATATTATAAGTGAAATAAACCTAAATCCAAAAGTTATTGAATAGTAAGTATACAGAACCAGACAGAACGAGGCTTCGATCCGTTTAACTTGAGTCCATAGATGCACTGAAGTGGATTTTTTTCGGTAGAATAATGTCACAAACACTGATCAGCCACATTCTTCGATACCTCTGCTCTCTATAGTTCGTGTCCCTGAGAAAACATACAACTACCTACCTTGCGGGTGTAGAAACGCCCAATGGACCCAACAGGCACCATGCCGCCAGGTTACTCGGAAGTAAACAAACACGAGTACCCGGCACATGGCGCCTGTGGTCCACAGGCTACCCTACCCACCCCTTAGCAGCCCGGAAGCCGTAAGCGGGGTTGCATGGACAGGACCCGCGAACCGGGAAGTTTCCCGAGACACAAACATCCCGAGAGGTATCGAAGTATGCATTGGTCAGAGTTAGTGTAATTACTCCATCGACAAAATCCACTTCCAGTCCACCATGGTTTCCTCAAGTCCGGACGCAGATCGAAGCCTGCCGCTCCCAGACAGATTTCACCAAAGCTTTCCTTTAGTGGGGGTATTCCGAAGTAAAATGGCAAACTTCGCTGTTTATATACCACACAGACTCGTCATCGCTATGGATTGATCCGTGACTAAATATCTACAAGCCTGCGCAAAATCTGATATAGCTGTTCTGAATGTTAATTTAGATGCCGAATATAGTGTAATGTACCTCAATTATTTGCTCGTACATTTTGTTATAAACGTTATTTGACATAAAACAGGGAGCAATATCAGGTATGAATAACACGCTGTTTAATTTATTCGGCATACTTCCGAATACAGAACGCCTTGCTGCACAGGCGTGTACATGATTTCAAATTGCGCTGACACAAAATATACTTGTGCAATAAATGAATTCATCGATATTTGTACATTGTTGTTTGGAGCAAAACAACCCGTTTCCATTGCCACAGTGTATGTTTCATTTGCTGTTACAGAGAGAAGCAAATGAGATGTTAAGAGTTTGTTAAAGTGGTACATGTATGTGTATGTGACGCTTTTGATGTAAGCGGCTTACAGGGGGGGGGGGGGGGGTAGTTTTAGACACTCTGCGCGCGCCCCTTTCTAAAATTGTTCAAGTTTACTTTTTATGTCAATATTCAAGAAACAATATGAAAATACTGCACTCGATTGCACTATTTCAGGCTAAAATGACCATCTTTCCTTGAGAACGACCTCAAGTCCCATTTATTTAACTAATTAAAACCATGCTTTGTTCGTATTCTTTGGGAAGTGGCTTACTTTCTTAGTTACGCTCCCAAATTGCGTTCCCTATAACGCCAAAGGCTGAATATGCCCCTGGTAAGGCCCCTGTCATGGCTCTATTTGTTGCTGCTGATTGGCTAGAACATATCTCAACACTAATGCCATTTTTTATACTATATGTTCATGTATCAATCGTCTTTTTTCGTTGTTGTTATGTGTTTGTTTGTTGATGTTGTTTTATTTTATATATTTGATTACACTAAACGATGACCTACCTACATTTTAATATGCTTACAGTGTAGTAAATGCAGAGGCGAATCTTAATATCCAAAAAAGAAATGCATGTCTTTTTCGTCATGAAATTGTCTTTCATATATTAATACCATTAACTAAATAAGAATTGCAGACAAAGTCATAGACAACTATAGAGAGCAGGTACTAGTCTGAGTCGTGATCGGTTTATGAACGTATTACGCATTAAAGCTGCACTCTCACATATTGAACGTTTTGACAACTTTTTTTATTTTTTGTCTTGGAACGAGCATTTTTTTTTCGTAAATATCTGCAAACCAGTGATAAAATACTGATGTTAAAAGATCAGATCGCAGATTTTCATATTTGCGCTCCAAAATTGATGTCTTTTGCAGTTTTCTTAAACCGTTAGTAACGGTTTAAACCATAACACATTAATTTTCGAACGTAAATATGAAAATCTGCACTCTGATCTTTTGTCAGCTATCTTTTATCGTTGGTTTGCAGATATTTACGCAAAAGTTTGCTCGTTCCAAGAAAAAAAAAAGTTGTAAAATCGGTAAATCTGTGAAAGTGCAGCTTTAAACCTTAATATCCTACGGCTATTTGATGTATAACAAATGAAAGATGCATGTAACTGCTTTAAAAATTGAAGATCGAGCCATAATTCATCCCGGACAAAAATCGCCCCCACCCCCATCCGTTTTGTTGCATAGACGTGCACAGGCCTCCCATGCTTTAATGTTTTAATGCTTTATGTTAAGGAACATTCGAAAATGGCGAAAATAAACCAACACATTAGTTTTTAATTTATGTTTGAACGTTTTGTTAAATACTAAGATACTCGTTAAAGCGATCTTTTAAAACCTAAACACTTTTAGGAACATAAATTGATTACAGTCCGCACCTTATTTTGAAAAGTATAGAAATATGTATTGCACAACCAGGCGAAATCGCCACACTTCCATTAAACGCCAGTTCAGAGTGCGTCCGACCCTCAATATATTTTACTGTGTTACTATAGCACATGATTGTCAATGTTTTTGAGGGAAAAGGGGGCATTATTTGAATTGGTCGAGCTACCCTGTATAATACCAGCATCGCTGAATGCAAAAATAAAATATCATTGTGAGGATGAATGACTGCGTAGTCTTATAAATAATAAACACATTTATACATAGCGCATACGAGGGGTTTTAGCAAAGTTTCGGAACAAATGCTGTCATATTTTCCTATCTTGACATTTTCGTATGGTTTTTTTATCATCTAGGTATATAAAAGGCAGTAGTGGTGGACTGGAAGTGGATTTTGACAATGAGGCAATGCCACCACTGAATAACCAAAGCAAACTTCGATAACTCTCGGGATGCTCGGGGCTCGGGTCCTGTCCATGGAACCCTATCAACGGATCCCGGGTCGCTAAGGGGTGGACAGGGTAGCCGGTGGATTACCGGTGCCATGTGCCAGGTACCCGTGCTTGTTTACTTCAGGGTTACTTGGCGGCATGGTGCCTGACACGGGTTTAATGTAAAAATAGCGTCTCAAAAGAACTGATGACGTGGGAGTCATCATTATGACAAACCATTGCGAATCTTGAAGATAATTGCACTTGGCGGAATCGGGTCTGGTTTCTCCACACACTTACAAGCAAGGGCGTTTGCATGACTGTGTTACAATACTCTAAACGAAATTAATTATTGACTTGTATTATAAAAATGTATAGAATCGTAACAGCTAATAATCGAGGTATAGAATCAAGACTTCCAATATGAGGGTGAGCACTATCCCCAAATATATGGCCAAGTTACAGCCCGGACAAGCCAAACTACAAAGCCTGATTTTGAAAAGTGACACGCTGACGTGTTTGTGTGTGTCCTTGAGTTTTGACCTTCAGACTTGGGGCTTTAGGCGACACGCCGTCTTGACATGGTTACCATTTGATGCAAATTATTCTTAAATAAAATAAAATACATAAATATGTTTTCATTAAAACAAATCTTCTTTTGATAGCATTGCTCTTTGCCTGTCCATTTCTATTTACAGGCAAACCTGACTTAGGCTGCCCAAGTTAGCAGTTGAGTTCCGCCAATCCTCACACCTCAAACAGTCAAAGAAGAGGCAAAATGTGACCAAAACCTTTTCAAATTATTTCTTTATGGTCGAATGAAGCTATGAAGTGGGGCTAATTAAGGCTAGACTCCTGATTAATATGATGTTATACTTGGTTTTGAGAAGAGTAAGAGCTCGGGAAGTTTTTATTCAGGTTGATTTTGACATTGTTGTTTAACAAAAAGTTAAAAAAGGTTTTCAGTATTTTATTTTGTGTATTTTATCAGACATATTGAAGCATGTCCTCTCAAAGCAAGACCTCTGAACGTTTTCGATTCAATATAAGACAGTATAGTATTGTTAATTTTGTTATGTGATCAGATGTGTGATTTCGATAAAAGTATTTGAAAAAAAACTTTGAAAGGCCTAATATATGTATATACATGTAATTACATGACTTTCACAAAGTGCCTTAGTACATTCGTGGCTGCGTTGCTTGTCCCTGATGTTTACATTGTTTTTTGAAAGAATGCGTGTGGTATTCGGTTAATTTATTCGAAATAAGATTGGTTTCATTTGTGTATATATATACTGATAAAACATTTACATGATATCAAAAAATACCTATGACTGATTTACAAAATGCACTACTGTACGGGTCCAATTTCCCGAAACTTCTTAATTAAGCCCCTTATAACAGCACTTAGCTAAGCTCACTATTTTTTTTCTCAATAATTTGCGTAATATTTACTTCTTTAAGAACTTTTACAGTTAAGGTAGGAATTATCTTTATGATAATCACAATAAACCAGTTTTTCCAATAATAATTCAATTTAAGTAAGTATACTTAAGCCTGTTAAGATAACAAGTTTCGAGAAATTGGGGCCGGATCTAGGAAATGACGTTAGAGGAGGTGTAACTAAGGGGCACATCTTTTTGACATTCGCCACTTCCTCAGAACCGACCTTTAAATGGTTTCAAGTGTAAGCAGTGGGGGGGGGGGGGGGCGGTAGGGGTACTCCCCCATTATTCTTTTTTTCATAATTTCTATTCCGGAGTGGTGCATTTGGAGCGCACATTATTACTTTTTTCTCAGATATGTTTTTACACACGTGTGTGTGTGTGGGGGGGGGGGGGGGGGAGGGCACTCTTAATTCGCTGGTGATTGTATTTGTATTATAGTACCAGCTCAGAGGATATAACAACACGAACATGGGGAGCTATCGTTATATGAAGGTCTTACACTATTTTGGTCTGAAGATGTTATATACGAGATCAGAGCTGGAAAAGTGTCCTGTTTTTTCATGTATTCCAACACTCAGTGTAATTACAACAACATGTATATGAACCTTTTACTCTTCAAATTGTTTTATGTAACCTTTTTATCTTGGCTAAAAATGATATAGCTACATGCATTTAGTTTCATCGGATATTTGACTTGAACTTGACCTTTTGTGTACATCTTGGTATGATACCGCTAACTACCATTATGCACATTTTCAGAGATCCTATACGATCTCCAATATTGTATATGGCCTAATGTAAAAGTGCAAGACTTGGAGGTTTATTATGGCAATGCTAACAACAAGGTTGACACTGTCAATATACATGATTGGTCTTCTGTAGATCGATATTGATTATTGGCTCTTTACTTCAATCACTACTGGCTTGAAGAACATGTATGGTTGAACATAGATGTATGGAATTCTTGTTCTAATCTTTGAGACAAAATCCCGACTTCTTTGGCTTTTAAAAACATCTTATGTGGACGTGTTTTAAAAGTATATTATAAGAAGTGAAATTCTCTTTTGGAAGAAAGAATATATGTCTTTCTCAAAATCAACGGTTACTGGAACAAAATGATACCGCTTTGTTTTGATCGTTCCGAAGATAATAATATATCTGCCAACATATTAAATTTAAGTAAACCGAATTTTGCCCTATGACAAGACATTGATTTTGTTGTCTAAACATTGCCTTTAAACTTTGAACTTTTATTTATATGAAGGCGTATAATATGCATCGGATGACAACAATTCTAATTATTATTAAACAGTCAATAACAACAAATATGATATGTAATTGAGATAATTATAACAAGTTTAAGGTAATGAAACGACAGTTTACTTTCAGCTTTCGTTTATAATGCATGGCTATGAAGTATTTGAGAATGACTATTATTTACACTTCGATAGCGAAGAACAAATGAAAAGAAACTATAAATTTTACTTTCAGCTTCCGTTTAAAATACCAACGCATAGTATACTATGAATGAAGTATATGAGATTGACTATTATTTCCACTTCGATACAAATGAATAATTTCACAAAACCAAGGTATTTGAACAAGTTTACTCTTAGTTTTACAGGTTATAAGAATATTAAGCTTGTAAAAAATAAGGAAGGTTGTTAAAGTATTTTTAAATCCGCATAAACGTGAGAAGCCATGTTTTCATTTTCTCGATAAGCCAAGTTATTGTAATTGTTACATTTACGAAATAAAATCCGTGATATTGTTGTTGTTTTTTTTATTATATTTTAATTCAAATTTAAATCCATACATTTTGATACTACTAAAAAGGTAAACGTCCGAAAATGCAACAGTGAAATGAACGATTGCGATAAAAAAATGAAATAAACCTAAATTCACAAATATTTGAATAATTTGTACACAGAACGAGGCTTCGATCCGTTTAACTTGAGTCCATGGATGCACTGTAGTGGATTTTTCCGGTAGAAAAATGTCACAGACACTGATCAGCCGCATTCTTCGATACCTCTTCTTTCTATAGTTCGTGTCCCTGAGAAAACAACGTGCGGGTGTAGAAACGCCCAATGGACCCAGCAGGCACCATGCCGCCAGGTAACTCGGAAAACAAACACGAGTACCTGACACATGGCGCCTGTGGTCCACAGGCTACCCTGCCCACCCCTTAGCGGCCCGGGAGCCGTAAGCGGGGTTGCATGGACAGGACCCGCGAACCGGGAAGTTTCCCGAGACACGAACATCCCGAGAGTTATCGAAGTATGCATTGGTCAGAGGTGATATTTTTCCATCGACAAAATCCACTTCCAGTCCACCATGGTTTCCTCAAGTCCAGACGCAGATCGAAGCCTGCCGCTCTCAGACAGATTTCACCAAAGCTTTCCTTTAGTGGGGGTATTCCGAAGTAAAATGGCAAACTTCGCCGTTTATATACTCGACTGACACGTCATCGCTAGGTTTATCCGTGACTGTTGTATCTACAAGCCTGCGCGAAACCAATGCGTCAGCTATTGATACAACCTGACTGTTATTAATGTAATCTTAAAAGGGAAAGCAAGACCTAATACAATTATTTCCAAGTATATATTTGTTATAAACGTTATTTCACATAAAACATGGCGCAACATTAGGTATAACTTATTAACTCATTATTTTAATTTACTCCTAATATAAAACGCCTTTCTGCGTTGGCGTGTACATGTATTGAAATTGTGCTGACAAAACATATACTTGTGCAATAAATGAATGCATCGATTTTTGTATGGTATTGTTTGGGAGCAAAACAAACCGTTTCTATCGCAATATTGTCTTTATTCTACGGTTCATTTACTATTTCAGAGAGAAGCTAATGAGATATGTCGAGTTTCTTAAAGTTGTACATCTGTGTGACGTTTGCTATTTAATTAAACACGAGCGGATTAAGTCGCCTGCCCGGCGCGCGCCCCTTTCAAAAACTGTTTAGGTTTATTTTACGTCAATATCCGAGAAACAACAAAAAAACAATGCACTTAAATGCACTATTTATTTCCTTTGAAATGTCATCGAGCTGCAATTAACTAATGCAAACCATGTATTGTTCTTATTCTTATTTTCTTGGTTGCTCTTCCAAAGTGCGTTCCTTCTAACGCCAGATCACGAATTACGCCTCTGGTAAGGTCCCTGAAACATAGCTTTTATGTATTGATTTTGAATGGCTAGAACATATCTTAACACGAAAGTTGTTTTTTTACGGTTTAGCCTGAATGGAAATACCATGTTGCCTTTTCAGTCGTCACGTTTTTTAGTATTCTATTTTTAAATTATTTTGATTATACAATCTACAATTAAATGTGGTTTTCAGTTTAGTAAATGCACAGGCCAATGTAAATATCTAAAAATAATTCAAAAATATATGTCTGATTTCGTTTTTCAATAGGCTTTCAAATATAAATACTATAAACAAAAAAACACTATACAATGTAATTCAAACCAAGCCGTAATCGTCTTAAAGCCTAAGTTGTAATCGTTTATAAGTGTATTAAGAATAAAAAACTTTATTATACATACTGCTTTTTGATGGGCAACACATAAAAAATACATGTAATCAGTTGCGGTACCTGCTTAATTTATTGGAGTTTAGGCCAGAATTCATCCCCGACAAAAGTACCTCCCCCACAACCAATTTCGACGGACACGGACACAAATTTCCCATGCGTTGTTTACTGTTTTATATTAAGGAACCTTCGAAATTGGCCAGACAAATTCCATATCATATCATATGTGTGTGTATGTATGTGTGTGTGCGTGTGTATGTGTGTGTGTGTGTGTGTGTGTGTGTGTGCATGCGTGTTGTGTGTGTGCGTGCGTGGATGCGTGTGTGCGTGCGCGCGCGTGTGTGTTTGATATTAATATTTCTTGATATTGCGCATACTCCTCTTTCATACCATTCGAATTTTCAGTGCATACATATACGATAAAAGAACGAAACAAATTAGTACTACTTTTTATATTTGAACGTTTTGAACGTTTTGTTAAGTACTAAGATACTCGTTTTAGCGGCCATTTTATTTGGACAAATTTAAGTCCTACACATGAAATCGTCCGCCACTTATTTTGAAAAGTATAGACATACGTATTGCACAACCAAGCGATATAGTCATACTTTTAAACTACACGCCAGTGCAGATAGGCTTCAACGTTTAATATAAAGCTACATGTACTTTATTGTTATAATAAACGACTCTTAATGTATTTGAGAAAAAGATATCCGAAGCCTTAGTAAAACTGGTAGAGCCACCGCGATGTAAAACCAGCAGCGCTAAATGAAATATGTTTATTCTATTTTGAGAATGAAAGTCTGCGCAGGCTTGTAAATTACGAACAACTTTATATATAGAACATGACGTTATCGTAGGTATATAAAAGGCTGTAATTCGCTATTTTACTTTGGAATACCCCCACTGAATGAAAACTTTGGTGAAATCTGTCTGAGAGCGGCAGGCTTCGATCTGCGTCCGGACTTGAGGAAACCATGGTGGACTGGAAGTGGATTTTGACAATGGGGCAATAACACCTCTGATTGACCAAAGCATACTTCGATAACTCTTGGGATGTTCGGGTCTCGAGAAACTTCCCGGTTCGCGGGTCCTGTCCATGCAACCCCGCTAACGGCTCCCGGGCCGCTAAGGGGTGGGCAGGGTAGCCTGTGGACCACAGGCGCCATGTGCCAGGTACTCGTGTTTGTTAACTTCCGAGTTACTTGGCGACATGGTGCCTGCTGGGTCCATGGGGCGTTTCTACACCCGCACGGTAGGTTTTGGTATGTTTTCTCAGGGGAACGAACGCGAGAGGTATTGAAGTATGCTTGGTCGATCTAGGTGACATTGCTTTTTGTCTAAATTCGCTACAGTACACTCTTGGATTTTCAATGCAAGGTGAATAACTCCATTTTATTTTGGGGATATAATCAGAGATTGGTTGTTTCTCTTTACCACATTTTAACCAATAACAAATGATGGAGGAGTATCGAATGGATATACATATAAAGTAAATGATCTTGGAAAATACCATTAAAATACCATCGAAAATAACAATTAAGTATAACAGAATACCTTTTTGGTAGGAAGTTTTAAAGAATAATTGTTAAGTGTTCAACCGAATAAAATTTGAGAGGGCAACTTATTTACAAATTCAAACAACTGAACAGAAATTATCAATTTGTGGTCGGCTTTCAGCTTCCAAAGTTGTTTCCAGTCATGGAAACTCCCAAATACTTTCCGAGTAATTCATGCACAATCTTAAGGCCAGATAATGGGTCGGTATAAAGCGCAGCGCTTAACGCAGCCAGTTAAATTGTTTTGCAACTGGTGGTGTTAGTAGTTTATACTCCGGGTCCCGGCGTGAGCACATTGAAGGGTCCCAGAGTGACAGTTCAACCACCGCACACCTATCCTGGGCAGAACCAGTACTAGGTGCCTTCACCTCTGCAAGGAACTGACAACTTCTGTACATGCAAGGGGCAGTGGTACAGTGCGAATGGTCGTAGAAAGGATTTCATAACCAATCACAACAGAAGTGACCTGGTCCGCCCGGGAATCGAACCCGGGTTGTCCGATTCAGAATCCAACATTGTCTCTCACTTCTTTTATGTCTCATGACATGCGCATTATGCTGCTCTTTCAGTCGTCAACCTTTAAATTCAGCAGCAATATTCAAGTAAACCTGATGTTATTGTATATTGCACTTATACATTGGGTGGTTTTAAAACAGTTACTTTACTAAGTTTCATTAACCTAGCTTTGATACTTTTTGAGTTATCACAGGACCAAATTGGCTATATTTTGAATGTCAAGGGCAATGACTCTGCATTACCTTGTCTGACGAAAAACAATAAACTAACATGCATAATCTCCATAGTGCCCTCTTTCCTCATACTTAGCTTCATTAAGCTAGCTTTTTACTTTTCAATTATCCCAGGATTGAGAATTTTTGCTGTCAACAGCTATATTTTTTTATAAGTCAAGAGCCATAACTCTGCATAACTTTGTCTGATGAATAAAATAAACTAATGAGCATAACCTCCATTTTACCCTCCATCCACATGCTTAATTTCATTGACCTAGCTTTGATACTTCCGAGTTATCACAGGACCAAATTGGCTATATTTTTAATATGTCAAGGGCCATAACTCTGCATTATTTTGTCTGACGAAAAAATAAGCTAATGTTCAGAATCTCCATTTTAACCTTGAGTACTGAGTTTCATTTACCGAGTTAAGATACTTTTTAGTTATTGCAGGACCAAGATTTTTGTGGACGGATGAACGGAGGGTAAACCTCCAGTCCCCTGAAACCGGTAGGGGACTAATAACAGGGATGATAACAGAGCCAAAGTGCCAATCCTGAAAATATCTGCGTGGGGTTCAGGGGGCCGCTAAAGGCCCCTGATGGGTCGTAGGGCAAAGCCCTGGTGGGGGGACATGGGGGGCAAAGCCCCCGAAGCTTTCAGTATTTCAGGGTTTCTAATACCCTTTTTTGCCTTAGAATAGTGTTCAAGGAGTACACCTTTCGGTTTGGTAGATATAATTATGTTCAACAGGAGACATCCGCAATCAGAACAATTATCAGGAATCTTAGCAGTGAAGTTTAACACCTTTGTTTTTAAACAAAGTTAAATTTACTTTTTTACCTGAAGTCACAGGCATAAGACATGTACCTGACATTTTGGTTCAGTTGTCCACTTCCCATAAAACTCAACTGGCTATGATCAAATGCCTGAGTATGAATAGTCTACACTGTGGGATGTTTGATAAATAATAATGAACAGCATATCAATTATCAAGCTTGCAAATGTTTATTGTAAAAGTGTTATTTATTCAATTTTTATATATCATAAGAGTATTTATTCCATTATCTGCAGATTTTATGAGAATATAATATTATTAATTATTATATATATTATTCCAAGTAATATCCAAATGGGACTGTAAATGCTTTGGCAGGGTAACCATTGTGGACATGGTGGACTGTGTCACCATCAATGTCTATGAGGCACAAGTTGACGTATTCTGGTTTCCAAGCCAGATTTTTTCCCCTCATGGTGTTACAGGTATCCAGTAGACAAACTAGATTGTCCCACAGCAGTTTAAGTCTCTCAAAACAGGCTTTCAAATTCCTTGAAAATTGATTCAGAATCAGCCCTTGTGATTTTTAAGGAGGACAAATGTCTTAACACTATTTCTTTCTCTATAGCAGAAAAATAGCTGCAACAGTTTTCTCATTGTGTGTGTTTGTTGACTTGTCTAAATTCAAATAAAACCGAGTTTCACGTAACTCCTCCACGAGTTCATCATTGAAATGGCTTGCCACTCCGTAAGTCATCTTATATGATTCTGAACACCTTTGAAGTTTTAATTTCGCTGAGAGCTTTTGTATCTTTGGCAAGTGTCTTAGGTAAGACTCACTACATGTGGTGCCAGGGAGTATGGAAGGTCATGTTCAGCCATAAATCCAAGTATCATGGCGGTCATTGACAGGAACAACTGGTGTCTGTTCATCCCTGACTTTTGGAACCATCAACATACCTGGAAATACAACAATAGAAATTAAATCTCACTCAAACTGGGTCCTCAAGAAGTTTTGTTGAACTGTCTCAAATAGAAAATAAACTGACTGCTCCTACTTAATATATATTACTACTACAAAATATTAATTCATTTTTTTTTTAATTTTAACCAACCCAATTTTCATTTGAACCTTCCATTATGATCAACAGCCACTTCTTATTGAGAATAATGCTTCAAACATTATGAGAACAATAAAGAAACGGTTTGCAGCGTAAATTTCAATCGGCCAAATAAAATTTGTAAAATAAAAATCGTTTATCATAACACAATCCGAATCGGGATGTCCGAAATATTGCTACATGCGCAAAAGCCATTCTCAGTTTTAACACATTTTATTAACTTTAAAAGAAACGTTTCGGGAATTTCTCTTAAAAATGAATAGCAAATATACCTTTAAATCGACGAATCGATGTTTTTAGAAGTTATTGGTAGTCGTGTTTTTTCCAATACTCGTTTATTCGTCTTCGTCGTCTGTCATATCCGGATACTGCCTTATAGTCCGATCGGTAATTTCCGTAATCACCCGATGCTATCTTAACCAATCATATAGCTCGATTGCCAAGACGTAAATAGGTTCGTTAATTTCCGGCTTTAAACTTCCGGAAAACTCACCTTTCGTACCCATATTGTTCGAACTGGGCTCGAATCGCCCCCTGTACCCCTCCCTCCCTTGAAAAAACTCAACGGATTTACATATATCTCAAAATCGATTCGTGAGGGCTTAAATCCGGAATTCCGGATTAATCCGGAATTTTATCATCCCTGTAATAATTGTTTATTCTAACTGCTTATGTAGATGTGAAAACATCATTCTCTCGAATACTAGCATCTGGACAAATTATGACACTTTTAAAATGTGTATGTAGAATTGTTTATTCGGACTGCTTGTGTGGATGTGAAAACAACATCATTCTCTTGCTCTCTAACTAGCATCTGGACAAACTAGTTACCCTGGTACTAACAAATTATAACCTACAATTTATTGTTTAATATTTAAATGACTTAAGGAAAAAGAAGGAAGTCTTCAACTTTTTATTTCACATTAACATGGTTTTATAAGTGCAGTATATGCAAACAAAAATACTGCAAATAATAGGTTTTGTATGCAAACAATAATATTGTATATATGCAAACAATAGTTCTTTCTATCCAACCAATAGTACGGTATATGCAAACCATAGTTACTTTTTATACAAACAATAGTAACCCGGTAATGCATACAAGTTATGCAAACAATAGCATTGTTGATGCAAAAATAGTACTGTATATTCAATTGCAGCAAACAATAATAAAATAATTGCACAATTTACTGATAATTAAAACAGTCATGATCATGGACACATAGGGCACACAAAACCAATGTACATTAAGTATATGACATGAACAAGTATAAACAAAAGAACAACAATTTCCCTTATTTATCTGTGCAATATTCTTAGTAATTTGCAAATGTGTGATCATATTTTTTAGTGTACATGACTCATTTACACTAAAAAAACGAGAACAAAAAATTACACATTACTATTTTAATGCTAACAATCCTTTGGCACAAAATAACATAGAGGCATTGCAGACCATAAAAATGCAAACAATCATCAGTTTTTCTCTATTAACAAAGGCAATACTTCAGAAATGATCTTGATATCCTTGTTTTGCTTTCTGTATGCAGCTTCAAAGACTGATTCAGAAAATGAACAGAAGGAGTTTAACTGTGTACACCACAATGTATGGAAAGGAGGAACCCTGTTATTATTTGGAAAAAGAAATTTGCTCTTGGATCCAACATAATTTTTTTATAACTTACATGTATGCAAAAAGAGAAAGTATTATAAATTGTTCTTGTATCAAAAAGCATCAATGTTCTTCAGATTGGTCACCAACCTTTTTGATAGTGATGATGATGAAAAAGACGTAGCTGCCATATAAGATATTTATTGTGCAGCATTGAGAAGGTTATGTTAAGCAAAGTTGGTTTGGGGATCTCCCACAACCCAATGTAATGACACATTGAGCAGCGGACTTAAGGCGCTACAGGTATCTACAAACTTTTTTTTCTTCAATCATTCATTGATGCTTCAACGTGCTCCAAAGTTACGTTCTCCACCCAGTTTGCGAAAAAGGCTACTTCAGCACCATTATTTGATGAACAATCACCTTGCAACACTTGTGGCAATAAAATATTAAAACTCAAAGAGCTTATCTCAATTACAATACAGGATTAATATTATCTTAAAAAGTATGTTGTTAAACGAAATGGGAGAAGTACAACGAACGTTACAGTGGCTGCGCCAAGTAGTCAGCATCTTAGATGTGGGAACAAAACAGACAATGAAATAAAATACTTCACTGCAATTGTTGCAGATGAGCCTGCATACTGCAATGTTTAGAGTGTATCAGTTAAAGACAATGGCTATGTTTACAAATGGAACACATATTCTTCTTCAAGACTCCTTTCGAAAAAATAGAGATTCATCATTTTGGTGTGTCAGTTCGAGTAATATCATCTCCTGGGCTGCAGTTCCTGTACCTGAAGCCTTTATGGTGTTTGATAGATTAATTTAGAAAGGTGTGCTTTATTTGAGAGAAGGTATAATGGTCTTTTATCAATTTATGATGTGACTTTCCGTAATTTTCCGTCGATACATATGATTCTACTGATACACTAGGACTAGTCGAAGCAGAGGGTGAGCATGACAGTACAGAGAACTCCAGGTATTCCAGTAATTTTGAAGGCAGATTCACTGACGGCTAGTGGTCAGTTTTATTTTGATACATCGTGTACATAATATTGTACACAAATTGAAGTAGAAAAACCCCCCTGATATAACTTGTTACATGATAGCTTTATCATCTAAGGGTTATCTGCCCTAGTGAGTTAAATACCTAGGCACAGCCAAATGCTTATCAGTTCTAGTTTAGATATCGTACAATACATGTCGCAATAAATAGTTAGAGCACATTAAGTGTCGTCCTTATATTTATATGTATTCCTCCATAACATAACATAACTGTTTGACAATAACACTTGCTTTAACTCTTAAACAGTTTGCAAAAAAAACATTATTCAAAGAAATGTATTAAAAGATTAAAAGACGAAATACCAGCCCGTTAAGGTTTACCCTTCAACAGAGAGTGAAAGGAACCGCAACATAAGTGAACCTGGTAAGTGCTGACCACTATAAAACTAAGACAAACTATAAACAGTTGATCTAAAGCAGTTGAACCATCATTCTAAAACATACATGTACATGCTATCCATGCAGTACAATTTATATGTCTGCTTTAGATCAGTACAAATGAATCAGCCTTGAAAAAGCAAAATGTGTAGGCTGCTTCTGATATGTTCAGTTTCACTAAATTTTTATCATAATCATTATGGTTTGTCCTATATATTGTTGCTGCAAAGACAAAAAATCATTTAAATTTGACAATATCAGGTTGAACTGCTTCATATGTAGTTCGAGAAACAGTGGTTGTCTGCTTCTTAAAGCGCTTTGATCGTTCATGAACTTGTTTGTTGTAAAAGTCATTGTTACAAATCTGCTTTACATAGTGTTGAACAGACTGATAACCCTTACTATTTCCAAGTCTTTTAACTGCAAAGTTAATGTATTGGACAGATGGACTAGAGAAGCACCAGTCAAACAACATCATATTACAGATGACATTAGATTGCAAAAATGTGCCAGTAAAAATAGGTGAGTGCATGGGCGTATTTAGATATGCATTTTATGGCATAAAATATTAAGATTTACAGTCTAGATCAAGTATAGGGATCAAGAGTCATGTATATCTACTGTGTTAATGAAGTAGACTAACCTCCGTAGACAATATAAATATATACAAACCTAGTCAAATGTCTCTTTTATCGACTTTGCATAATACTTTACCTTGTATAAACTATGTTACAACCTAGTCAAATGTCTCTCATATCAATTTGTCTGGCGGCTTTACTCTTTTGGCGGGTTTGGCCGCCAGATAAGTCATCTTACGGCATTAAATAAATGCCCATATACAAACCTATCCTGGTCATTTGTTGATTACTTACTAGCTGGGGATATGAGAGTCATAGCCAAGCCTGGTATAATACATAAATAACATTTATGGTCCATAAAAGTATTATGTAGCTTGCTAGGCCATTTCTTTTATTGGTTTGGCAAGTTAACATGGTAACGACAAGCGTTAATGTGCTTTGAGGTCTCGCTGCAAGACTTATTTGGCCTGGCTTGATAACCAATCAGCTTGTAGGACAGATACACCATGACTTTCACAAACCAATGAAATCGCATTCGCCATTATTCTTTGTCTTCAGCGAACAAGCTTTGCGTGAAACGCTAAAAAATCAATTACCACCTCCTCCACAACAACTACACAATAATATGTGTCTAGTCAAACTTGTATCAACTATATAAACTTTTGTATTATCCATTTGGTATTTCTATCCACTTTGTATATTCTGTTAACATTTCACATGATTTGTGTTAAAGAACTGTTTCCATTACTCCACACCCATTTTGGCATTTCTATCCACTTTTGTATATAAGGTTGTTATTTCACATGTTTGTATGTTTGTATTAATTAATGTTTCCATTATTTACTGCACAATTCTGCAGATTTCTGTACTAATTCATATTGGTGGCGGGTTTGGCCGCCAGATAAGTCATCAACTTTTACCTTGTTTACACAAATGATGTATATTTTTGTTACAGCATTAAATAAATGCCCATATACAAACCTATCCTGGCTGTTTGTTGATAACTTACTAGTTTGGGATATGAGAGTCATCGCCAAGCCTGGTATAATACATAAATATATAAATAGTAAATTTGGAATCTACACCTTAAAAGAACTAGCATTAAATGCTTGACCAACTAGCACTAGAGTTCTATCAACAATGATCATTATAGAAACGTGTGTCAGAAATATATTCAAACTTTACAATACAATACATATTTTTTTGGTACAGGTAGGGGTAATCTTTCTGAATGATGCGCTTTTTACAATTGAACTTAAAAGTACTCAGTTTAGATGTATGCTTTTTTATGGTTTATAAACTTACATATGTATATTTTCATTAAACGTGCCATTAAAAATATTATCAATTATATCAAATGTTGTCACTTAACAGTTTCTGTGTATGTATAGGTTTGTTGTGAAATAAAATTTGTATATACCTAGAGTTGTTTGTTATGTTATGAATGTACATTAACTTTGGTCGTTCCCACGACGTTGGATCAACTTTGTTATTCCGACATTGTTCCAATGTCGGAGTCTGACGTCTAAAATACTTTAATTTTCAACCAATATACAACGTCTTTCCAACGTCAAATGTTTGCCGAGTATGTGACTTCCATCGTGAGCAATGTTTGGGGAGATCCCCTTGTCAGAGAGTGAGAAAACATATACCGATGTCATAATATACTAGAAGGTATCTCTGTACTAGCAAAGGAATGAAAAGCTAGTTAAGAAACTGTCGTCTGCTTTTTCGTGCCTATTTTCTTTCCTTATTAGTTTAGATTATTTGCAGCACTCAGTTTCATAGTTTTATCATTGAGTATATAAGGCTAAATAAAAGTAGTTTTGTGGTAACAGTTACCAGACTACCCCTATTATTAAGTGCAAACCAAATGTTTCTTTTAAAAACATTTTTTTTTAAATATCAGTAAACATATTAACCTTATGGCACTATTCTCTGAACATGGGTATAAAGTTAACTTGTAGTGTGTTTCATTTTTTGAAACATTAATGTCCAAATAAAGAAATGTATGTATATAAACAAGATACCCATACACAAAGACATAAAAATAACATTCCAAAATAAAATGTTTTCCCAACCTAACTGACTTTGTTTTTGTCATGATGTTACAGTAACCACATCTTTATATTCACTTGGCCTAAACGATATTTATTGCATGGTTAAAGCTCTGCCTCTTAGTGTTCGTTCTGATATAAAATATATAAACAATAATGACTTTAATAGTGAATAACAAATACAAAGAAAAAACTCAAAAATGACTAACGAAACTCCATAATGTGATCTTGGCATATTGGATGTCCGTCTGTCTGCATTAGAATATTGGCAGCCACAAAACAGTCAAATCAAATTTCACAATGCTACATCCATGAAGTATTTATGTAGGGCATTACATTTCAAAGCAACAACTAAATGAAGTAAGAATGTCATGACAGCAGCAATTCATGGCTATTCTGATAGGATGACCATATTGAAACTGCTCTTTTAAACTTTGTCACACTCCCCAAGTAATAAATTGAAAGTTTTAACACAGTAAATGAATGTACATGTTGTGTATTATAATTATCACAGTCAGTCAGCAAAAGTAGCACAGGTCATAAAATTAAGCTCAATTTGCTTTTGAAAAGCTGTACAGTTTCATGTAATTTTACAAAAGTTGAGCAATATGCTAAAACACTAGTAATTGTAATTAGCACTAGCTCACACGCCCTGCACTTGTTCAATGCTGTAAATGCTCAAAATCTGGACAGCATGGTTTGTTATGTAAGTTACCTTCCACAAAAATCTGAGTGTGATTGTTCAAAAGGCTCACTTTGATGACTTCCATGTCACAGCTTGCTTACACTGGGTTAACTGGTTGTCCTCGACAGCACATTAAAACAAGCCCAGCTACACACCTCACTTCCAGCAGACAACAATACTGGGATCATTGTCAATCATCTCATCCAACTCTTTGTAAGTGTACCCTGAAAAATACAGAAGTTCTGTCATTTTAAAAGGATATCGGTTTCAGCTTTAACACTGAAATCGCTGTCATTTTCATTGAATTTTTGTGGATATTTGTTTCAGCCAGTTTTAACACTGAAATCGCTGTCATTTTCATTGAATTTTTGTGGATATTTGTTTCAGCCAGTTTTAACACTGAAATCGCTGTCATTTTCAAAGAATTTTTATGGATATCAGTTTCAGCCCGATTTTACCCTGAAAACGCTACAAAGACTATTGATAGCTAGAGAATTCTAATCGTTATCTCAAAGTTTTCAATCTAGGAAAAATAATGCAGTCTAAAATGCTGCATAGGTAGCATAGGTAGTACCCATGAAAAGTATGGGTTCTTTTTAATTTATGAAGAGTATTAGAAATAGGGATTATAGGTATACATACACTTATTGAATGGTAATCAATCAACTGTCAAACTATTTGATGGAGGTCAGGGAAGGTCGAGTGAACTTTTGCCCAATCCATTTTTAATAAATTGAACAGCAATTAAATGCAATTTCTGTATTAATTTTCTCTGATAAATTTGTTACTAAATATAGTAAAATGGAAGGATATACAATAAACTAAAATAGAACTATTAACATTTATAAACTAAGGTAAAGAAAGTCATTTAATAATAAAAATTAGTGAACTTTATCAATACAAGAATATGTTTCTGCCTTTATTTTATGCTTAATAACAAATACATTTTTTCTTGGGCTTGAACACCTAATACCCTAAAAATGTGTCATGTGTTGCACTTAGGCATAAACACATACTGCTGGTGTGGGTATATGTTTCATACTAATGTAAAAAGTGTATTATCCCTACAATGACTTATTTCATGATGGTGATGTCATTTATGATATAAAATGTATTATCAACTAAAATCCTTAACAAGCACGCAGAGTAAGCTACGAACCTGATTTACAGCTGATCTCATCCAAGCTGTGGTTTCCGTTTAGCCACTTGCTAATGGCCACCACCTTTGGAATGCTTCGAGTCTCACTAGGCAGCTTCACTGGGTAACCATGGAGACGACCAATCAGATTCTTCTTCAGACCAAACTGGATGAGCCGCCTGGCAGGGTGAAAACAGTCAGTATTTTTTATCATTTCAAGCTTTTATATGGTTTGTTGAAAAATAATGGTGGATAATATCCTGATAAAGTCACCATTTGAAACATCGAGTTTATCGAAATATTATTTCGCTTTTCCCATTATTTGACCTGGTTAACTGTGAAAGAACGAACAAATGCGTATCCAGCATACTGTCATTTGGCTTAAATTTTTGACATTTTCCAATTAAATATGAATTATTTATTATCAGTGATTTTTTGTAAATTTTAAAGCAAGAAAAAAATCATAATTGCTAATTTTAGTGTAAGATTGCAATATATTTCACATCATGATCGTCGTATATAATTTTTATATATATTATCCAATAAGTACCTAACTTGACCAAATCAAGAATGATCAATTCAAAACACTTAAGAACATTTGAAAATAGGGCCAGAAAACCTCCCTTTTTTTTACCTTTTAGGGTGTGTGGTTAAACCTCATACAAAAACCTTCAACTGTGCGTCCCTGAGTCAAACTGGGGTATAGCATAAACACATTACAGAGTGCTGGGCCCAATTTCTCGAAACCTCTTAAGTCTCTTATTACAGGATTAAGCTAAGCTCGCTATTTTTGTTTTTCAAGAATTTGCGTAATATTAACTTCTTTAAGAACTGTTATACTTTAGATAGGAATTGCATTTATTATTACCACAATAAACCATTTTCCTTTCATAAAAGTTCAATTTAAGTATGTATTTTAGCTAATTGAAATAAGTGACTTAAGCCTGTTAAGCTTAAGAAGTTTCGAGAAATCGGGGCCTGGTTTTATGTATGACCTGTTTTATCATAAATTATAAATATAACTTACTTTTCATCGACCTTGAGGTTATGTGGGTTAAATCTCATACACAGGTCTCGAACTGTTAAACCCTGAGTCAAACTGGCATATAGCATGAACACATTGCGGAATGCTGGTTTCACATGACCTGTAACACAAGTATGATTCTTTTTTATATATTGCCTTATTATGGATCACCAGGTCTATTTAGAATAGGGTCCAAAATAGGTAAATTTTCGAAACTTAAGCCAACTTTGTTCCATGTTTAATGCAGCCCTTTGAGCCTTGCACCAACAAAACATATGTTGAATAACTTCTGCATTTTAACTCAGCTAAGCAACAGTGTGATATGCAGTGGTTACATTAAAAAATACAGTGTTATTTTCGCTTGTTCAATTAAATGCAGGCACTTAGACTATGTTAATGTTAATGTTTGGTAAATGTTACCCACAAAATGAACACGAAAAGCTAGTTTAACTTAGTGTTCACTAGATTAAATATTTTACGATCTTACACTTAAACAAACATTTGTTCTGTTTACGTTTTGCCTAAAAAGTATATCAATTTACAGTCAATGTTGTTGTTTTTCAGAAATCCCATCAAAATGAATGTGAACAAAACGTCTGTTTGGAAAAATGATGTCACTAAATTTGTATCCAAGCCCTGTGTGCACTGAAGTTTGGTTTGGAACCGAGAGTTTAAGTTTCAAAACAGTGAAAAATATCATATTGATATTTACAATGCTTGAGACAATGAAATATTATCTTAATTTCACTGATAATTGTCTATTAACCACCGGAAAGCATATTATAAATACTGTTAAAACAAGAAAAGTAACAAATGGCAGTAACTCTGTAATAAGCTGAAATAGAATTGCAGTTCCTGTGCACTGAACTCCCTCTCATTATGATCTATCACTGTATGAAATTTTATTAAATTCCATCCAATACTTTTCAAGTTATGCTCCGGACAAGAAAAAAGTAACAAAGGGCAGTAACTCTGTAATTAGCTGAAACAGAGTTATGGTTCTTGTGCACTGCACTTCCTCTCATTGTGCTTTACCATTGTATTAAGTTTTAATAAATTCCATCAAGTAGTTTGCGAGTTAATGTCTGGAAAAATATTTGATAGTAAAAAAAAAACTAATAAAGAGCAATAACTCAGTAATTAGCTAAAGTAGAGTTATGGTTCTTGAACACTGCACTTCCTCTCATTGTGCTTTACCATTGTATGAAGTTTAATCCAATTCCATCCAGTAATTTTTAAGTTATGCTCCGGACAAGGTAAATTGCAACGGACCGACCGACAAACCGACTGACCACAGGGTGACTCCAATATACCCCCTTCAAAGTTCGTTTGTTGGGGGTATAACCAGCCTCTCTTTTGATTAAGCTTACTTTTTGAGGCCACATATTGCAGGCACTCCTCTTGTAATATAGGGTCATCAGCTAGTTGTTGGAGCTGGCTGGTTGTCGTGTACATGTTGGAATACTGAGAACATGAACATTATACAGATTATGGAGGCTCCACAAAAACAGTTCCACATTTAAGACATCACAGTCAATATAGTTTCAGGTTAGAATTGACTTCTCGAACCTATCAAAAAATTGAAAATCCAATATAAACTGGAAAAATATTCACCCATACATTTCATTCAATTTTCACACGAAATGTGCCAACAAAACAAAACAAGAGGCCCATGAAGGCCTAAGCTCTACGGGCATGGCTCTTGTAGCCAACCTTTCATGTTCAACAAGCGAGGACGTGAAATGAAGACTGACCACTTACTGACTCACCATTGAAATGATCATGATGATACTTTGTATAAAGAATGTCTTCCCAAATGATATTATGAACTTTCGATTATTGTCTGTTAGTAAATCGAAAGGCTTGCTCTGAATCGATTCGATAATCGATAGCAAGTGGAGTCCTACCTTCAAATTGAATCGATTCGATAATCGATAGCAAGTGGAGTCCTACCTTCAAACTTAAATTAAATGTAAATCAAGAATTTAACATCGTATTTGTGTATATAAAACTTCATGTATAACCTTACCTGAAAAACTGAGATCATTGTTATCACATCAATATGCCTGAAAAGAGATAATAATCATTAATAGCAAACTTTATTTATAAAGTCACTCATCACTCAAACAATGTTTTCACAGATATCGCCAGTTACTCCATTTCACAGATAGTTTTGCCTCAAAAGTTCACCTCGGGAAAACAAAAGTTACAATGTAAATACTGTTTAAACAGTAAAATATTTTTGCTGCGAATTGTGAAATGGTATCAATGAAAATATCTATTCGTTCATGCCATAACACTTACAAAACAGAAATGTTAACCTTTCACACCTTAAATAAAAAATTCTGCCAATTTGAATCTTGACTTCTAACTTGGTGACAGCATACCAAAAGCCACAGTAGTGAAACTTGCTACATAATCTCACAGTGTACCAAGTTTCATGTTAACATCTATAACAGATTTAGAGTTTTTGTGCTTAGCTATTTCTCATCTGATCTGTTCAAAAAAACAAAAACTAATAGATAATGGTAAAAATCAAATACCTTTCATTTCATAGATCAACTCATCTACAGTAAAGTACAGTTGCGACCACAATATTTGTAACAATATTTTGACCTTTTTAAACAACTTGAAATAGATAGTACAGTTGCGACCACAGTCAAAAGACTGTAACAATATTTTGACCTTTTTTAACAACTTGAAATAGATAGTAAAAATGCACACATAGTCAAAAGACTGTAACAATATCTTGACTTTTTTAACAACTTGGTATAGAGTCTCCAAACTAAGTATGCACATTCGTCATATCTTTTTTTTGGAAACAAACAGACAAACTTACAAGAGGTTTTGCAGACAGGCCTTGACCAGGTTGATTTCTATGTCAGCTTCTGCAGCTATCTTTGCCACATGGTTGTAGCCATCAATGTACTGTAATACCTGGGAAAAGAAAGAAATAATTCAATTTCAAAGGTACAATTATATGGACTACAGTGGTTGAAATTAGCACAAGCCCGCAAGCCCTGCACTGGCAAAATGTCTTTTGGGTTTGCTCAAATTCTGAATTTAATATCGCAGGGCTTGTTCATCCAAAAGTCTAATTTCGATGACTGAGACTATAAATCCTTGAGCTTTGTTGTGAATAGCCAAATATCTGAAACCTATTTTGCACAATGTCCAAACAAATACCGTAAATGCCATATAAGCCCTGCCAGGTGTGTGTCTCTTTGAAAACCCTGCGCACTAAAAAAGAACTATTATTCCATATTCAGCAAACATTTTAATTCCGCAAAATTTGACCATCAGTCATGGTATGTGAGAAACTGACAATGCTTGTCACAAATACCCATCACCTCGACCATAGGAGACGATAGCCCGCATATGATCGATAAGCAGGGCTTCTAAAAACCGACAATTTGTCTGTCAAGACTGATTTTGACTTTGCCAGAATTATTTCAGCTTTGCCAGACTGATTTCAGTGGCAGAAAATGGCTAAAATAGTAGGTCCGAAAATCGTTCATTTTTTTCAATTTCTGTCCAAAAGGGCTAAATCAGTAAAAATGTAGAAATTGTAATGCAGAAACAGACTTTGTCATTCACACATCCCCGGATTGGGAGTTAAAACTTTTAGAAGCCCTGCCAATCAGTGTTAAGTTAACACTACATTGTAGCTGTATACATTCACCAATGTATACATCCCCTCATGACTGTGAATTTTTGTTTGTCAAATAAATGTGATGATCTTTTATCTGTCTGGAAGAGACAGAATTCTTCTAACTTTTTATCCTACGGTTACATATAGGTGATTTTAAACTTTACATAAATAATTATAATCAAGGAGTACAATAATAAGCACTATGAACATGAGAACTGTATATGGGCACATTTACAGTACATGTAGTTTCTATCTTTTATGATTGTCTATACTGAATCACACACCCTTACTGTGTTTAGGCAGTTTGCAAAAACACTTAACCCTTAGGCTGCTGATGGCGATTTTAAAGGCTTTGCAAACAGCTTGGAACCTGACCAGGCGCCGAGTTACTCGGCGTCTGGTCTGGTTCCAAGCTGTTTGCCACTCAGTCAATATATCCCAAAAGTTTTAAGTAAATTGAAAGAAATTTAGAATAAACCAGACGACATTTTTGAGCAGACGACAATTTGCCCAGCATGCAAAGGGTTAATTGGCATTCAATGGCTCCACTTTTTTATATCTTTTATGTGGGTGAATCATTATTTATGACCCTTTAACTACCAATCAAGCGATAAATGACATGGCTATCTGCACTAACTGGCATATTGTCCCTTTGTGGCAAGTGTCATACACCATGTGATGTAGATAAAACATAGCACGAGATCAGCCTGTTGTGATTTTGCTGACAATTTAGGATCCCAGTCTCAATTATATGTTGATTTTACTAAAAAAAAAGAAATCCATGAATTTAAGTACCAACAAAATGGTCTAAAAAAACAAACACAAAATTTCGAGCCCAGTGTTTTCAATAAGAACCGGCTGCCGGCCAAAATGGACGGTTCAAATGGCGTTTGGGCCGGTTCAAATCTGGAAAACTAAATGAATTTGAAGTAGAATAAGTAGAAGCTGGTCTGTTACTTTACTATTTGAGACGGTTCAACCGAAACTTATTGAGAACCCTGCAAGCCTACGAATATAAATGATTTCACAGTATATCAAAGTTATATAATGAACTTGTAATAAATAAAGCACCTGTTGAGTGGTCAGGTCCCAGTGAGTGTGTGTGAACCTGGAGAAATCTGACAGAAACATGGGCACATCATGGTCCTGCACGGGCTTTGGGTCTTCTATCTGTGGTGACACCTTAAGGTGAACTGTACAGCTGGAATCTGAGGAAAAATATTTCCAAAATGTAACCACTACAAGGACCAGTAGTAACATGGGAACACCATTGCTATTTGCATGTTATGTCTAATACAGACTGACGTTATGCATGACATATCAGGCATATCATAGGCAAATAGTCACACTTTCTACAACATATCAAAGAAAGAGTGACTATTTGAATGACATGTTGTAGAAAAGGTGACTATTTGCCTGACATGTCATAGAAGTGGCTATTAGCATGACATGTCTTAGAAAGAGTGACTATTTGCATGACCTGTCTTAGAAAGAGTGACTTTTTGGGTGGCGTGTCTAAGAAAGAGTGACTATTTGCATGACCTGTCTTAAAATGAGAGACTAATTGCAAGATATGTCATAGAAAGAGTGACTTTTTGCATGACAGGTCTTAGACAGAGACACTATTTGCATGAGAATTAGACAGACAAAAAGCTTTAAATGCAACAAGAGAAAATATCGCGTAGTTTTTCTTCAAATCTGGATATAACTTCTAATGACAACACATTTTCAGACAAAATGTCATCTACAGCAAAATACCATTTACCTTGAAATTACCTTTTCAATACTTACTCAAACACAGGCTGCAGCTGCCTGTCTGGTTGAGACTGTTCAGTATGTCGGACAGCAGGGCAGGGATCTGACTTTTCTTACTTTCCTCTGACAGGATACTGCTCTCTAGCTGCAAAGAAGCATGTTCAAAAGATGCTGTATATAAGGACTGTTCTGGAAGCATGTGTCACATAAACTTTTTTTTCATATTTACTTTTTTAAGGACATAATAAACAAGAGCTGTCACAGAGACAGCGCGCTCGACTATTCCCCCGCTTTTCAGTGTAAGGATTAAAAAATTTTGGCAAAACATGCATGGATCACTGTTAGATTAGATTACATGCGACATTTTAAACAGAATTTCTGAGTCTAATAATGAAGGGCCATTATTTGCAAAAAACAGTTATCTAACTTGGTTATTCAAGTAAGTTGCGTGGTTGAATACCATTATATAAAGTCTCAATGCAATACATTATGTGTTTGCCGAGATATTATCCTATGTGTGCTAACATGCAAGACCTTAACAAAAATTTCTAAGTCACATAATAAAGGGGCAAAAATTATATAATATGGAAAATAGAGTTATCTTACTTGATTAAATAAGAAGGTGAAATGGTTCGGAGCCTGTGTGTAAAGTTTGAATGCAATACATATCGTACATGATACATTTGCTGTGGTATTGACTTAAAGTGGTAACATGTAAAACCTGAACAAGAATTTCTATGTCAAATAAAAAAGGGTCCATTATTTGAATTTAATGCCAACTAGAGTTATCTTACTTGGTTATTTAAGTAGATTGGATGGTTGAGTACTATTGTACTAAGTCTCAATGCAATACATCATGTAGTTGCTGATATATTTACCTATGTGTGCTTACATGCAAAACCTTAACCAGAATTTCTAAGTCAAATAATAAAGGCCCATAATTTGCATTATATTAAAAAAACTGTTATCTTACTTCATTAATTTAGTATGAAAGATAGTTGGGAATACATATCAGAAGTTTCAATGCAATAAATGATGTATTTACTGAGATTATGACTTAAAGGTGCTTGCATGCAAAACCTTAACCTAGGTGTGACGCAGACGCCAGTACGAGTAGTATTGCTCTCCTCATTCTTCGAATAGTCAAGCTAAAAAGGGGTTAATTGCAATAAATTTCACCTCATGAATACCATAAGTGTATAATTCACTCGGCCACGACATGCATGAAGTATAGGTGTCGGTCCACACCCAATGAAATAAATCGCAATCACACACTAAAGCACACAACTATCCTCTATCTATATTACATGTACCTCGAGCTGAGTTAGATAGGATGCTAACTTCTTCACCACTGGTTCATATCTGGAAGTGCGCGCAGTGCTGTCAAACACGAAACAACAGTTGAATATCAGGGCATTCCTGTCGTACTTGTTATTCTGTATCGAGACCGGGCAACCAACAATCTTCAACCCCAGGGAGTTCCTGCAAACCAAGAAGAAAGGCCATAGCATATTATTTCAATATACAAAACTAAATAATTTATTCATGGCTATCATAAACGGATTTCTACCAGATTGTTTTATGTATTTACTTCATAGTTTATGCACACATTAACCAAGAATTTCCAGAAAATAAGGGATTAGTATGTGGGGGATAAAGATTAAAACCCTGGTGTGACCCTTATAGACATGAATTTAGTCCACAGCTTGTTACTGATATTATGTTACTTATATATATTGTAAAAAATCCCACATTAGTATGGTGGAATATTTAGAAAGTTAATTATGTTAAAACTTAAAATTATAAACTTACACCGTTATTAATCTTCTTTGCAACTCTGGTTTTGTTATTATGTATGACTGAACTGCATCGAAGTAGTCCTTAGACACATAACCCTCCGGCACCTGCAAATAGAAAAAATAAATTTAATTCATACTATGCCCAAATCTGTTTTTAGGTAGTCTACATTTTTTTATATTTTATAATCACAAACATAATCTTTTACACAAGTGAAAGGGTATTGGAATGTTATACAAACTGTTTATTTATCCTATTAAAGTTATAACAAAATAATAGTTATACAAACTGTTTATTTATCCTATTAAAGTTATAACAAAATTTGTGTTTTTGTTTTTACACAAATTTAATGAACAGTTGCTGATTTTTGGTGACATGGATTTCCCCACTTAAGAATTACGGACACTACGGACCATGGACATTACGGACCAGACATTACGGACCAGATTTAGGGACACTACGGACCAGATTTAGGGACATTACGGACCATCTTCGGAATCTTACGGACCATGATATAAATATATTTTTTTTTAATTATTCACTCATTAGTTTTTAATTTGTTAATAAATACTTGAATATGAGTGCTCAGTATGACGTTATATCTTCCATAAAACTGTGAAAAATCCCGTGAAGATCGAATAGATCAATGGTTCAATATAAAATTGTGTGAAATTCCAAAAGTTGTTAAAGACATATGTATTTATAACAATTATGTGAAAAATAATGAACGAAATTTGAAAGATCGTCAGTTAAATCAGTTAAAAGCAACAAAAGAAATATTTTCCAAAACAGTTTATTTCCCAAAATAAATTGAGCAGAAATATTTTCCAAAACAGTTCATTTACCAAAACAAATTTAAGACCAATGAGTGAGGATGTAAACCTCAACTCTTGCTTTATATTATAAATAAACGATGTGTGTTGTTGCAATTCTTGCAAACTGATGTTTAAAACTGGCAATTTCTGTTGCCTTTATTAGTGTTAATTAGTTATAATTGTACCTGTAATTATCGGCGGTATATTACAAAAGAAACAAACATTACACTGACAACCTTTAATTGGCAATCATAAAAGTGTGAAAACCCATTGTAACAGGGCACTTTCACTTAACCTTTCAATTAAAACAGATGAAACGGAAAACAAACAAATATGACGATTCAAAGTTTATTTCAGAAAGCAATCGATCACATATGATTTCCGTTTCCGGTATGTAAGGTGCAATGTTATTGTGATCGGAATATAATTCAGTATTTGTGGATTAAATAGACAGTGCAGTGCAAGGATTTTTAGTGATTTGTGATACGGATATATTGGACTTATATCGGTATGTGTTTGAAACTCGAACAATTTCACTAAATCTGTGATTTGATCATACATGTACTGTATTGTGGGTGGGGGGAGATCTTGAGAAACATTCGAAAAATTCGAATTTCCCACCTATATTGACAAAAAATTCGTCACGCATGAATAACTCTGATGTGTGTTCAAGTGTTCGGGATCATTATAACGGACATATCAATGGATCATTGATTACCGTTACTATTTTACCTACATATGTCTTCAAAGGCGAAGAAACCCAGTAAGCGCAAAGAAAAGTTCTCAAGTAATTCGAGCGATGAGGGATTAACGCTTAAGCAGGGTCGGTGTGGAAGTCTAGACGATAGTGAAAGAGACTTTAACCTCAGTGTAAGCGACGTGATTAACGAGGCCAATAGTGTCCTGTATAGCGAACAACAGACTTGTGGTGACGGCAACGTCACACTGGGCGTACAAGACATGGCGTCCGGAAGTAGTAAAGAAGGGTACTCAGACCTTAGTGTCAAGATTGACCAAGTGTTGTCCATAGTGGGTGATATGAAGGTTACACAGGAGGGCATGAAACGCACTCTTGAGAGTAAAATAGACAATTTGAAGAATGAAATGATGAAGAACATTGACACCAAGCTCAAATCGTTGAAAAACGAAATATCGTTAGACATTGGCAAAGAGACTAGTCGCATCGATGGTCTCATGGATTCCATGAAAGATATTCAAGTGCGTTTGCGTGCGGTTGAAGACGGCACGCCCTCACCTGCAGAACCTCGCGAGGTCGATCATTTGAATGATCCTGACTACTGCATCATCGCCACTGGGATACCAAAGCAGGACGACGAGGACCTGTTTGAAAAGGCCAATAGTCTGATACGCGCACTTGGGGAAAACGTTTATTCCCGCGTTACGGTGACGGGAACCATTCGATTGCCCAGCAAGCTACGAGGAAAACCAGGACCACTGAAAATCAGCTTTGGCTCGACACCAGAAAAGGTTCTCGTTCTTAGACACAAAATGAAGCTAAAAGACATGGAAAATTATCAGGATGTGTTCATTAAAAGCAGCAAATCTCACGCAGAAAGGCTCATAGAGCTCAACGCCAGGACCATCCTTCGTCAGCTTCCACAGGGAGCTGGTTATCGTGTTGATGCCAACGGCCGCATCCGCCCGCGCCCCGAGCAGCAGCCCGCCGCCGCACGTGACAGTGTATAGGACACACCCCGTCCCATTGGATTACCCATCCATATTGTACATATTAACGTTTGTGGATGGACAAAAGACAATGAAAACCTACGTATTGCACTATTAAACTATTTTGATGCTGACATCATCTCTGTCTGTTAGACACATTTATCAGACAGAAATGTGCTGAATGTTGATGGATATTCTTGGTTCGGTTTCAACAGAACAGAAATCCACCGGAACGCCCCAAAAGCGTCTGGCGGAGTGGGACTATTAGTGAAGCAGAGTGTTGTAAATGAATATGACGTTGCTATTGTGGATCGAGTTTACGACGGAATAATCGCAGTATCGTTTACCAACAAGGCTACGGGATCCGATTTCATAGTATTTTCATGTTACTTACCGCCGGAGGGTTCTACATGAGGACGTGATGCACAGGGATTCTTCGCCCACCTACTAACACAGATATACGCCCATGCAAATTATGATCAGATGGTTGTTTGCTCGGACTTCAACGCTAGAATAGGCTCATTATCCGATTTACTGACTGAATGTGATATTATACCGGAGCGAACGTGCATTGATAAGAATATTAATCATCATGGTCATGATTTAATTGAATTCCTATGTGACTCCAAATTCTGTGTACTTAATGGCCGGTTTAAACCAGAAGAGGATAATTTCACATCCATCTCGCGCAAAGGAAAAGCTGTAGTAGACTTTATATGTGTACCACATGACGTATTTCACTGCTGTAGAAACTTTAAAGTCATAAACCTGACTGATATCATTGACCAACAAGGATTACATGGATTACTCGGTGAGCGTTCACGCATCCCTGATCACTGTGCATTAAGTGTAAAGATTGAAACGGACTATAATGCGCAATTATATGGGCCATCAACGGTTTCTCTTACCCCCCGCGAAGCACGCTATAATCTTCGTCGGATACCTTCTGACTTTATGGACAGTGATAGAGTCAAAACGGCGCTTATATCCCTTATCACGCAAATTGAAATCTCGAGGGAGACACAGGAAAATATAGGTTGCATATATCAATTACTCTGTGATGTAATTATATCTGAAATGAATGAAAAGATTCCAAAATTAGCGAGTACAAAACGAACATCAAAGAAACGTAAACATGCCAAGCCATATTGGAACGAAGAACTGCAAAATCTCTGGAATAAATTGAGAGAAAGTGAAAACAAATTCCTTAAGTGCAGGAATGATAGGACATTGCGCGCACGTTTACATTCGGAATATGTTTTGGCTAGAAACACGTTCGACCGGCTCTTGCATAAAACAGAACGGGCATATAGAAGAGACAAAGCCATTGAAATTGAGACATTTGAGGCAAACAACCCTAAAGAATTCTGGGAAAAAATAAAGTTAGGGCCAAGGCGAGAATCGCGCATACCTATGGAAGTTTATGACACTGATGGTTCTGTTACCAGTGATGAAACGAAAGTGTTTGAACGGTGGAAAAATGACTTTAAGGACTTGTACAACTGCAAGGAATCGGATAGTTTTGACGATATTCACTACGATCGTGCAAAGATACACAAGACTTTAATTGAGAATAACATGGCTGACCCCCTTTACGTCACGAACGAATCATTGAATATTAACGTTTCATTGGATGAGATAGCTTCAATTATACAGAAAAGTAAATCCGGCTCGGCATGTGGAATAGACAATTTACCGTATGATGTGTTGAAAAACCCGCCGGTTATTGCCGTGTTACAACAGTTATTTCAGTTAATATTCGATACTAGTAAAATCCCATCAATATGGAGAAAAGCAATCATTTATCCAATATTGAAGGACCCACAATCAAATAAAAGGACCCCAATGAACTATAGAGGGATTAGCCTACTATCGTGTGTCAGTAAACTGTATACGGCGTTTTTAAATAAACGCTTAACAAAATACCTAGAGACGGGCAATCTCCTTGCTGATGAGCAGAACGGGTTCCGGGCGAACAGATCGTGTGAAGATCACGTTTTTACTCTTAGTAGTGTTGTAAGAAACAACAAGAATGTCTATGCAGCGTTTATTGACTTGAAACGTTGTTTCGATTATATTGACAGGGACATGTTATTGTACAAACTGTTACTAAATCATATCGATGGAAAGTTTTATAACTCTGTCAAGAATATCTATGCGAGTTCGTCATCTTGTGTCCGGCTCAACAACTCACACACAGACTGGTTCGATTGCATATCTGGGGTGAAACAGGGGTGCACGTTATCACCGACGTTATTTGCCGTCTTCGCCAATGACCTAGTAAAGGAAATAAATGACTTACAGTGTGGCGTCACCATCGGGGAACACCAGGTGTCCATTCTCATGTACGCTGATGACATTGTTCTAACCGCAGACTCTGAACAAAACCTACAAGCAATGCTCGACATTTTGAACATCTGGTGCAAACGCTGGCGTGTAATCATAAACACGTCAAAATCGAAATGTATGCACTTCCGGAAAGCACGCACTCAACGAACACAGTTTATCTTCCGTATTGGTGATAATGAAATAGAAATAGTGGACAAATATAAGTATCTAGGCATCATTTTCCAAGACAGAGGCGATTTCTCAACCACATGTGAGGGCTTTCAAAGGGGGGAGGTAGAGCTCTTGGAAGTGTTATAAGTAAGATACACCCCTTGAAAGACATTTCCTTTAAACCATATGAGAAACTCTATAACGCTTGTGTTGTGCCCGTCATGGATTATTGCAGCTCAGTGTGGGGGTACAAACAATACCAACCATCGGATAATGTGCAGAACCGAGCTATGAGGTACGCCCTTGGCGTCCATCGCTTCGCGCCGATCCCGGCGCTGACAGGGGACACTGGATGGATACCCACCCGTTATCGCCGCTGGAGTAATATGCTACGCCTGTGGAATAGACTTGTTCTCATGGACCGTGACCGACTGTGCGCCCAGGTGTTTGAAATTGACTATAGAAAATGTACCGCTAACTGGTCAAGCGAGGTGAAGGACATCATGGACAAAATAGGAATATCTGACAGTTTCAATGCAAAACAGCCTGTTGATATTAAGAACGCGCATTCGCTGATCAAGGACTATTATGTTAACATTTGGTTACAGGATATAAGATCTATGCCGAAATTACGAACGTACCGTGAATTTAAACAAGAATTCAAGTGTGGAACTTATCTGAGTATGGACCTTAAGAAAAATGAACGTTCATTATTGGCTCAGTGTAGGACTGGTATATTACCACTGAGATTAGAGACCGGTCGTTATTTAGGGGAACCAGTGGACTCTAGAACGTGTAGGCTATGTAACTCTGGAGAAGTTGAGAACGAGTGTCATTTCATATTTCAATGTTCTCTGTATAATGAACTGAGAAATACCTACCTTGGTAATATCATATCACGTGACAGTTTTGTATATATCTCCGATCTAGACAAACTTGTTTTACTTATGAAGGACTATGTGAGACAATTATCCAAGTATATTGTTAGTGCTTTCACTCTGAGAAAAACCACACTGTTTGCTTAAAAGTATTGCTAGTTATTAACATTACATCTTTTACGTTGAAAGTTTGTTCATGCAATGTCCTTAATATGTAAACTCACTTATAAACGTATTTGATGATATAAACATTTCCTTTATAGATATGTATAATATTCACTTTAAACCTTACATACATATTCGTTATGTTTAATTTATGAAAATTTGTATTTCATATATGTGATATCTAGGTGACTTATAGGCCCGATGGGCCGGGTGTAATTGCTTAAACTATTTATATTTGTATTGATTTGTAATGATGTATATATACACATGTCACTATAATAAATAATTACTTACTTACTTACTTACTTACTTACATATGAAAACATTAATATTCACATTTACAATTATAAGATAAACACATATTTCGTTCATTATTATTCAAAGTATTATAATACTTTATTAAACATACATTGATGTTTAACATTGGAATTTCATGGGATTTTTCAGTTACATTAAAGATAATTGTCATACTGAGCACTAATATTCAAGTATTTATTAACAAATTTAAGACCAATAAGTGAATAAATTAAAAAAACAAACAAATGTTTAAAAACATTATAAATGATGGTCCGTAAGTTTCTGAAGATGGTCCGTAATGTCCCTAAATCTGGTCCGTAGTGTCCCTAAATCTGGTCCGTAATGTCTGGTCCGTAATGTCCGTGACCCCCACTTAAGTCATACTATTCTAATTCTAAGGACAAGACAACAAATCCACTATTAGCTGTATTCCATTTGTATTCTTCACTTCATGACTGTCATATTATTGTGTGAAGTTATTAGTTTATAATCCCTCTGTAGTATAAACATCTCCTAAATATTAACACACTTTGTTTCCAAACTCCTGAACTCAGTCTGAACAATTGTTTCTTTCTCCTTACTGAACTGCCTAGACCTTCACTTAGCACTTTCAACCTAAACTCTCAGCAGCCAATCAAATGAGTAATCCAAGTGTTTGTTCATTGGTCAATATTTAACCAATAATAACTCCCAGCCTAAAGAAAAGCTAACCAGCTAAAAGACCTGTAGGCTACTTTTCTAAGGTTAATTCAGTTTACTCCAGCTCTCTAAGTAGATCAACTTATCACCCATTTAGCATTACAAACATACAATTTCTCCTTAAGCTGCATTAAGTGTTTTAGCTAAGGTGTTATGAAAGGGTGCTACACCCTGTCTTTTTTTAGTATGAAACCTTTTGCCCTCATGAAGACCAACTATGCAACCTCCTGCCTTCATAGAATTAAATGCTTTAAATAATATTTTTTTAAACTTAAAATGGTATTGTAAATTCATACAAACTTGACATAGTTGGCAGTTGAATCCAAATAATATTTTTTTAAACTTAAAATAGTATTGTAAATTCATACAAACTTGACATATTTGGCAGTTGAATCCAACTAATACTTTGTGTACTTCATTTCAGCACAGTTCCTAACAAATTCTGTGAAACTTATGATCATACATGCGATAACGTCCCGGACGTCCGGGATTGTCCCGGAAATCGTATCTCTGTCACGGAGTCACGGAGGGTGCATGTTTGTCCCGGAAAGTCATAAAAAAAAAACGAAAAAAAATAATCTCGGAATCGGAATCGATTATCTTAATTTTACCAATGTAAGTCAGCTATTTTGCCTGTCCGGGACACTAGTCGTAAAACACAGGACATGTTGACACTTATCCGTTAATTGGTACGTGTGTCGTCGAGGTCATCGTCAATCACCCGATAAATGATCTATCGGCCTATTGTTGTGCTTAACGAGTGGGGGAGGGTTCTTGTATACAAATTCATTGTTTTCATATGGATTTGTTTGGTCTTATGAATGATAGCTTTTAATTGATGAATTGATATTTTTCACACATTTTACCAACAAACGAGCATGAAGGTAAGTTCAAAGAAAGTGACAAAATGAGTAAAAAAACAAAATTAAAACACGGAAAACATCCCATATTCCTTTCAAATTTCAAAGTCGATACGTCGTTATACTTTAAACAACTTACGCGTCCATAAGGAATTTTAGTGTTTTGACCTTTTTTCCGAACTATCGTGTGTATTTTAACGCCGAAATAAAACTGACGATATGGGGTTTACAGGTGGTTATATAGAGTGCTTTAATCACGTGACCATGGTAAGTCACGTGATCGCTTTATACAGCCGATTGTTGACACGTCCCTCTATCAAAATTATATGCATCTCCAAACGGAAAAAAGCTCATCGACTGGAAAATCTTCTTTATCGTCTGGAAAATATTGTGTGTCATAAATTGCAAACGTTTTAAATGTGATGAAAAAATAAATATTTTGTAACGCATGTTCTCAAAAGCGCGGGAAAACAGGTGCCCGTATAGTTGTCTATTTCCTGTTTTGATGAAACCGAAAGTAGACTGCATATCCTCCTGGTTAGCACTTCATTTAAAGCCTGGGAAAATATCTGGTGGTTTTATTTTTTCAAGAAAATGCAGAAAAAAACAACCATGTCAAGTAAAAAATACGTCTTGGCAGTCAAAATAGGTACATTTTCCCGACGTTAAAAACGACTAAAATAGCCCCAGATATGCTATAGAATGCACCACAGACGTTCCCCATTTAAAAAAAATTCGGGGGGGGGGGGGGGGGGCATGCCCCCGGACCCCCCTAGTGTGCGTTGACATTACGACGAGTGTCCCGGAATCGACCCAAGAAATTATCACATGTATGCTTATGATGTTAAATTTCTTTAAATTTTTCCTACACAATGTACCCTTTTTCTCATTAATCACCCTGTCCTTTTTTAAGAACCTGGCTAAAACACTAGTTATACCCATACAACACAATCACTTAAAGCCATATTTCAATAATCCAACCACCTTATTGTTGTTATCAGACACACTTGTATGACTCTAATTTACACTTTCATGTCATCTTCTTTCATCTCTGATAATCAGTGCTCCAGCTAGGCCTTTATAGCAGGGGGAGGTAACACTGCTGCACTTTTCCGGCACCCTGCTGCCTTTTTACAATGCCCTGCAGGGCTCTTTTGTTTGACTGAGCCTTTGATAATTAAATTAACACAACATGTTACTGGCTACCTTCAAGCATTTGTATAGAACCTGGTTTATATTATAGTTTTGAACTATACTTCATATTTATTGCACATAATGTCAAGTCAATTTTTAGAAATTTATAAGTATAAAATTCTAATTAAACATAATTTTGACACTTATGCTAAGATAACAGCTAATACTGAGCTAAGAAATTCATAAGTTAAACTAAAGCTTTTTGAAAACAGTATACCCAGGTCACTATTGCAAACTCATGAAAAATGAGATAACAATTACACATAAGTATGCATTACCTGAAAAGTAATTTTAGGACCTGCTGTTATGTGAAATTCACTAAAAAATATGCATTTAATCTTCTCTGAACTTTTTCCAGCCATTTTCTATTATTGAATTCGTCATAACGGCTTTTATTTGCCAACGGCAATACATATCTAAAACCCGGCTATCGGATTCCGTTTCATCAAGAACTTTCTGCAGATCTGTGTACATCTTTTATAATAGTGATTACAATAACCATAATAATGATAATAAATAACAACAACAACAATAATAATCAACAACAACAATAATAATAATATTAATTATAATATCAAAAGTAAGAAAATAATCCGATAAGCAATGTACATGTGTCAACGGACATATACATCTATACCAAGGGAATGTGCACAATTATCTATACTATGCTCTTTGGATCTTACGACTTGTGCTTTACTTTAGATCATCATAAGTTCCTATTGTGAATGTAACACCAGACAATAGTCAATCTTGCAACATTTAAGCAAAACATATTAGTTAGTTGTAATTTGTTTTTATAACTTATACACGTTTTCAAAAGATGAGCATGATTGTTGACCTTAACATTAACTAAAATCAAAATGGTCGGAATAGTTTTTTCAGGTCATAACCTACTTAATCCCATCACGTCTGACGGTATTAGATATAAGCGTTTACTTTATATCAATATGGGTCATCTGCAACGTTTAAAGTCTTTCTTTTTTCATTTCTTTCTTATTCATTCTAGTTTTTAGTTGTTTTCAGTAGCCTGACTTGATATTATAGATAATACACCAACTAGTAAATATCTCCATTTGTCTAACAGTAAACGCAGTTCTCTTGCAAGCACAATATTGGGGTCTGACTGGGAGAAAATCCTTTCTCTGCTAGAAGGAAATATTTCGCATGCTTGGAGGAAGTCTTTGACTTGCTATGCTTCTTCTTTACTCCTAAAGTCCCTGCCACACCTAGCCGCGCTGCCACTGCGATTCCACGGCGTTGTTAAATTTCTCAGAGCGCAGTGAGATCGCACGCAAAATTGGTATTTTTCATGAAGGTAGCGACGTCAAGGCGTTCTCGGTGCAACCTTGGCGTTTCTACGGAGCTCGATGGCGTTCTACCGCGTTCCTACGGAATTCTAGTTGGCGATTGTCTGCGCTGTCATGGCGCTATAACTGCATGTGCACTGCACTTTCACGGCGCTCACACTGCGATGAATGCGTGTTGTTTTGCAATACCTACAAAACGATATCTCCACCAGAACTCCATTCTTCCAGTTGCTCTCGAACAGTTGAAACCATGCTGCAACCGTCTGCCTTCGTCCAGCCATGGTCGAACCCAGTCTACAACGCATTGGAAACCTCACCCGTCGTCGGGCGGGGGGCGTCTAAGAATGAGATCATAAGGGTATGCATAATCTAGGATCTGCATGTAGGCAAGCAGTCCGCGAATCCATGGACAAATCACATCCCTGACACTTGTAAGAGCGCACTATGAAAATAACTCATTGTAAGCGCCGTATAAGCGCGATAGAGACGCAGGGACGGATCAGAAAACGCCGTACGATCGCTGGGCAAGCACCATCGATAACCATTGCGTTCGCACTGTGACCTCTGTGCGCACCCACGGCGATCCTGTGGTTGTAGGAGACCAAACTGCGCTGCAACGACGAACCCACTGTGCTCTTACCAGAACACCGATCGACGGCGTTTTTTTAGGATGCTCAAAGTGCCCGTCGTAGCTCAGCGTGCTGAGTTCCCATCGCGTTCACTTGCGATGCTTTTGAATCCACTGCGCGTAGATCGGCGATCTTGATTTTTCTTGGACGCCGTGGGAATGCGGCTCTAGTGTGACAGGGGTTTTATAAATGAACATCTATATTTTCATGAACATCTTAACACAAAACTAAAGAGTATCGAATTAGGTGATTACCAGCTACGTGTATATCGTAAACTATTTAAAATGCTTTTTTGGCTGGAGGCCTTTATTTACGAAATACATTCTTGACTTGAAGCTATTACCGTGTATATTATTTTCTATACTTCTGTGTTCTGATGGCACAGTCATCATCCGTAATAGACAAAATATCTATAGGGTTGTTTGCATATCAAGAGCAATGTATTATTGAAATGAAACTGTTATGATGAACAGAAACAGGCAACTGATATGCCCAACTGTATTTGAACGTTGCTTTGGCCGTCGGTTATCGATCGGCTAGTTTGAATGAAAGATCGCATTATGGTTATTACTATACAGTTAGATATTTTAAATTATTAACTGTGAAACTCACTATCATATGTGCATGTGTCTCCATACCTACATGTATGGGCTGGAGTACAGCACCTGTACGTGTCTGTGAAACTAGCCATACTGTTTAATCAGGGTTCCACATAGTTAAAACTGGTCATTAGAATAATGTACTTTGAATCTGAATAACTTAAGTCAGAGATTACACTGCATGACCAAACTTTGTATGTAGGAAGTGGTTATGTAGACCTTTCATGGGATTACATTTGGGGCCCTTAGGGTCAAAATCCCGAAAAGTAGAAAGAAATGGTTGAAGATAGGATTGACATATCTTGACTACACTTGGTAGTTAGGAACTTAATGGAAAACTTCCTTTGAATTGCATTTGGAGCCCCTGTGGTAAAGGTTAAGGATACTAAATAAAGAAAACTGGTTGAAAATATATAGCTTTAGTTAGGATTGACATATATTGACTAAACTTGGTATTAAAGAACTTCATAGAGTTCTTTAATGGGATTGCATTTGTGGCCCCTGGCGTCAAAGTCAAGGTTACTCAAAAAGAAAATTGGTTAAAAATGAATAACTTTAGTTAGGGTTGACATATCTTGATTTAACTTCATATATGGGAAGAGTTTGTGAATATCTTTCATGAGATTGCGTCTCATTTTTCATGCAAATCTATCCTTTCAGCGAGGGACAATAACACTCGAGTCTTGTTATAATATTTATTTATATTTCTTGACAGTGAGGGGCAATAACTCTAAGCTTGTTCCTGTGTATCTTTCTTCTCTTCCCGGAATGTTTTCCACGGATGGTCCGGGACTTCCACAGCATTGTGCTTACACCACCTTTCGTACACTTTTATGTAAAACATGAAATCCTTCATCACCCTTGAATTCAACTGAAATAAAAAATACCTTTTTTTAATGAAAAATACAATATTTTATGCTATTTATACATTTTTTATTATTTCATTTCACTTATCAAAGACAATAACCTTAATATCAGCTAACAGGTTTGTTTCAGGTTACCCTACCAAACCATGCCTTTTTTTATCAAAGGGTTCCAAGAGATTTGCAAATAATAAACCCAATGTTAACGTTAATCCGACCAGGGGAAATTATGAGGGCATTTAATGAATTATGTCACTAATGGCCTTCCATAGAAAAAGCATTGCATAAGAGTATGTGAATATCATGTAGTTGATTGTGGAGGTTGTGAGAGTAGCGAACGAGCCTTTCTTAATCATTAAGATTTTACTTCAGGTCATTTAACTGACTTAGAATACAACTTCATTGGCTGAACTATTGTCAACACAAAATCTATCACATGAAGTGTTGAGTGACAGCGGATCTTTTATCATCCCGAAAGTTGAAATTCTTAATGATTAAGCATAGTACTTAATGATTGCATATCTACAATTTCATTGGCTGAAAATATAGTTTGTATTTTTAGCAAAAATAAACAATAAAAATAAGTAAAGCCTTAAAAACATTATGATTCAACAGCTGAATAAAGGGGCTAGTATTATTTGTAAACTTTCAAACATATATTTATATCTCTGAAACTCAATCTCCGGACCACTGACAACAAAAAAGAATGTCCTACAGTGTGTGACTCGGCCTTGACTCTCATTAGAAACTGCTCAGCTATTAGTATGAAGTGTTCCGAGGGCTTCACACCCATTTCCTGCATCTTAAGCAACAAGTCTCGTTTGTACGCAAAGTGCCGATTTGCCGTGAAGAATAGGTTACTGAAGACTAGCGCTGTAGGCATCAGGTTCGCTGCCTGAAACATACATATTGATGGGTTCATATTATAATGCTATCTCCTGATTACAGAAAAGCACTTTGAAAGCCTAGGGGTTGAATATTCAGTGGGTGACATAATGAAACAAAGCGCAGTCTGCACTGCTTATGGAGCCCAGCCTCTTGTTCTACTACAACTTTTGAGTCGAAATACACGAGCGAGCCCCTTTAAGGCTATTCAAGTAAAACTCACGGGGAAAGGCAATCATTTTCTAAGTAAATGGGTGGGTGTTTTTTTGCTTATTGAGAACCCAAAAGGGTGAATTTGCTTCTGTATGGGGGTGGTATAATTTAAAAGTGCCTTCCCCGTGGGAGTTATATGTTTAAATGAAATAGCCCTTATTAAAATCTTGAATTTTAAGGTAGCTATATATTCTTTGGGGGGGGGGGGGGTGATCAGCTGGTATTGTTTTGAACAAACACAAATCAATTAATGAACAAGGACTCACCTCCATTTCATCCAGTAGCCTCATTCCATCCTGTCTGTCCTTACAGCAATGTGCCAGTACCCCATACGTTCTAATGTTGGGAACCAAACCCTGTGATTTCATCGTTTTAACAATCTCCTGAAGAAATGATGCAGTATTATATGTTGTATAATTTATCATAAAATATATAAATTAAAGCAGAACAATATAGGTTGATAAAATATCTTAAAATATCTTATATGCATCAACCTTTATTGTGCTCCTTTAAATGCATTTTTTTCCATCCAGTTTTATTGCTATAAATTTATATACAGTCGAAACTCAGTATGTCATTGAATTTCGCCACAATAAAACAAACTTTATGTTGTCTGTCCCTCTCTCACATTTTAAGGGGTGAGTAGGGTTTTTTCCTATTATGAAAAATGGACAATTTTTTGAATACCCAACGATGAGGGTAAAAAATATTTTAGTGTTATGGGAATTTTTGTGAGTCTTTCGAGTAAAGCCAAACAAACTTTATTATTTGTTATCTTACCGTGGCCATGCTCAATGCCATAGGTTTCTGGTTCTGTCTAACCACTTCTCGTATCAGATGGTTATAGAAGTCTGTGTCAGTTTTTGACTCTGACATACACAGGGCAATGATCATATCTTTCGCTCCCGCATCCTTCAACGGAATTGCCGCAACCATCTGACTGAATGTTATCAAATCGGGTTTAAGACCGTGGCGTGACAATGACTTCAGAAACCCATTAATCCCCCCAAGCAATGCGAATCTCTCAATAGGCCCGTCAACACATTTATAGTTCAGATTTGGCATGGGACTATTGTCCCTGGGATCCAGAATATCTGGTAATGAAGGTAAAACTTCCTTTAGTTCCACCTCTGAAGTACTATCACCATCAAAGAATACATCAAATTCCCACCAAGGTTTATTTTCTTCGATAGCTGTAGACATTTCACTCATTTCTTTCGACACCGCCGATGATCCCTGTACAGCATCTAAGTCAATAGCTGCTTCTAGTTCATCATCATCACACTTCTCCTCGTCAAAGTCAGCTTCAACTAGACCTATCTCTCCACTGTGATCACTAACTCCTAAATCGTCAGTCAGTGAATGATCATACCGATCTAAGAATGAGTCAATTTCAACAAACTCTGACCTAGCATAAACATCATTCTGTAACTGGCAATCTTTTCTTAACTCCAGATTATCATTGGTATTTGAATCACTCTGTAACTTGGTATCCATTAATTGTCTCTCTTTTTTCATGGATTTCAAACTTCCACTTATTCTATTAATATTTGTAATTTTCACACCACCACTTTTGTCTGACACCTGAAAATCATGTGACCCATTTGATTGGGTCGGTGCAAATGTCCTGGTTTCCTCAGTAAGGGATGGTGAAAAGGTTGCCGTTTCCCCAGTAATGGCCTCGACAAAAGTTGCTGCCTGACCAATGCCGCACTCTTTCACAGTACGCAGCAAAAGGTTGAAACTGTTCAGGCTTGGCCTCACTCCCATATCCAACATCTTTCTCCAAACCTAAAAAAGTAAAATAAAGAAATCAAACAAAGAGGGGACACACTTTTAAAGATATATTTATCTTTCGTTTTCTCTAGATTGTACATGTGTTTCTAATTGTCTTTATGTTATGTCTCGTGTTCGCTGCTGCATGAAATATGTAAAAATAAAACAAACAGGCAACTGAACTGGCACCTGAAGTGCTAAAACCTTAATGGCTATGGGTTTGGGAGGTGCTATTGGCATCGAACGAGGTGAAGCACTCAGCCGCAGAAGCAAAAGAGGCTTTTTAGAAACCCTTTTTAGGGCTTTCCCAACTTTAAACTTGAAGCACACTGGAGTGTCAATACTAACAACAAATATAATAACAACCAAAAAAAACCCAATTAAATATTGCTTTCATATATATACATTTTCTTTTTTTTTCGTCCCTGGAGCCATTTGATCTGCGGAAATCCAAGCACAATAATTATAGTTAATCGAGGGCTCAGAAAAAAAGAATAACTTTGTTGTCACAAGTATTTGGTAAAAGATGATGGTGCATCAAAGTCGAGACAATTATGTCTTTTAAGGATGGAATGAGCAAGAAAAATAATATCCATCATGTGTTTCCTGTTTGGATTGAAAAATCCAACCCCAAGGCAGGCGCTTTAGCCAGTAACGAGGCTTGCGAAGGATTTTTAAAATAAAAGACATATTATTTTCATAAGAGTAAAAAAATAGGATTTGGCGTGTCGTTGCACAATACTCATTTAGACTGGGGGTGCTAGATGGAAAATTTCAGTGTTGCATCATTTTACAAATTCTGTCAAGTTGAAATTTTGGCCAAGGATTGCATCATTAAAATACAAGCAAATCTAAAATATTTCACATGTGTAGAAGCAGAAAAAAGCAAAGTCTTTTTTAGGTTTACCGTTAGAAATATTTTCATATCTTTTCTGTCCAAAAAGTTCTTAAGAAATTAACATCACATACTTTCTCACCCTGGGATTGACAACACCAGGGCTTTGACAATATTGAAAAAAATTCCAAGCTGAAAAATTGCGAATGACAGAAAAAATGACTCAAGAAAAACCCTTACAAGAATGGCATGCCTAAATCCTGACGTTTTGTCCGATATGCACGCCATGAGGAGGCAGTTCAATAAGTTGTCATCAACTTTTAACTGGGCCACTTCATCAGCTAGGCTAAAGGCCGTGTTCAGGTCACCACATCTACCAAACGCTGAAAAATAAACGTCATTTAAGTGGTGTTCACTGAAGTATGGATACACTTTAATATAAAAAGTTAAGAAAACTTGCCTGATCAGGTAAATATGTCTTTCAATATGGAGGAAAACTGGCACCTGTGGGTAACTAAGAAACAGTTTGCTGCCTGAAATCCTAGTCAAATGAGTTGACTTAATGTGAAAAAATATTTAAAATCTATACATACATGTACACTTGTATAACAAACATAAATTTTGAGTGATATTTAACAAATTATTAAATAATGCATTTATGATAAATATTGATAACTGATAACGCGATAATGTAACCGTGTATTTAATGACTAAAAACGCACAAATATTAAATGACGGATAAGTCCTCAAAGACTATCGTGTCATAAGGTAGAAATACCGTGTTTTTTGCATCTTTCTTTTAAATTAAGCACAGCATCCTTAATAAGAACTGTTTTCGATGCTTTTTTTCATTTTCAGTACATATAAACAATTGTATTAATTGTGGTACATCTTACTTGGGAGTAAGAGTGCATTTTTAAATATTAGTGATATTGGGGCCAGGCTCTGTGGAGTATGACACTAAGAGGGAACCAATATGTCTGTCAAGGTGATCACCAAAACTTAAAGGCCGGGGCAATTACTAATAGTATAAAAGGCAGAGAGTCAGAAAAATGGCCACTTCACTTGACCTCAAAGAGCTGTCTGTTAGTACAGACTGCCAGTACATTTTTTCAAATATAAAAATAATTAATGAACAAAAAAGGCTAAACTTTGCAAGATGGTTCATTAAATGTATCATAAACATATTTTGTGAATTTCAAGTCTCTCAAACAGTTATAAATACTACTTTCAAATATTTTTTTTTTATAACTGTCAAACAAATTCAAATTTCCTAGCAATGTAGCTCAATCGGTAGAGCGTTGGACTCTGAATTGGACAACCCGGGTTTGATTCCCGGGCGGACCGGGTCACCTCTGTTGTGATTGGTTATGAAATCCTTTCTACGACCATTTGCACTGTACCACTGCCCCTGGCATGTACAGAAGTTGTCAGTTCCTTGCAGAGGTGAAGGCACCTAGTACTGGTTCTGCCCAGGATAGGTGTGTTGAACTTACAATCTGGGACCCTTCAATGTGCTCACGCCGGGACCCGGAGTATAAACTACTAACACCACCATGTTGATTGACAGATCTTGAAAGTTCATGACCCCTCTAACAGCCAACTGAATTTCACTACCTATTCCTGTTTACCACAGGTTTACTTTCATAGTATGAGGTTGAAACTGCCATATGGTGGGAAACATCCATTATCTGGAGTGATATATACTATCAAATGGCTTATTGTAACACAATTCGTAGAAGTATTGGTCATGGTAAATGAATATTTATTTATCTAATCTCAAATGAGAAACCAATGGAAAAATTCTTATGTACCACTCTATCCGAATGATATAACACCACAAGCCATGTGAATGTTTACAATCAAAACCGCTGACCAGAGCAGACCTCAAAAACCCGATTAACCACGCCTACTCTGCCAAATAGGCTTAATTGCTGTCCAATATCTAGGCCTAATCAAAACAAAGGAATGTTGTCTTGACTGCATCACCAGTAGAAATAAAACTTCCAACAAACATTTTACAAGTACATTTATAAAGACCCCACAATGCTGCTTGAACACAGGAATAGTTAGATGTAGAGTTTTGGAAATAAGATGTGAATTGTGAAAGAAAGGCAGGTACACAACAGCCGATGCTGACCAACATTCCTGTGAAGTTTCATGAGTGAAGGTGCAATATTTTTACTAATTCAAGAGCTATTGTAAGCCTAATAAAATCTGACATGTAAAACGGCAGGCACACAAAAGCCCATGCTGATTAACATACCAATGAATCATGGGGTCAAAAGGCATCAAAATTTAACATAGTGGTTTTTGAAGGTATCAGAGAACCAGCCTACTTTGGATCTGGGCCCCATGGTTTTTCAAGGTATCAGAGAACCAGCCTACTTTGGATCTGGGCCCCATGGTTTTTCAAGGTATCAGAGAACCAGCCTACTTTGGATCTGGGCCCCATGGTTTTTCAAGGTATCAGAGAACCAGCCTACTTTGGATCTGGGCCCCATGGTTTTTCAAGGTATCAGAGAACCAGCCTACTTTGGATCTGGGCCCCATGGTTTTTCAAGGTATCAGAGAACCAGCCTACTTTGGATCTGGGCCCCATGGTTTTTCAAGGTATCAGAGAACCAGCCTACTTTGGATCTGGGACTGTTTCAATAAAGGATCTTAGTTGAAACCTTAAAAAATCTTTAAGTGACACTGTTATTCAAAATCAATACATACACATGTATAACAAACATCATTTTTGACTGATAAACCTTTAGCTACTTACTAAATAATGCATTTATGGGAAATATTAATTACTGATAACAAGATTGTAACAGTGTATTTAATAGCAGAAAGCGCGAAAATATTAAATGATTGGTGAATGCTAAAAGATTTACTGTGCTATACTATAGTCTCATAAGGTAGAAATACTGTGTTTTATGCTCATTTCTTTCGAATTAAACTCGGTATCTTTCATATGACCCATTGTTTTGGAATATTTAAACAATATTATTAATTATGGTTAATCTTATTTGGGAGTAAGAGTGCACCTTTAAGTCTGTGGGAATGTCCCAGTTGGCAACAAGTTAATTATTTTCGTTCTATACATATTGTTTTCAACAACCATACTCTCGAACAATAATATTTAACAAGTAGCAAATTAAACATAAAATATTACCCCAAGATTACTCCACTCAATGGTTAAGAACTTTTTGAGATGGGCTCAAGATTGAAAAAGACAGTAAACTGCACCATAAAAAATCACTGACCTTGAATCATAGCCTGGTATATAATGTAATTGGGTTTGTATCTGGAGAACAGCATGGCTTGACGTAGCTGTCTAGCGTGTTTGAGTCCATCCTGTTCGGGCCAGGGGGAGTTGATACAAGCATTAAAGAGACTGGTGTAGGTCTGTGGTCGAACAAACACACCCATCTTGTGCATCTAAAAATGCAAGAATCAGTGTAACACAGGACTTTATGTAGCATGTAGGTCTGGCGACAGACAATCATCTGATCTTGTGCATCAAAAAGATAGAAACAGCCTAATACACAATTTTCAGTATCCACAATAAAAAAATACTTTAAAACGATCAGCACACTCATGAAACTTAGTAACGATAAATGTGTACATGTTTCGACCCTATCATGACAATAAAAGAAGTAAAATACACTACTATATACATGTACATACAGTTTTTAAGTCTTGGAGGTGTAATTCAGTACCAACATCGACCAAATAGTTTACATTTAACTCAATGTCATACAAAAACAGATAGAACGAGTGAAACATTGAGTGTTTAAAGCTGCACTCTCACAGATTGACCCTTTTGACAACTTTTTTATTGTTTGTCTTGGAATGAGCCAGTTTTGCCTAAACTTCTGGAAACCAGTGATAAAAGACTACTGACAAAAGATCAGACCACAGTATTTCCTATTTACATTAAAAAAAGTTTACGGCTGAAAGTGTTACCAACGCTTGAAGAAATCATAACCCTTATTGGCAGTTTTCCAAACAATTGAGATCTGTTCTATTGTGAGTTATCTTGTAAGTTATATGAATTGTAGGCATTGATACCAAAATCAGCTCATTCTGAAACAAAAATTAAAACAACTGTCAATCTGTGAGAGTGCAGCTTTAATAGGGCTTTAACCCAATCAATTATATTTTTTCTGTCTTTGGTTGACGACACGAAAGTTAATTCAAAGCCATACCTGCTTGTACAGTTTAAAAGCCTTTAAGGTGTATCCACAACGGCCCAGTAGTCTAATAAGAATTGACATCTCATACCCATTTGGCATCACCCGGTCGTTCTGTATCATCCACTTGTCAAACACCTCGATCGCCTCCTTTACCTGTAGCAAATTCAGTTTTTATTATTATTGCATAAGGGTGATTCACTGAACCAAGGTGACAAGCATTGCTATGTTGGCCCCCCTTTTAATTGAAATGGATATGTGGTTAGGCCTCAGTGATTTTCTTTTGAAATTATTTTCTCAGCCTGTTCCATCCAAATTGGGATTTTTTTTCAACTTAGGGAAAAATACAAAATCATGCAAAAATATAAATATAATAGCAAATATACATTTTTTTACTTGTTTATGCATACATTATGCTGTAAAAGAGCTAGTCTTGTGTTTATATTTATTTATTTAAATAAATTAATTACTTTTTTATTCATTCACAGAATCTGTATTCAATTAACTGGGGAAACATCATGAATTTTACGGGAAAATGAACACTTTTTCGCTTGGGGAAACAGCCTTTAGAAGGCAGCAAATTGCACCAAAAAAATCACTCGGCCTAAAAATATAATTGTTTGGTAAGGGTTACATCTTGTCCAAAATCAGGGTAGCGTAGGTTGGCTATTTGTTTTAGTGTTTTTTTATTAAGCATTATGTAAGAACATTATTGTCACCGTTTGGTTATGGCATTAAAGTTTTCAGTATATCAGTATTCATTAGTATATAGGTTTTTAAATTTCATATAATAAAACAGACAAAAAAAACCTTTTTTTAACCAACAGACTAAATAAAAACGTTAGGGTTGACTATTTTGTAGGTAGAGTCGGGTAACCTGAACCAAAAATATTTTTCTTAGGCCTTATTGATTAGAATTCAGTGACAAAGCAAACATTTATAGTAGGATGTAACAGTGTATGTAACAGACACATATAAAACGTAACGGAGAACAACAGGAGATCATGCAAAGAACGAAAATAAGTGAGCAACTGTGAACATGTCAATTAATATATGACTGCATAAGATGACAGGAAACTTTGACTGACACGGCAGTGATATGAATTATGACAATGGGAGCACCTACCGACATAGCAATGACATGTAATACAATGACAGAAGCAAGGATTGACATTGCAATGACAACATGAGTAACTGACAGAAATGACAGAGACATGAAATGGTTGGTTCAAGCACAGACAGAGAAGGCAGTTACATGTAATTTGATGTCGGCGCATATTTTTCGTTTCAGACTTGAAAGTAAATCAAAATTCTATTCGAATGATTTTTCTTAGCAGAAATCACATTCTTCAACCACTTAGCATTAATACTCACCTTCCCCTGTTTCTCAAACTTCATGATTTGCCTGGCGTACCACACTGGCGGTTGGCGACGGGTATGGCGATGGTCCTTGCGGTCATCGTAGCGACTCAATCTTATATGGTTGAGAAATCCCAACTCATCATTTTTGTCCTCCTTTTCAAGGCTTTTGTAACTTTGGAAAAGAATAAATAATTTAATAAAAATAATAATAGTTAATCAAAAGTCTATGCACTGAGCGATCCCTTTATCCTCACTTCTCTATATCTTAAGTATGAGATTGTAATGAAATAAAACCAATTACGGTAGTTAATTATAATAGTTACCTAACTCAGTGAATTTTTTTAACACTATTTTCACCACCTCTGCCTTGCAAATAGGGAACAAGAGCGGTCACAGACAGCTATATCCCCCGCCTCAGTGGGGCATTTTTTGTAACGAAAGCCAATCAATGGTAAGGGTAGTTTCTCAGGAACATAAGAAATGCGTAAAATTAAGATTGCGAAAAACGGACAATATGCGCTGCATCACTATACAGTCATCAATCTGTGGAAGTTTGGTAAAAATCGCATGAAAAACGTAAGAGGAGTTGCGAAGAAACCAATTTTAAATGTAAAATAAAGAAAGGGCAATAACTCTTTCAAAAATGGTCGAATGGCAAAAGCCAGACAATATGCGCTGCGTCACTATATCGTCATCAATCTGTGAAAGTCTGGTAGAAATTGCATGAAAAACGTAAGAGGATTTGCGAAGAAACCAATTTTAAATGAAAAATAAGCAAAGGACAATAACTCTTTCAAAAATGGTCAAATCGCAAAAGCCAGACAATATGCGCTGCTTCACTTTATGATCATCAATCTGTGAATGTTTGGTAGAAATCGCATAAAAAGTGTAAGAGGAGTTGCCAAGAAACCAATTTTAAATGTAAAATAAGCAAAGGGCAATAACTCTTTCAAAAATGGTCAAATCGCAAAAGCCACACACTATGCGCTGCTTCACTTTATGATCATCAATCTGTGAATGTTTGGTAGAAATCGCATGAAAAACATAAGAGGAGTTGCGAAGAAACCAATTTTAAATGTAAAATAAGCAAAGGGCAATAACTCTTTCAAAAATGGTCACATCTGTAAAGCCAGACAATATGCCCTGCTTCACTTTATGATCATCAATCTGTGAAAGTTTGGTAGAAATCGCATAAAAACGTAAGAGGAGTTGCGAAGAAACCAATTTTAAATGTAAAATAAGCAAAGGGCAATAACTCTTTCAAAAATGGTCGAATCGGGAAAGCCCGACAATATGCGCTGCTTCACTTTATGATGATCATTCTGTGCAAGTTTGGTAGAAATCGCATGATAAATGTAAGAGGAGATGCAAAGAAATGAATGTGGGACGGACGCACTCACAGAATCGTGCCTACCATTACTATATTAATTTTCAAGGCCGGGGATAAAAAAATTGACTTTGGAATAATACAAAATCAGGCCAAAATAGCTAATATATTGGCAAATATACATGTTTTCACTCTTTTATGCATACATTTTGCTGTAAAAGAGCTCTTGTCAAGATTTTGCTTATTTTTCAAGAAAATAATTACTTTTTCTATTTATTTATGTAATATGCATTTACCAAATTGGGGAGAAAATGCAAATTTTGGGGCAAAATGGATATTTTTTGCAAGGGGAAACAGCCTTTAGAAGGCAGTTAATTGCACCCAATAAATCATTGTAACTTAATGTATCATTTAAGTAGAATTCACCACCATCTCTTTTTTTAAATGTTTGAACTTATTCTAAACTAATCCACAGAATTTATGTATCCACTCCTTGGATTATTGTTTGCTCAATGATCTACAGCATGCATATCGATGGGTGAATGCGAAAAGGTTCTAAGTGACATTAAATTAAGAAGAAGATAGAACCTTTTCGCTTTCACCCCTCGATATGTTCTATTAGTATTGCCGAATCATTAAATTACATGTACATTATAGGGATTACCCAGATGACATACTTCACCAAATGTAGCCCACACATACACACATACACATTAAAGTAATGCTTCCCAACCCCCCTGTTACCTCAGGTTTTTCTCCGCTGTATTCACTGTAACACTACCCAAGTCCTCATCTGGAGACATCGTACCAAATGTATCTATCCATTTATTAGCGGAGTCATTCCTGAAGAAACAACAACAACAACATATTATTAAAATTGTACCATGAAATATTCAACAAAATTTATAACATTTTGTATAAGTCGGTACGTTCCGGCATTATATTCTTTTCAATTGTAATTTCAGGTTTGCATCCGTTTTTCCTCTCAAAAATAGAATTAATATTGATAAAGCAACTGGGAAATTATTGAATTCTTATCTTGTAAATTCATGAATGTTTGTTTTTAATGAAAATATCATTTTCCAGCAAAATAATTATCTTTGCAACTTGTCTTAGAAACAAGCTAACAAATTTTAATGTAGATAATTTGTGTGTGTTTTTTTAATCAGAGTATGATTAAAATTATAGCCTGCATTATATTGATCTAAATAAATTAATAAGTCTTTTGACAATGTTTCAAAGTCCATTCAGGCAGATTTCAGAAAGATCTTAAAATTCTTCAGAAAGATCTTAAAATTCATATTATTAGTATTAAAATTAAATTACAATGTTTTACCCCCAATTTACCCCCTCCACCCCCTCACCCTGTGAATTATCTCTTCTAACATACTATCCACAGTTAAACTAGGTAGGTAGGTGAGAGTGATCTACACTAGTGTTACACAAGAGGTCGTGGGTTCGATCCCCACCGCGTGTACTTTCTACCCAGGAAACAGACTCGAGAGTTATTCCAAAAGCTACCAGCTTTTGTCACAATCAAACTCAAAGGGATTAGTATAAACTAAGCTACGGTAGGTAGATTATAAGTATCTTCCATGGCCGAGAGTGTAAGATAGGTTCATTCTGACCCGAGCGTAGGGTGTTTTGCTGAAACGAGGTTTACTAAGTTTCCGCAAAATACCCTGGGGGAGGTTTCGGGATGAACCTATCTTATATGAGCAGCTATGGTAGATGCTTTTTCTCCCACCTCAATTAAACAAAATTAAGTAAAAATGTATTTTTTGCTGGAACTCTTTTGTGCTTAGTGAAAATAATTGCGTATGGATATGCGATAGCATGTGGTTGTCATGGATATGCGCGCAATGATCCAGTTAATGTTAATAGTCAAATCGGTCTTTTTAAATAGTTCTAAGGAGAATGAAGCATTATTTCTTAAATGGTGCGTGAAAACTGTTTTATGGTGACATTTGAAGCGAGAAATAACTAATTAGCGTTCTAAATATTACCTTAAGACAAGATTTCCTTAATGCTACTGACGACAGTCTTCAACAAGGGAGGTAATTACAATGTGGTAAAAGGAGTCCAATACGGGCATTTTAGATAAGAATATCTAGCATGGTTAAATTATTGGATCTACTTATCTGAGCTGGGAGAAAAAACCTTCATTCTTTTGATTAAATGGGGCCCAATATAGGTTGATTACTTTTTATTAATATTTTAATGCATTTTTATGTTTAGCTCAATTTTCTTTAATAATGAAAACAAAAAAGCATATGAATGATTTGTGTACTGATAAAAAAATGGCCTTTATTAATTATAAATGAGCTTTTTCCATCAATAGCTTTGTCAAGCCACAAATTCCCTAGCTAATAAAACACCCAAATATCACATAGATTTTTTATATCTGTACACAAATCGTGTTTTTTGTTTTATATTTTAAAGTAAAATCTGTACACAAATCGTGTTTTTTGTTTTATATTTTAAAGTAAAAGAATGCATGAAATTAAAAAAAATAAATATTTGTTTGCATAAATCTATTATGTGGCCCTTTAATCAATATAATAATGAATAATGCTCTACAAAATATAAAAATATGTACCTTTTACTTTCAATGCCTTCCCTCTTGTACTCAGATCTGTTAATTTTAGAAGGCTTTACAGTTCTGTCCGATTTTGTTGGTTTTGACCTTCTGATGTTAACATCCGGACTCATGCTCTCACCGGAGTCTTCTGCATCTGTTAAAAGAGGGTTTATTAGAATTTGCCGAAAAAAGAGGATAATTGTCAGTTTCAGTTTATGATATGCAATCAATTTCATTGAGTGAGCACCACAACTTAGTATTGGAGATTGGTTTGCCATGAGCGAAATATTTACTTTTGGTGTTCACGATATGGATATGGTTTCCGACTGCGGACCAAAAGGACCAAGGACAAGATTCCTACTGCCAGCACATTCTTCTTCTAATTTTTTTATCATTATATTTATGATATAAATAACATAAAATAAATTTGATGTTTAAACTTAAATATTGATAAGTTTTCCTACATTTTTTACATATAAATATATATATATGATAACATCAAAAGCAGCTTACAGTCCTTAAATGCTATTATTATATCTACCCACCCAGCCTTAGGCTGAGTTCAGCATCTTGAATGTCAAGCTGTAGATGTCCATTTTCTGTTGAAGGAAAATTGCGATTATTATGGCCATCATCTTCACCGTCGAAGCTAAGTTCAGGGTCTTTGTAGAATTTTTTCCCGTGCAATTCTTTAAGGCTGGTTTCTTTACTTATAGGTTTTCCGTATTCTCTCATTCGATTATTTCTAGTATCAAAGGAGTTTTCTCTATGGAAGGTTTCATCTTCAAATTCAGGTTTTTTAAACTTCCTAAATGTTTCATTGTTCTGGCGAGTGTCCTTTTTAAAGGGTTTTCTGTATTCCTTCATTCGATCACTTCTTGTATCAAATGAGTTTTCTTCTCGGAAGGTTTCATCCTCAAATTCAGGGTTTTTAAACTTCCTATATGTTTCATTGTTATGGCGAGTGTCCTTCTTAAAGGGTTTTCTGTATTCCTTCACTTGATCATTTCTTGTATCGAATGATTTTTCTTTTCTGAAGGTCTCATCATTAAAACCATGTTTTTTAAACTTCCTATGTGATTCTTTCCTTGTATCGAATGATTTGTTTTCATTGAAGGTGTTATTCTTCTTCTTAAAGCTTTTTATTTTTGTATCTTGATAACAAGTCTCATCAAAATATGAAGAGAATGTAGCTGCATGTTGATATACTGGCTGGAAAAGGTGGCTTTCAGCCGGTGACCGCAGGACTGACCATTTAGATTGTAGTAGACGCCTTTTCATCCAAGCATACTTTGACCATGTACAACCGGCTGTCTTTGTCAATCTTAATTTAGCCAGCAAACCAGACATCTTTGGACAAGTTTACATCTTAATCTGGAAAAAATGGAAGAATACAATCATCATTAAAACAAGGTTGTTGGTATTGCATGTTGATCAGGACAGTCGTATTCAACTTCAATCGATTTTTGCGGTTTCATAATTTACAAGGTATTGGACTTATAAATGAAAATCCCAACTTGCCCTAAAACTTTAACCTGCCCTAAAACTTTAACCTATTAGGTTAATTAAAGTCAATCAGGGGCCATAACTTGTATTAAATATAATCGGGAGTTATGTAACCTCATTGTGTGAATGTCCTGAACAACTGTGTGAAGTATTAAGTCAATTGAACGAAGGGTATAGAAGTTATTAATAAATATCCCAACCTGCCCTCAAACTTTAACCTATTAAAGTTCCATAGTCAATCAGGGGCCATAATTTGTATTATATAAAGGATAATATGGAGTTATCTAACCTCATTATGTGATGGCCCTGAACAACTGTGTGAAGTAATAAGTCAATTGAATGAAGGGTATTGGACTTATAAATGAAAATCCCAACTTGCCCTAAAACTTTAACTGGAAGCTGACGAAATTATTAATATGCAATTTACTCTCATCTTTTAAATGAATTCTGCTACTTGTTTCCTAACCTTCAGCTTTTACCTTGTCTTTTCATGAAGGATGTCGCGAAAAAGGAAAAGTGAAATGCGGAAGAAATGGCTTTGATGATGCACAGTAAAATGCCAGGAAAATAAAAATACACTACAGCACTTAACAGTTTGTTGCATCTATGAAATTGTTGATGGGCATCACGTGAAGTTGAGATAATCTTCATTATTTTTATAAAGTAACTGTCAGTTGTTTTACCTTTGTACCTATACTTAATTGTTTCAAAACAAACAATTGTGTAATCTCAGTAATTAATGATGAATTTTCGTTGATATGTGTCATACTTGTGAACTCTGACATGCACTGTATCCATATAATATTTTAATTATATGCTTTTTTTGTAAACTAGACTCTAAAATAAGCAATCAGTTTCACTTGAATGATGATGATAAATTGATTCTTTGCATCAATTCTTAAATGAACTATAATAACCGTTTTGTTAATGTTTGTAAATATTTATGCTTTCTCCAGCAGAAAAATATTTTTCCAGCTCACAATGTTGTTTCTTGTTAAAATCTGTACCTCAAGCGGTATTTGATAAAATAATAATTACATGGCCATAAGGGGTATATGATGTAGACTAATATGATGTACAGGTTCCATAACTCTGGTGTGGGTGTTTCCCTTGATAAATTTAAAGCTTATCTAAAAAAAAGATCACAACCAATGATACATCAGTATAGTCATTGAATATTTTGAGTAAATTGAAATCTTCGCCCCATGTTAAAGAATGGCCAGATATAAATTATAATTCTATATGATAAAGAGAAACAATAATATCTTTATAATTAAAATATACTCTCGATCAGGGCACTTTCAGTTTAGTTGATATATAACAAATAGAATTATAACCAAGCAATTAAATTGAGGTTGAATAAGGAATAACTGTGAGGTTGATTTTAAAAATGGAAGTTTGAAAACGGAATTGCTAGACAAGACTATTTTATCACCACTATTCAAATTTGTCTTAATTCATATTGAATTAAACTAATCCATAATAAGTATTTGATTACATAAAATAATTACATATCCTGGATGTACCAATTACCGGTGTATTAAGCAACTATCCAATGGAATTTTGGCCAGGTTACATGCAAGCTTCTTTAAATTTCACTCATATATTTAAGAGAAATCATTTTGCCATCAGTAACAATAAGTTTCGTATACCAGAGAACACAATTATTGATTTCTTGTCGCCTTTTGTTTACCGACCGTGGCCGCCATCTTGAATTTTTTAGTTACCAAATTCCGGTGGAATCATGGGAAATGTAGCTACTGCATTAAACTTCCAGTTAGTAAGCTAAAATTATTATGTCAGCAATGTTGGCAGGTCTGGGTATAGAATTATAATTTACCTTGCAGAAATAAAGTGCATATTAAACAAAATATTGCCAAAAAAACAAAACTTTTTTTATTGGAGGAGCATAGACCTCTTTACATTTTCGGATTACACCGGTACTAGGTAACCACCGGTATTTTGTACGTTGGGGATACATCTTCATTGCTAATCACACGTGCAACATGTTGGTGCACTGACAGAAATTACCGGAGATGGCTGATAAACTAACTGGTGATACAGGAGAAACATGACGAGCAGGCCTTAAGGATTGTAGGTCAATTATTATTCGTTATGGTTTCACAAATATCTTGCAGTTTCCAATCCATAGAATATATCTATATCCTAGTCTAAAATAATAGACGTGTTATACAGGATTCTTCCAATCCCTAACGTCTAAACGGGAATGTGCAAAAAAAACGGGTGTTTTAAAAATATTGAAATTGTTTTAAGTGAAGTATTTTATGGTTGAAATTGATCATAAAAAGTTATATTCATATTTTACCATGTAAGTGAAATGTTATTTTGCACTAAACAAGCATTTAGTGCATTAAAACAAGTTGTTTACCTTTCCAATAAAACGAAAGTTGACTGACACAGACAACAATTATGCGAAGGGGAACAACTCGATAAAATCATAATAGCTCGGCCTCCTCCGACAAACCTTCGAGATAGACCTCGTTATACAATCGTAACAACTCGGCCATGGCCGAAATGTTCCGAGTGATTTAAAACTGTGCCCTAAAGCCTTGCAGGTGCCCTTCAAAGTTCATGTATATATCGTTATGTTTTGACAGAATGAAATGAAAAAAAGCCGTCAAACTCATAATTATAAGTTGGATATTTATTTTTTGTGTATGAAACTAATATAAAATAACATAATCTGGTAATATTTCTTGTTTTTATGATATTTTATAGACGCTATATGCTTTAACCCGGAATCCTGATTGGAACAACTACCCACTTTTGATACTAAACAATTTGTACGTGAAGGATTTGCCATATCAAAAATCTAAAAAAAATCCGTCAACGTACAATTATTTGGACTAATCTATATCCGTGACAGTATTTAAGAAAAAAATAAATGTTTTTTTTAACATTTCTTTAACCCTTTCCCTGATACATACGCCATTCTACTCCTCTATCGATAGCCTGATAGATACGCTTTTCTACTCCTCTATCGATAGCCTCATACATACGCTATTCTACGCTCTATCGATAACCCGATAGATACGCGATTCTACGACTCTCATTTTCAATTGTCAAAATAAACATCATCAACGATCAAAAACGCCTATTAAATGTTACTTATATCACTAATGATACAGAATAAAGTGAATTATGCAATAAAATAACCTTGTCATTATGTAAAGTTGTTGAATAAATTAATCCATTCGCGACATGAGTAAAATCCATACAACAGCACTAAAACATCGATGTTTTCTTTCAGTCTCGTGCCTTTTCCGCATGGTTGACCCATTTTTGACCAACATAATGTACAAGAGATTGTTCGTATTTATAACGACCAATAAAATTCGCGGAAACCATATATCACGTGGCGAGGTCATAATGACACAGGTAGTGTCTTTGGGTTTCAGAAGCGACCTAAATGAAAAAAATACGCTGGCAACTTCTATTCTTGATAAAGCCGTTAATTGTTTGTTATTCTGATATAATCTGATGCATTTATGTTAGCACGTACAGTAATTAATCATATAAATAATGAAAAAAGATGATATTACTATTCAAGATTTTCGGAAAATCGCGACTAAAAGAGACAGAGGTCAAACACGCCTTAAAAGTTCACAGCGCATGCTTGACGCATGCTTGTCTCGTTTTTTTAATGGAAAATACCCATACACGTCACTAGCTATTTAAAACTACCAATGATTTATATCATATAAATATATCCTATTGATCACGCGCTAATGACGTCACCTGTCATGGTTTTGAAATGTGTCAAAATGGCTGATTTACGATGTAGTAAACAAGAGTCTGGCTTGAATAAACACATGTCATTTGTCACTTCTGTTTCCAAAAATGGAATGATAATCCGGTAATAAAAATGTCCCCTTACGTCTGCTAATCAAAGTTAGTATTTTGTTGTGAATACACGGATAATAATAAACTTATATATGATATGACAATATGCATCTGCAGTGAATTTACTTGTAGTAAACGTTTTTATAGTTTTAAAGTCTTGTTCCTTCTTTTTCACCCATGGTCAATTATGTAAGAAACCCCAAAAATAATACAGCTCAGTTGTTTTTTAAAATGTTTTAAAAGCAATATTTACAGTCTTATTAGTCTGAATTATTCATCAAATATGCAGTTATATACAGCCAAACATGCCTGTAAGTGCAGATTTGTGATAGAAATTGGCTAAAAAATATGTTTGAACAAATGATATTATGGAACTATACATCTGACAGAAATAAAATTTATATCATAACAAAGATAATTTTATGCTCTAAAAATCATACATTCACATCAAAATGATAAAATGATTCCTTCTACTTCTAATTATGATCTTAGCAGAGCAGGTATCAATTTCTTACTGAATTTTCCAATACCTCTATGGAGATAGGGTTCTGAAAGGGGCCAGCTCCCTATTAGGTACTGATAAGCATTTTACAGATAAGGGCATGCACTAGTGGTAGCTTATATGGTCACTTATCTATCAGGGAAAGGGTTAAAGTTGACGTTTTTATTTGTACTTTGATATTTTTATAATACTTTTATTTACTTACTCGCAACAATTTCATTCTATGTCACAGTTTTTATTGGGGTAAAAACACGAATATTTATGCATGACATTCAGTAATCGTAATCTTTCGTAATCCTGCATGGTAGGGGCCATTTTGAATTTAAACATATCGGCGAAGCGAATAACGGGATCTAGTTCTAAATGCCGGTGTCCAGTAGCCATTTCATCAGTCCCGAAGCAAGAATACTCCAAACGGATGAAAACTGCCATTTTTTTGCTTACGTTTTTTATGGTCAATCATCGCTCTGTCAGCGTGGAAATAGCCTGTCATAATTTCATTTCTTACATTGGAGGCCTTGGGAACTTGTATAAATGTTCTCCTAGCTTTGATAAATTACTTGTGAACGCTGGATAAAGCCTTCAGGTTTGACTTATCTCAATCAAACTTACACAGAAGTTAGATATGCATGAGATCTCGAACCAGCCAGACCGCCCATCCATGGATGGATAATGGACTTTGAATTGTTAAAGCCCTATCAAAAGTTTACTCTAAGGGAGATTTTTTGCAAAGAGTTGCGTATGGTTGTAGTGTTACTCTCCTCTTGTCACCCAGGAACAGATATGCTTAAATGCCTAGTTTAATCCTTTTATACGTGACCCCCTCCCCCAAAAACCGTGTATTGTACACAACCTATGTGTATTGATCTTATCTAAATGCCTAATTGTCTTATCAAATCTCCGATATGAATATCCTGCTGTGAAGTTTTGGAGGGTTTATTATAGAAATGGACCCATTTATGGCCCTAAGCCAATAAACAAATACACATGAAATTTGGCCCTACTGTGACATCAGTGCACTTAGCAGGGGATTATCATGCCAAACTTTCCTTAAACTAGGCCTTTTACTGATTTCTTGCCGATGAGAAAACCTTCTTTTAATTGTGTAGATCATTTCCAAGTAAAGCAGCGTTTGATTTGAATTTCTATTGCAAAAATTGAAATTTTTTAGAGCTCTTTTAAAATAACCATCCCTCCATTGTCAAAATCGTGTTTTTGTCCAGAAGTGATGTATATCCACAATATAGTATGTGAGTAGGTTATGCATATTTTTTTCCATTTCTGCAATGCATTGATTTTAAGCTTTTTTTTAATTTTCTTTGCAATATTTCATATCAGGAATGTTTTGTTGACTACAAACCTCTGTGGGTCAAATCCATCATTTTTAATTATACGAGTAATTGCATACATTGCTTCATGTGACAATGTTTGGGCTTCCCGTAAGTTCTCCTATATTTGTCTCCATGCACGTTGTTCTTTTTATAAGAAAATATTTGATATTTACATTATTGACGATCCTCCATTTTTGATCTCTTAGAATGTCCATGTGATCTACCCAAGTCAGTTTTGTAAGCTTTGGTAATTCGAACCATGGTCAGGTTAGCTTAGCCTAGCATCAAACATTTATTGTACGACCTGCGGTTGCATCATCTTCTAACAAAATAAGATGTTTTATCAAAGTAGTTTTTGGGCTCAATACAATCACAAGTAGTTAAAACAGCAAATTAGAAACAGTGATACTAAAATGCTACCATTTTGAATGAAGGAATTATCACGGTATTTCCAGAGTTTCTCATACGACCTCAGGTCCATGTAGTACCACTAAATCTTTCGACCATGTCAGACGAAACAGTATGATATACACTACTCAAACACTACAATAGACAATGAGTTCAATTGCATTACTTCCCTTTAATCATAAACTCTACTACATGCATCGTTTATTATATACTCGATGCTCTGATCCAATTATACTAATTGAATTTTATATGCATGAATATGATAACGAACGGCTTTTGTAAATACTTGCTCTAATATGTGTTCATTTTGACATATATGCTTTTATTTCCAGGTCATAAGCTCATCGTTATTATTTTGATATGTTATGTATGTCTGTTATTCATGTCTAAAAATAGCTAATGTTTCGTGTTAACACATACCCGAATTTAAATAAAGATTTGTGTATCTTGTATCTTGTATACTGATGTTGTTTACTTTTATAACATAGTTAATCGGACTTCACACAATAAACATTTAACCAAAACGGGGTGGGATTGATATTTCATTCCTTCCTTTTTTAGATGACGGTTTCACAGTTGAATATGTGTTCACGCTCTTTCTTATTGCACAATGGACTATATACATGTGTTTTAGACGAACCACGAATACGATCGTAACACGTCGACACCGTAGGTATGAATAAACGCCGTTCCAATCGGGCCGATACGCTCATACAGGCCCTTGTTCATTTTATTTGATTTGAGTTAATCAAATTTAAGGGGCGGCGGAAAAGAGGGGGCGAGCGGGGATGAAAATCTAGCAATTAATTTAACAGACATGTTTCAGCCATGTGGGTGCAAATATGCTCCAACCATTGCATGGATACGCAGACGTGTTCAAACCACATGAGTCGCCGACTTGTTTAACCATGTAAGGTTCAGACATAATCCAACCATGTGGGGTGAAGACATGTTCCAACCTTGTGAGGGCAGACATGATCCAACCAAGCGATAAAATGTCATTCCTTCTTGAAAAGTCGTTTGAAGGAGTACCTCTCTTTTCAAACAGTCGCAAGGGTCATTTGTTTGATCTTCATAGTTTACATCAGTAAGATGTCAGCAGTACAGCGGAATGGCTGTAAGGGTGCTGGTCTTAGCAGCGTCCCCTGTTGTCAATGACTTGTTCACAGATATAAGTACAACAGGCGTGAATCTGTCTTGAATGCTTTATTCACAAATGTATGTGTTTGCGAAAGTTGGCATCTGTCTTGAAAACATTTCCAACAGTGTTGACTGCGACACGTGTGTCTCTGTTTTTAATGCATTTGTTTACAGCTTTGACTGCAAAAAACTCCACAATGTCTTGAACGCATTGCTCATAGATGTGACTGTTAAAAGCGTGCCTCAGTCTTCAATGCTTTTTCACAACTATTAATGCCTCCCTCTTGAATACCTTGTTTTATTTCGACAACAAGGTCATGAACATTAACATAGTCTTGTGTATTAGTTGGCTGTACTTTTCTTAGCATTATCAATGGCTTTTCGGATTTAACTTTAATAGCAGTCTTGAAAATGTACACTGTTCAGTCATCTAAATTAACAGTTTATAACACATGAACAAGACTTAAATACTTATTAAAATACAATAACATTTTAGTCAGACTATTCAAACATATATTAAAACCCCTAACAACCCCGAGCATGATTCGGGCTTGTGAAAATTAAGGCATATATTATATAACTGCGTCTTTAATTTGAATATTTCCTGTCTATTCTATATTTCGTATTATAAACATGGTTCTTTTATGCTGTTTCATTTTGTATTTTCCTCGAATTCCAACATTCGAATTTTCATTTGCTTTGCTTATGGAAAGTACATAGACATAGAACAAAACGTTTATATATTGTTATTAGGCGCCTGTTTTGGCACAATGAGGGCATTGGCAATTATTCTGTCCGTAAAGTAAGATGTACGATAACGCATTATATCAGAGAAGTTGGCCTCCGAGGGCAGTTGATTCGGAACATTATTGTTTCACTTTGGCGTCCGGATTAAAGGCAACGATAAAAGAAAATCGTCCGATAGCAGTTGTTTGGGCATTTTCATTGGTTTTCGATGTTTTGATCCGATGAGACATATGTTTATTTTTCCACTTACTGAACAATGTTTGAGGTTGTATGCCCTCAAACTTGTTTAATTCCCAAGTGAGTTATTACTTTTAACTAACTGTGCCAATGCGCTTACCCCAACACCTTCTAAAAGATGTTTTGTTATAGTCTTGTATCGTTGTGCATTTTGTTTGATGTTGAATTGGTCTATTATGCCATTACCCCTTTATATCAAAAGTCATAAAAATGTCAATGGTAGTAATGTAAAAAATGTAATTGTCTCACAGTTGAATATATACCTATTAGCTTTAATTACACTGAGTTATATGATAAGAGCTATTCCGTAGAAGTATTTGATGGACATTGTTGACAATATTAGTATGACTCTAATACTGTCAATGTCCCGAGCAGCTATAGTCTTTGTTTATCGAAATGCTAAATATATATCCAAATTTCGTATTAATATATAATTATTAATTAATATAATGCACAAGCTTCCTTTACATTGTAACTCATGACAATTCTGCAGAAACCTCATTATATGATTTTAAAACCTATGTTTATCACTGAAAAAAGTCTCAATGACATTAATTATCGGGTGACTAAAACTACAAAAACATTGGTTCCGTATAGTTCCTAGATAGTGTTTATACCAGTATGAATCAGTTCATAGCAATGTTATTGACATTTACTTGTACCTATTGTTTTGCAATTGACACTAATCCATAAAGGTCAAGAGATGTAATTGAATTCGGAATAAAGATTGTCCTTGTGGTCGCGGAAAGGGAATTTAGCTCATTTACATGTAAATGTGATGAACTATCATGCCATTTTGTTGGAAACCTTTACAATCAACGGGACAAACATGAAATCAGATTTTGATCAAATCCATTAAAAAGATTGTCAAGATTTTCTGGAAGTCTGGTTTATATCTGATGTCAACTTCTATAGCATTTGCATTTTGTGACGATAATGCTCCGAAATATCTCAAACAATCAAAGGTCACAACCGTAATTGCCGAAAATGAGCATTGCCTATTAAAAATATTCTCCTCTGAGTATAATTGGATCTTCTTTTTGATTGATTACAGTGACGCATTGACAGGGTAATAATTGCTCTCCTACGTGGAATAAAATTGAGTATTCAAATCTGGAATATCATTTCCGATTAGTAATTCATCTATGATATCGCCAAACGTATTCTGATTCTCTGCTTGTTTTAAAAGTTTAAAATTTAAATGATTTGCCATAGTGTGGTGCCTGAAATATAAGACTGATACTGCTTGGAATTTTTTCGATTCATTTCGTTTTTATATCTCGAAGAATATTACACCGCATTTATATATTTTTATTGTTTTATTATGTTATATTGTTTTATCTCTATTAGACTAAATGAAGACATACTTTTAAACCTTGTATAGGCGAGCTATATTATTTTGATAGCTGTCTTTGAATGACTTTATCGTACATCTAGCTCTGTTGCTCCAGTTTGATTCATTTGTTAACAGGTGATATTAATATGCGGTCGTTGTGTACTTGAAATTAATTTATCAGTTTAAATGTTATTTTTTACTATTCTTGCTTTCAAGTTGATGTGTGGTCTGATGATGCTTATGCCTTTTAATTTAGTAATTGCTGGTACATGTTGGGACACGTGTGATGTTATGGCCATGCTTACATGTTTAAGCCCCAGTGGGTTAGGTTTCGAGTGAACCATTGTTTCCCTGACCGTTCCAAGGCGGTTATCTCATCATTTGTCGCTAAAGTAATTTTGGTGAGTGTGTGGACTATTTGTGCTGTTTATATAAGTGAATGTGATGTTAAATTATTTGAGTCTTTAGCTCATTGTCGTTTGGACCCTTGCATTGTGCTCACAAACAGGGCTTATTTTTGAATCTTCGACTACTGGGCTTGTCCCTGTAGTTGTCCTTGATAAGTTGATTGTGTCTAGTACCAGCTGATTAAAATATGACCTTGTTGTAATAATATATATAAACTGAGTACATGTGCACATAAATTAAAAACAAACCGAAATTAAAAACAAGGATATCCAACCCAAATGGCATTTTGTGTTTGTTTTGTACACAGTGCTTAGATGATTTTTTTTACAAAATTAAGTTTTTTTGCGATAAATGTCCTTTTGAGATGTGTAAGGACTTGGCAGAACTATCGTAATCGGCTAATTCGAACCATCACCAACGAACAATACATCTTGTCAATGTCGTTAAAATGTAGATGTGTAAATGCATATGCGATTGTCTTAATATGGTCAAAGTTAAAGTGACACTCTTATTCAAAATCAATACTTATACATGTATAACAAACATTATTTTTTACTCTTACATCTTTGACTACTTACTAAATAATGCTTTTATGGAAATATTAATAACATTGTAACCGTGTATTTAATAGCAGAAAGCGCAAAATATTAAATGATTGCTAAAAGATTTACTGTGGTCTGCCATAGTCTCATAAGGTAGAAATACCGTGTTTTATGCTCATTTCTTTCAAATTAAACTCTGTATCCTTCATAAGAACCATTGTTTTTGACATTTATTAATCCTTTTTGGAATATTAAATTAACAGTTTGGGGTAAATCTTATTTGGGAGTTAGAGTGCATCTTAAAAAAATATGTAAGTGAAATAACAATTTAATGATTTAAAAAGACGACTACTAATAATGCTTATATACATATAAGCGAGGATATATAGTTCTTGAAATATAGTTTTGATTTAAAGTACTTGCGATTACAGATATATGTTTGTCATAAAATTATTCGCGCACATATTTTATGTCCACGAAGCGCATTAAGTTGTCTTTGTTAACTTCCTATTATCTCTTGCCATAAAATATCATTAATACAAATCTTTATTTTCTATAATACACATAAACAAATACAGACGTATACAAATACAGACGTATCTAACTCTACAAAATGCAATCAAGTCTCTTAAATATTCATTCCCCCGCCATAATTTGGTTGTAAAACCAGAATAATGGTACCATTATACGAATCACATTATTTCTAGATATGCTAATGCGGTTGAGCCAGATACCGCAGGATTCAATTAAGTTCCCATTACTTTTATTCCTTATATTTCCTTTGGATATGCGGCCAAAGGTCAAATAACATGATAATTCTTGGCGTGTTACAAAACGCATGAGATGCATATGAACTGTTAAAAAAGAAGGGATAATAAAAAAGAGCAGTGAGAATGTTCATACGAAGACATAATATTTTCCAATTGTGTTTCCTGCTTCATACTGCACTATAAAAGCTGACATACCAGTGTATGGAAGATGTATCAATAACATAATACAAATACGTCCAAATATTTATATTTGGAACGTTATAAGTACAACCATCCTAATATTTCTGTGATCCAAACCTATCACGTCGGGATTTGATCACAAGTTAAAATGGTTTAGTCATATACATTGACCAATGCAGTAATTCAACACTCAATTGTTGTCATGGGTTGATATAAAATACGCAGTATATACGTTTGCAAACACTAGCTGTACGGGAGAGTGTCGGTAATCCGTCCGGATTGTACAAGTTTAAAGTTTACAATGGCATGTATATAAAACGAGAAAGTAATTTATTCGAATATCAGTGAGGCTACAATTCAAAGGGAGATTAAGCAATACATCTTTAAACTCAACTGCAACTAATAAATAAGTACATGATCGTGTAACTCCTTGTGTACCACTTATATATCATAGTATATTTGTATTGTCTTCTATTGGCTCCCTTATATCTATATGAATCTCTCTAATATATGATAGTATCTCTCTAATGACTTCTATTATCTCTCTAATGTCGCTTAATATTTACTCAAAATGTGACTGATTTGGATCATTTTGTTGTATGGATTCGTATTTCACGTTAAGCTAGGAAATTGTTGATCATTCAAATGCTTGGTTTCTTAGGTTATATATTAGATAAAGGGTTATAAAAGCCAAGTGTCCATAAGTTTCGACGAGGCTTAATAGTTGAAATGTTAATGAAACATTTTGTATAGATTACGAGAACTCTTTTTCAAATCATTGAACCCATTGTTAATGCACTGAAAAAGTGCACCCTTGGAACGTGTTTACGTAAAGATCATTCATAAGGACACTGCGTAGATATTTGCCAGATAAAACTTCCTTGTAGAAAGTACACAGTAGAAAGTAGATCGGTATTCTATATTCTGTATAATAATCTTTGTCCCAAGTGTCTATATGTCAGCTCTAACGTCAAAAATGGCTGAAAATATTAATGTAATTTAATCCGCTGTCAGTTCTCAAAGGTATTTAGACGTTATTACCCATTCAGTGCAGAGGCTATGGCCCGTTATATTAAAACATGCATATTGTTCTGTTCTATGTCCATATAAAATTTACATACGATATATAAATACGACATAAAGCCATACTAGATAACTGCGTTTAAAACTAATGCAGGCTTATTTATCTGTTTAAATTTATGATGACATACATAATTTTCTCGACAGCCAACAGTATAAGGCGTTAAAACAATCGGTCCATTCCATTCACGCACCAAAAGCGTATGAAGTGCTCGGAGCTGCAAAAGAACGACACAGGACTATGCCGCGAACATGTGTTCCAGAAACTAGTGGTGTGAATGTAGTAGTAGTAGTAGTAGTAGTAGTAGTAGCAGTAGCAGTAGCAGCAGTAGCAGTAGCAGTAGCAGTAGCAGTAGTAGTAGTAGTAGTAGTAGTAGTAGTAGTAATAGTAGTAGTTGTTGTTGTTATATGTCACATACATTTAAATGACACTATGCATTACATCTTAACGTTATCTAATTCGAATCTTACTCTTATTATTTTATACCACTCATTTTCTGAATACTGTTTTCAGTTTGAAGTATAATATATGATAATAAGTTTACCTTGCATCATAAATATTCTAACACGGCACATTGTTGAAACCTTCAAATGTTATCATATATATCATGCTTCGGATCGACATATTGCATTTGCACTGGACAGTTTTCATATTTTTTAAAACCTTAATCACCCCTGTTTGCAGCGTAGTTTAGCAGCAAGAGGGTCTAGAAGTTAGTGGCGTCCTTAAGCTCCTCAGTGGAGTGGCGTTGATACCCTCTTGCGTGGCGAGGCACTTCAGTAGGGTGCTGACATTGTTGCTGACTTTGTTGGGGACAAGGAAAAACTGGCTAGCTTCATCTGAAAACATCTTTTTAAAGCAAGTATTTGAAATTATAACAGATGTGGCATGGTTTTATCGACTGTTCATAAGATAAAGGAATCTCTTCCCAGCAGTTGAACACGTGAACCTGGGAACCAAGCAGATTTTCTTCAAGTATTAAAATCAGTCTTTAACTCGCAAGTTGTTGCGTGCTGGTGAAGTGGGCGTTTCATTGTCATGTATAGTTTTAAATAAAAGGTTAGGACTTTGATCAAGGAAGTCAGTGGTAAAAGATGAATCATATCACGTATATCTATTGGTTAACACTTCTGTGAAGGTCACATTAGTGAAAGACGGTGGACGCGGACCATAGCTGAATGTGCACATCTGAAAAAGAAATAATGTTTCTATAAGACATGGCAAATAATTTGTATAAAGTTTCTACCTCACTTCTCTGACGGAGATTCATGATTTAAACCAGTTGAACGGCGCCAAGTATGGGAACTCGCCTGCTGTGTCCGTTTTAGCGTGAACCCAGGTACAATTTTAAAACCCGGTACCACCACATACAGCAATACCATCTAATGTTTAGTGCTGAGTGAGAAAAGTCTTAAATGATATATGATTAGATCTTTTTCTGCTCTAAACTGGTCTTAATATAAAATTAGAATTACCATGGTTAATGCTAATAGAAAATTATAACAAATTTTTTGTTCGAGAAATGACAGACGAAATGAAGCTTCTATTTATAGCAAATTTATGTAACATTAAAACATTATTTGCAAGTACATTTTTCTTTACTCCACTTTATTCAACCTACGTACGCTTAGAAGGCGCACTCTAAAGAAAAGTATTAGGGAGGCTTTACGTCAAAAACAGTGAATAATATCAGAACAGCAATACTGAATTTATGTTTAAGACAAAACATAAAAGAAAAATGATGACCTGTTTGTTTGAAATATGGCTCAAAATCTTTGAAATTTCTGTGTAAAACGAGCATTAGCTCTTGTATAACCAAATGTATGAGGCAATTTATCAGGACCGAGCCCTCGCAAAAGATCAAATTAATTATACATTCAATTCTGATTAAATCTGAACGTACAAGAAAAGGCACATTTATATTCCTGTCATCCTTGTGTTTTGTAATCAATCAAATTAAGAATCTACTATATTTCAATGAGCATTTTCTTAAATGATAACAGCTCCATTGAGTAATAACGTTTTTAATTTGAACGTCATAGTTAGATAATTCTTAAACGGCCGTTGTGTCTTCTGAGCATTTTCAGTTTATTCCGTACTTTGCATTTACATGATGAGACATTGAACTAATTTAATGTCAAATATTTCGTGAGACGGGTCTTTGAAAAAGAATTTGAAATCATAACGCTTATCATACAGTTTGATGGTCGATTTTCCATCTGTACCTCCAAAGATGAAAATATACAAACGAAGCATATAAAACAAAAAAGAAAAGGGATTGAAAGTGATCAAGTATACAATGTTTAAGAATTCCACAAATACGATTTATTCCTGGAACAGAAATAAACTTGAAGTGCATTGTCTTAAACAAAAAAAATATGACGGACGAAATTAAGATAAATGAGAAAGGCTTCAAAAAAAAAACAGTAACCTGTCTCGGATGAAGGGAATCATATGTAATCACGCATTGTAAGGGTATGAACAGCAGTCTTTACCTGTCTATATTCTTGGAATATTTTTTAATTTCTGTATCGAAGCTTTGACGTTTTGAGCAGAAGTAATTTATTGCTCGTATAAACAATCAAGATTAAAGATTATGGGTGGTATTCTGAACGATGAATCTGCCAAGTTGAAAGTTTTCGAAGCCGGTTTTGTTTAATTAAGTTTTAGGTTAACACATAGTTAACCAGGAGGCCTAATCAATCATATTAAAATTCTAATATCCCTTTTTTAAGTATACTAAAGAAAACTTTATCGACGAAAACAGCTCTTAAAGAGCATTCATGTGCTTTTCATTCTTTAACGGTAACATTAATGGTTTTGAAAATTTAATTTTATGGTAAGTTGTAACCAAATTGCGCATATCAGCAAAAAACTATAATAAAAATGTAATCATAGTAAAACTATTTCCCGAACCAAGCCCATGTTAATCTCAAATGCGTCAATTATTGGCGATAATTATCTTCGGAAATGAGTTATTCAAACTTGAATAACTAGTTTTAACTTAATGTAAGCCATTATATAAGAACCTCCACATAATTACATGAGAAAAAACCGAATTCCAGTTTGTTAATCGTTTTTAAATGCTCCTTGAAAAGAAAATAACCATAATATTGTAGGAAAATACAGATGTCAATTATATAATTATAATAATGTAGATAGGATTGAAGGTAAAAACTATGTCTGTTTTTGTTCTTAAAGCATCCGGCTCTGACGTATAAAGCGAGCGAATTTTTAAACAACGTCGCTGGTGGTGTATTAACACAAACAATTTTGCAACTTGTCAATAATGGCAATATGTTTTTGAAGTAACGTCACTCTGGCTAGCAATATACTTTTTACATTTATAATTTGTGTCCCTTCGTAAACTTAGAAAAGTAGAAGTCGAGCATTGGAATTTCATATTGTGGTCGTATCATCGCCTCTGTAATTTTGTATCTGGATGTTTTACCCAAAGGCGACTGGGCAAGGAAGTCATTAACCATGTCTTAAATGATGCTTACGATGTAATTTCTCCGATAGTATACTGGCTTCTTCTTTTAATCTTCAAATTCCAAATAAAGAAATTATTATTACATGTCCTACCATCTAGCTTCAGAAACCCTTCACGTTTTATCAGATGTGGTATTTAATATGCAATTAAGGTCAATGTTTTGGGCATTCCTCCTATGACATAAACGTCATTTGTAAATATACAAGGTATCTGTCACAGGCAAGACAATAGTTGTTATAAATTTTACATTATGTACATTATGGAAATGCTATAAGGTAATTCTCTGAAAGAAAAGTTTTCGTGCATAATCACTAACATGGTATGTAATACCACGTGATCAAGGAAATAAACCTAATATAACCGATCCAGTGCTAACTATGCTCTTTAACGAAGTCAAATTCTGGAATTCTAATTATTACTTTCATTGGACAAACAAAAACTTAAAGCAATAGCTCATTCTGTTCAGAAAATGCGGTAATATCAAGAAGATTGGATAATTGAAAACAAACATTGCAATTATCGTAAGATGAAATCAAAACTGAATCTGTGAAATGCAACACGTCGATTTGGATACCTTTTTTTTCTGGCAATGAATGTTCGTTATATGTGAACATTACACGAGCCTGTGAATGTTAAGGGAATTAGAAGTAATGTATAGGGAATATGTTTTGTTTTTAAGGTTTTTGAGAGTAGGCGATGAATTTAGGAGATTTTTTGATACGCCGCATGAGCCTCATTACCTTGCAACACACAGAGACATGCCAACGACTTGAACAGTGAGAATGGGTCGGTTGATTCGAAACATTATTGTATCACATTGGCGTGATAAAAGAAAATCGTCCGAAAGCATTTGCTTGAGGATTTCATTGATTTTCGATGTTTTGATCCGATGAGACTTACATGTTTATTTTTGTACTTTTTGATAAATGTTTGAGGTTGTATGCCCTTTGATCTCTTTAATCCCCAAATGTGTTACTTCTTTTAACTCACTGTGCCAAGTCGCTTACCCCGACAACTACTAAAATATGTTTTGTTATTTTGTCTTGTAGCGTTGTGCATTTTGTTTTGTGTTTGCTTGGTGAATGTCTAACAGTTGAATATATACCTATTAGCTTTAATTACAGTGAATTATATGATAAGAGTTATTTCGTAGAGGTATTTGATGGACATTGTTGACAATACTTGTATAACTGTAACACTGTCAATGCCCCGAGCAGCTATAGTCTTTGTTTATTAAAATGCTTAGTATATATCAAAATTTCGTATTAATATAACTATAATTCGCAATGTTCCTTTTACGTTGTTATTCACGACAATTCCGCAAAAACCTCATTATATGTTTTTTAAATATTATGTTCATCATTGAAAAAGGTATCAATGACATTTATTATCGGGTGTCTATAACTACAAAATCAATGGTTTCGTTTAGTTTCTACATAATGTTTATATACGTATGAATCAGTTCATAGCAATGTTATTGACATCAACTTGTACAAAGTTTTTGCAATTGACCGTGATCCCAAATGGGCAAGGCGTGTAATTGAATTCGGAATTAAGAGTGTCCTTGTGGTCGCGGAAAAGCAATTTAGCTCGCCAGGAGGACATGTAAATGTGGTGAACTATCATGCCATTTTGTTGGAAACCTTTACAATCAACGAGGCAAACACGAAATCAGATTTTGATCAAATCCATTAAAAAAGATTGTCAATATTTTCTGGAAGTCTGGTTTTTATCTGATGTCAACTTCTTCAGCATTTGCATTTTGTGACGATAATGCTCCGAAATAGCTCAAACAATCAAAGGTCACAACCGTAATTGCCGAAAATGAGCATTGCCTATTAAAAATATTCTCCTCTGAGTATAATTGGATCATCGTTTTGATTGATTACAGTGAAGCATTGGCAGGATAATAATTGCTCTCCTACGTGGAATAAAATTGGGTATTCAAAGCTGGAATATCATTTCCGATTAGTAATTCATCTATGTTATCGCCAAACGTATTCTTATTCTCATTATTTTTAAAGTTTAAAATTTAAATGATTTGCCATAGTGTGATGCCTGAAATATAAGAGACTTTTTGGAATTTTTCGATTCCTTTCGTTTTTATATCTCGAAGAATATTACACCGCATTTATATATTTTTATTGTTTTACTATATTATATTGTTTTACCTGTATTAGACTAAATGAAGACATACTTTTAAACCTTGTTTAGGCGAGCTATATTATTTCGATAGTTGTCTTTGAATGACTTTATCGTACATCTAGCGCTGTTGCTCCGGTTTGATTCATTCGTTAACAGGTGATATTAATATGCGGTCGTTGGTTACTTGAAATTAATTTATCAGTTTAAATGTTATTTTTTACTATTCTTGTTTTCAAGTTGAAGCGTCCCCTGATGATGCTTATGCCTTTTAATTTAGTAAAAGATGATACATGTTGGGACACGTGTGATTTATGACCATGCTTACATGTTTAAGCCCCAGTGGGTTCGGTTTCGAGTGAACCATTGTTTCTCTGACCGTTCCAAGGCGGTTATCTCATCATTTGTCGCTAAAGTAATTTTGGTGAGTGTGTGGACTATTTGTATAAGTGTATGTGGTGTTAAATTATTTGAGTCTTTAGCTCATTGTCGTTTGGACCCTTGCATTGTGCTCACAAACAGGGCTTATTTTTGAATCTTCGACTACTGGGCTTGTCCCTGTAGTTGTCCTTGATAAGTTGATTGTGTCTAGTACCAGCTGATAAAAATATGACCTTGTTGTAATAATATATATATATAAACTGAGTACATGTGCACATAAATTAAAAACAAACCGAAATTAAAAACAAGGACATCCAACCCAAATGGCATTTTGTGTTTGTTTTGTATACAGTGCTTAGATGATTTTTTTACAAAATGAAGTTTTTTTTGCGATAAATGTCCTTTTGAGATGTGTAAGGACTTGGCAGAACTATCGTAATCGGCTAATTCGAACCATCACCAACGAACAATACATCTTTGTCAATGTCGTTAAAATGTAGATGTGTAAATTCATATGCGATAATATGGTCAAAATTAAAGAGACACTCTTATTCAAAATCAATACTTACACATGTATCACAAACATCATTTTTTACTCTTACATCTTTAACTACTTACTAAATAATGTTTTTATGGAAAATATTAACAAAATTGTAACCGTGTATTTAATAGCAGAAAGCGCAAAATATTAAATGATTGCTAAAAGATTTACTGTGGTCTACCATAGTCTCATAAGGTAGAAATACCGTGTTTTATGCTCATTTCTTTCAAATTATGTATCCTTAATAAGAACCATTGTTTTTGACATTTATTAATCCTTTTTGGAATATTAAATTAACAGTATTGTGGCAAATCTTATTTGGGAGTTAGAGTGCATCTTAAAAAAAATATGTAAGTGAAATAACATTTTAATATTTAAAAAAGACGACTGCTAATAATGCTTATATACATATAAGCGAGGATATATAGTTCTTGAAATATAGTTTTGATTTAAAGTACTTGCGATTACAGATATATGTTTGTCATAAAATTATTCGCACACATATTTTATGTCCACGAAGCGCATTAAGTTGTCTTTGTTATATAACTACCTATTATCTCTTGCCATAAAATATCATTGATACAAATCTTTATTTTCTATAATACACATAAACAAATACAGACGTATACAAATACAGACGTATCTAACTCTACAAAATGCAATCAAGTCTCTTAAATATTCATTCCCCCGCCATAATTTGGTTGTAAAACCAGAATAATGGTACCATTATACGAATCACATTATTTCTAGATATGCTAATGCGGTTGAGCCAGATACGGCAGGATTCAATTAAGTTCCCATTACTTTTATTCCTTATATTTCCTTTGGATATGCGGCCAAAGTTCAAATAACATGATAATTCTTGGCGTGTTACAAAACGCATGAGATGCATATGAACTGTTGAAAAAGAAGGGATAATAAAAAGAGCAGTGAGAATGTTCATACGAAGACATAATATTTTCCAATTGTGTTTCCTGGTTCATACAGCACTATAAAAGCTGACATACCAGTGTATGGAAGATGTATCAATAACATAATACAAATACGTCCAAATATTTATATTTGGAACGTTATAAGTACAACCATCCTCATATTTCTGTGATCCAAACCTATCACGTCGGGATTTGCTCACAAGTTAAAATGGTTTAGTCATATACATTGACCAATGCAGTAATTCAACACTCAATTGTTGTCATGGGTTGATATGGCGTGAGACCACAGTTATTTTTACTATATGTTTCATATAGACACTAACCTGGCTTTTGACTTTATACACACCCCAATTGAAAAACAAGGACATGTTATCTCTAGAACAATTCAAGACACAAAATATAATCACAAGAAAACACCATGTTGACCATTGACCCGACTGTGAAAATTGAGTTCAAATACATAACCCTTCCGCCAGGGAGTCAATCGGCTACAAACAACTAATTTTCAGACTTCCACAAGCTATGATTTTTCCAATATTTACATTGAAAACTATCAATTTTTGCAATAGAGTGTCAAATTCAGTCAAGTTCTCTGAAAAAGAACATTTTTTGCTTCTTTTTCATTCAATTTTAATAAAATATTGATACTTGAACACAAGCACTCCTTTTTTCTGTATTCACATCCGGATCTTGGTCAACGGGGGGCAGATAACTGTGGTCTTGAGCCATATAAAATACGCAGTATATACGTTTGCAAACACTAGCTGTACGGGAGAGTGTCGGTAATCCGTCAGGATTGTACAAGTTTAAAGTTTACAATGGCATGTATATAAAACGAGAAAGTAATTTATTCGAATATCAGTGAGGCTACAATTCAAAGGGAGATTAAGCAATACATCTTTAAACTCAACTGCAACTAATAAATAAGTACATGATCGTGTAACTCCTTGTGTACCACTTATATATCATAGTATATCTGTATTGTCTTCTATTGGCTCCCTTATATCTAAATGTATCTCTCTAATATATGATAGTATCTCTCTAATGACTTCTATTATCTCTCTAATGTCGCTTAATATTTACTCAAAATGTGACTGATTTGGATCATTTTGTTGTATGGATTCGTATTTCACGTTAAGCTAGGAAATTGTTGTTCATTCAAATGATTGGTTTCTTAGGTTATATATTAGATAAAGGGTTATAAAAGCCAAGTGTCCATAAGTTTCGACGAGGCTTAATAGTTGAAATGTTAATGAATCATTTTGTATAGATTACGAGAACTCTTTTTCAAATCATTGAACCCATTGTTAATGCACTGAAAAAGTGCACCCTTGGAACGTGTTTACGTAAAGATCATTCATAAGGACACTTCTTAGATATTTGCCAGATAAAACTTCCTTGTAGAAAGTACACAGTAGAAAGTAGATCGGTATTCTATATTCTGTATAATAATCTTTGTCCCAAGTGTCTATATGTCAGCTCTAACGTCAAAAAATGGCTGAAAATATTAATGTAATTTAATCCGCTGTCAGTTCTCAAAGGTATTTAGACGTTATTACCCATTCAGTGCAGAGGCTATGGCCCGTTATATTAAAACATGCATATTGTTCTGTTCTATGTCCATATAAAATTTACATACGAGATATAAAGACGACTTAAAGCCGTACTAGATAACTGCGCTTAAAACTAATGCAGGCTTATTTATCTGTTTAAATTTATGATGACATACATAATTTTCTCGACAGCCAACAGTATAAGGCGTTAAAACAATCGGTCCATTCCATTCACGCACCAAAAGCGTATGAAGTGCTCGGAGCTGCAAAAGAACGACACAGGACTATGCCGCGAACATGTGTTCCAGAAACTAGTGGTGTGAATGTAGTAGTAGTAGTAGTAGTAGCAGTAGCAGTAGCAGCAGCAGCAGTAGCAGTAGCAGTAGCAGTAGTAGTAGTAGTAGTAGTAGTAGTAGTAGTAGTAGTAGTAGTAGTTGTTGAGTAGTAGTAGTAGTAGTAGTAGTAATAGTAGTAGTTGTTGTTGTTATATGTCACATACATTTAAATGACACTATGCATTATATCTTAACGTTATCTAATTCGAATCTTACTCTTATTATTTTATACCACTCATTTTCTGAATACTGTTTTCAGTTTGAAGTATAATACATGATAATAAGTTTACCTTGCATCATAAATATTCTAACACGGCACATTGTTGAAACCTTCAAATGTTATCATATATATCATGCTTCGGATCGACATATTGCATTTGCACTGGACAGTTTTCATATTTTTTAAAACCTTAATCACCCCTGTTTGCAGCGTAGTTTAGCAGCAAGAGGGTCTAGAAGTTAGTGGCGTCCTTAAGCTCCTCAGTGGAGTGGCGTTGATACCCTCTTGCGTGGCGAGGCACTTCAGTAGGGTGCTGACATTGTTGCTGACTTTGTTGGGGACAAGGAAAAACTGGCTAGCTTCATATGAAAACATCTTTTTAAAGCAAGTATTTGAAATTATAACAGATGTGGCATGGTTTTATCGACTGTTCATAAGATAAAGAAATCTCTTCCCAGCAGTTGAACACGTGAACCTGGGAACCAAGCAGATTTTCTTCAAGTATTAAAATCAGTCTTTAACTCGCAAGTTGTTGCGTGCTGGTGAAGTGGGCGTTTCATTGTCATGTATAGTTAAATAAAAGGTTAGGACTTTGATCAAGGAAGTCAGTGGTAAAAGATGAATCATATCACGTATATCTATTGGTTAACACTTCTGTGAAGGTCACATTAGTGAAAGACGGTGGACGCGGACCATAGCTGAATGTGCACATCTGAAAAAGAAATAATGTTTCTATAAGACATGGCAAATAATTTGTATAACGTTTCTACCTTACTTCTCTGACAGAGATTCATGATTTAAACCGGTTGAACGGTGCCAAGTATGGGAACTTGCCTGCTGTGTCCGTTTTAGCGTGAACCCAGGTACAATTTTAAAACCCGGTACTACCACATACAGCAATACCATCTAATGTTTAGTGCTGAGTGAGAAAAGTCTTAAATAATATATGATTATATCTTTTTTCTGCTCTAAACTGGTCTTAATATAAAATTAGAATTACCATGGTTAATTTTAATAGAAAATTATAACAATTTTTTTTCGAGAAATGACAGACGAAATGAAGCTTCTATTTATAGCAAATTCATGTAACATTAAAACATTATTTGCAAGTACATTTTTCTTTACTCCACTTTATTCAACCTACGTACGCTTAGAAGGCGCACTCTAAAGAAAAGTATTAGGGAGGCTTTACGTCAAAAACAGTGAATAATATCAGAACAGCAATACTGAATTCATGTTTAAGACAAAACATAAAAGAAAAATGATGACCTGTTTGTTTGAAATATGGCTCAAAATCTTTGAAATTTCTGTGTAAAACGAGCATTAGCTCTTGTATAACCAAATGTATGAGGCAATTTATAAGGACCCAGCCCTCGCAAAAGATCAAATTAATTATACATTCAATTCTGATTAAATCTGAACGTACAATAAAAAGGAAATTTCTATTCCTGTCATCCTTGTGTTTTGTAATCAATCAAATTAAGAATCTACTATATTTCAATGAGCATTTTCTTAAATGATAACAGCTCCATTGAGTAATAACGTTTTTAATTTGAACGTCATAGTTAGATAATTCTTAAACGGCCGTTGTGTCTTCTGAGCATTTTCAGTTTTGTCCGTACTTTGCATTTACATGATGAGACATTGAACTAATTTAATGTCAAATATTTCGTGAGACGGGTCTTTGAAAAAGAATAATTTAAAATTTTAAAGTTGAAATCATAACGCTTATCATAAAGTTCGATGGTCGATTTTCCATCTGTACCTCCCAAGATGAAGATATACAAACGAAGCATATAAAACAAAAAAGAAAAGGGATTGAAAGTGATCAAGTATACAATGTTTAAGAATTCCACAAATACGATTTATTCCTGGAACAGAAATAAACTTGAAGTGCATTGTCTTAAACAAAAAAAAAATATGACGGACGAAATTAAGATAAATGAGAAAGGCTTCTAAAAAAACAGTAACCTGTCTCGGATGAAGGGAATCATATGTAATCACGCATTGTAAAGGTATGAACAGCAGACTATACCTGTCTATATTCTTGGAATATTTTTTAATTTCTGTATCGAAGCTTTGACGTTTTGAGCAGAAGTAATTTATTGCTCGTATAAACAATCAAGATTAAAGATTATGGGTGGTATTCTGAACGATGAATCTGCCAAGTTGAAAGTTTTCGAAGCCAGTTTTGTTTAATTAAGTTTTAGGCTAACACATAGTAAACCAGGTGGCCTAATCAATCATATTAAAATTCTAATATCTTTTTTTAAGTATATTAAAGAAAACTTTATCGACGAAAACAGCTCTTAAAGAGCATTCATGTGCTTTTCATTCTTTAACGGTAACATTAATGGTTTTGAAAATTTAATTTTATGGTAAGTTGTAACCAAATTGCGCATTTCAGCAAAAAACTAAAATAAAAATGTAATTATAGTAAAACTATTTCCCGAACCAAGCCCATGTTAATCTCAAATGCGTCAATTATTGGCGATAATTATCTTCGGAAATGAGTTATTCAAACTTGAATAACTAGTTTTAACTTAATGTAAGCCATTAAATAAGAACCTCCACATAATTACATGAGAAAAAAACCGAATTCCAGTTTGTTAATCGTTTTTAAATGCTCCTTAAAAAGAAAATAACCATAATATTGTAGGAAAATACAGATGTCAATTATGTAATTATAATAATGTAGATATGATGGAAGGTAAAAACTATGTCTGTTTTTGTTCTTAAATCATCCGGCTCTGACGTATAAAGTGAGCGAATTTTTAAACAACGTCGCTGGTGGTGTATTAACACAAACAATTTTGCAACTTGTCAATAATGGCAATATGTTTTTGAAGTAACGTCACTCTGGCTAGCAATATCCTTTTTACATTTATAATTTGTGTCCCTTCGTAAACTTAGAAAAGTAGAAGTCGAGCATTGGAATTTCATATGGTGGTCGTATCATCGCCTCTGTAATTTTGTATCTGGATGTTTTACCCAAAGGTGACTGGGCAAGGAAGTCATTAACCATGTCTTAAATGATGCTTACGATGTAATTTCGCCGATAGTATACTGGCTTCTTCTTTTAATCTTCAAATTCCAAATAAAGAAATTATTATTACATGTCCTACCATCTAGCTTCAGAAACCCTTCACGTTTTATCAGATGTGGTATTTAATATGCAATTAAGGTCAATGTTTTGGGCATTCCTCCTATGACATAAACGTCATTTGTAAATATACAAGGTATCTGTCACAGGCAAGACAATAATTGTTATAAATTTTACATTATGTACATTATGGAAATGCTATAAGGTAATTCTCTGAAAGAAAAGTTTTCGTGCATAATCACTAACATGGTATGTAATACCACGTGATCAAGGAAATAAACCTAATATCACCGATCCAGTGCTAACTATGCTCTTTAACGAAGTCAAATTCTGGAATTCTAATTATTACTTTCATTGGACAAACAAAAACTTAAAGCAATAGCTCATTCTGTTCAGAAAATGCGGTAATATCAAGAAGATTGGATAATTGAAAACAAACATTGCAATTATCGTAAGATGAAATCAAAACTGAATCTGTGAAATGCAACACGTCGATTTGGATACATTTTTTCTGGCAATGAATGTTCGTTATATGTGAACATTACACGAGCCTGTGAATGTTAAGGGAATTAGAAGTAATGTATAGGGAATATGTTGTTTTTTTGAGGCTTTTGAGAGTAGGCGATGAATTTAGGAGATTTTTTGATACGCCGCATGAGCCTCATTACCTTGCAACACACAGAGACATGCCAACGACTTGAACAGTGAGAATGGGTCGGTTGATTCGAAACATTATTGTATCACATTGGCGTGATAAAAGAAAATCGTCCGAAAGCATTTGCTTGAGGATTTCATTGATTTTCGATGTTTTGATCCGATGAGACTTACATGTTTATTTTTGTACTTTTTGATAAATGTTTGAGGTTGTATGCCCTTTGATCTCATTAATCCCCAAATGTGTTACATCTTTTAACTCACTGTGCCAAGTCGCTTACCCCGACAACTACTAAAAGATGTTTTGTTATCTTGTCTTGTAGCGTTGTGCATTTTGTTTTGTGTTTGCTTGGTGAATGTCTAACAGTTGAATATATACCTATTAGCTTTAATTACAGTGAATTATATGATAAGAGTTATTTCGTAGAGGTATTTGATGGACATTGTTGACAATACTTGTATAACTGTAACACTGTCAATGCCCCGAGCAGCTATAGTCTTTGTTTATTAAAATGGTTAGTATATATCAAAATTTCGTATTAATATAACTATAATTCGCAATGTTCCTTTTACGTTGTTATTCACGACAATTCTGCAAAAAATTCATTATATGTTTTTAAATATTATGTTCATCATGGAAAAAGGTATCAATGACATTAATTATCGGGTGACTATAACTACAAAATCAATGGTTTCGTTTAGTTTCTACATAATGTTTATATACGTATGAATCAGTTCATAGCAATGTTATTGACATTAACTTTTAAATTAAGTTTTTGCAATTGACCGCGATCCCAAATGGGCAAGGCATGTAATTGAATTCGGAATTAAGATTGTCCTTGTGGTCGCGGAAAAGCAATTTAGCTCGCCAGGAGGACATGTAAATGTGGTGAACTATCATGCCATTTTGTTGGAAACCTTTACAATCAACGAGGCAAACACGAAATCAGATTTTGATCAAATCCATTAAAAAAGATTGTCAATATTTTCTGGAAGTCTGGTTTATATCTGATGTCAACTTCTTCAGCATTTGCATTTTGTGACGATAATGCTCCGAAATAGCTCAAACAATCAAATGTCACAACCGTTATTGCCGAAAATGAGCATTGCCTATTAAAAATATTCTCCTCCGAGTATAATTGGATCATCGTTTTGATTGATTACAGTGAAGCATTGGCAGGATAATAATTGCTCTCCTACGTGGAATTAAATTGGGTATTCAAAGCTGGAATATCATTTCCGATTAGTAATTCATCTATGTTATCGCCAAACGTATTCTTATTCTCATTATTTTTAAAGTTTAAAATTTAAATGATTTGCCATAGTGTGATGCCTGAAATATAAGACTGATACTGTTTGGAATTTTTCGATTCATTTCGTTTTTATATCTCGAAGAATATTACACCGCATTTATATATTTTTATTGTTTTACTATATTATATTGTTTTATCTCTATTAGACTAAATGAAGACATACTTTTAAACCTTGTTTAGGCGAGCTATATTATTTCGATAGTTGTCTTTGAATGACTTTATCGTACATCTAGCGCTGTTGCTCCGGTTTCATTCATTCGTTAACAGGTGATATTAATATGCGGTCGTTGAGTACTTGAAATTAATTTATCAGTTTAAATGTTATTTTTTACTATTCTTGTTTTCAAGTTGATGCGTGCTCTGATGATGCTTATGCCTTTTAATTTAGTAAATGATGATACATGTTGGGACACGTGCGATTTATGACCATGCTTACATGTTTAAGCCCCAGTGGGTTCGGTTTCGAGTGAACCATTGTTTCTCTGACCTCCAAGGCGGTTATCTCATCATTTGTCGCTAAAGTAATTTTGGTGAGTGTGTGGACTATTTGTGCTGTTTATATAAGTGTATGTGATGTTAAATTATTTGAGTCTTTAGCTCATTGTCGTTTGGACCCTTGCATTGTGCTCACAAACAGGGCTTATTTTTGAATCTTCGACTACTGGGCTTGTCCCTGTAGTTGTCCTTGATAAGTTGATTGTGTCTAGTACCAGCTGATTAAAATATGACCTTGTTGTAATAATATATATAAACTGAGTACATGTGCACATAAATTAAAAACAAACCGAAATTAAAAACAAGGACATCCAACACAAATGGCATTTTGTGTTTGTTTTGTACACAGTGCTTGGATGATTTTTTTTTACAAAATGAAGTTTTTTTGCGATAAATGTCCTTTTGAGATGTTTAAGGACTTGGCAGAACTATCGTAATCGGCTAATTCGAACCATCACCAACGAACAATACATCTTTGTCAATGTCGTTAAAATGTAGATGTGTAAATGCATATGCGATTGCCTTAATATGGTCAAAGTTAAAGTGACACTCTTATTCAAAATCAATACTTACACATGTATAACAAACATCATTTTTTACTCATACATCTTTAACTACTTACTAAATAATGCGTTTATGGAAAATATTAATTACTTATAACAAAATTGTAACCGTGTATTTAAAAGCGCAAAAATATTAAATGATTGGTGAGTGCTAAAAGATTTTCTGTGGTCTTCGATAGTCTCATAAGGTAGAAATACCGTGTTTTATGCACATTTCTTCAATATAACTTGGTATCCTTCATAAGAACCATTGTTTTCGACATTTATTAATCCTTTTTGGAATATTAAAACAATAGTATTAATTGTGGTAAATCTTATTTGGGAGTAAGAGTGCATCTTTAAAAAATATGTAAGTGGAATAACAATTTAATATTTAAAAAAGAAGACGGCTAATAATGCTTATATACATAAAAGCGAGGATGTATAGTTCGTGAAATCTAGATTTGATTTAAACCTATTGCGATTACAGATATATGTTTGTCATAAAATTATTCTTACATATATTTTATGTTCACGAAGCTGTCTTTGTTATATAACTTCCTATTATCTCTTGCCATAAAATATCATTAATACAAATCTTTATTTCCTACTTAATACATAAACAAACATATATTTCCCTTGGATATGCGGCCAATGGTCAAATAACAGGATAATTCTTTTCGTGTGACAAAACGAATGAGATGCATATGAACAGTTGAAAAAGAAGGGATAATAAAAAAGAGCAGTGAGAATGTTCATACGAAGACATATTATTTTCCAATTGTGTTTCCTGCTTCATACAGCACTATCAAAGTTGTTCCAGTGTATGGAAGATGTATTAATAACATAATAAAAATATGGCCAAATATTTATATTTGGAAAAAAATGTTATAAGTACAACCATCATAATATTTCTGTGATCCAAATCTTTCACGTCGGGATTTGCTTACAAGTTAAAATGGTTTAGTAATATACATTGACCAATGCAGTAATGACGACACTCAATTTTTTCATGGGTTGATATAAAATACGCAGTATATACGTTTGCAAACACTAGCTGTACGGGAGAGTGTCGGTAATCCGTCCGGATTGTACAAGTTTAAAGTTTACAATGGCATGTATATAAAACGAGAAAGGAATTTATTCGAATATCAGTGAGGCTACAATTCAAAGGGAGATTAAGCAATAAATCTTTAAACTCAACTGCAACTAATAAATAAGTACATGATCGTGTAACTCCTTGTGTACCACTTATATATCATAGTATATTTGTATTGTCTTCTATTGGCTCCCTTATATCTAAATGTATCTCTCTAATATATGATAGTATCTCTCTAATGACTTCTATTATCTCTCTAATGTCACTTAATATTTACTCAAAATGTGACTGATTTGGATCATTTTGTTGTATGGGTTCGTATTTCACGTTAAGCTAGGAAATTGTTGATCATTCAAATGCTTGGTTTCTTAGGTTATATATTAGATAAAGGGTTAAAAAAGCCAAGTGTCCATAAGTTTCGACGAGGCTTAATAGTTGAAATGTTAATGAAACATTTTGTATAGATTACGAGAACTCTTTTTCAAATCATTGAACCCATTGTTACTGCACTGAAAAAGTGCACCATTGGAACGTGTTTACGTAAAGATCATTCATAAGGACACTTGGTAGATATTTGCCAGATAAAACTTCCTTGTAGAAAGTACACAGTAGAAAGTAGATCAGTATTCTATATTCTGTATAATAATCTTTGTCCCAAGTGTCTATATGTCAGCTCTTACGTCAAAAAATGGCTGAAAATATTAATGTAATTTAATCCGTTGTCAATTCTCAATGGTATCGAGACGTTATTACCCATAAAGTGCAGAGGCTATGGCCCGTTATATTAAAACATGCATATTGTTCTGTTCTATGTCCATATAAAATTTACATACGAGATATAAAGACGACTTAAAGCCGTACTAGATAACTGCGCTTAAAACTAATGCAGGCTTATTTGTCTGTTTAAATCTATGATGACATACATAGTTTTCTCGACAGCCAACAGTATAAGGCGTTAAAACAATCGGTCCATTCCATTCACGCACCGAAAGCGTATGAAGTGCTCGGAGCTGCAAAAGACACAGGACTATGCCGCGAACATGTGTTCCAGAAACTAGTGGTGTGAATTTCTGTAATGATATCATATAGGGTCAATATTGCTATACCCACTTTATAATACTTTTTGTACATAAATTCCGTCATCGCCTGAAAAAATGTGTCTCCGTTACTTATGAACAAACGCATGTTTACGTTAAATACATATATTGTGTTAATGCAAAGAATGACCAAACCATCCTAAGGAAGATAGCAGACGGACAGACAGACAGACAGAAATGTTTATTCTCGTTTCTAAGGAAGTTAGCGCTTTAGTGTGAAAAGTCCTTTAAATTACTTGATTCTTTAATATAGTATAACTATTTGTATGTCTTTTTTTCTCTTTGTTTTGTTGATTGTGTCATGAACTGTAGTGATCAAACTTAAATCTGTATATCCTTAAAGATGCACTCTCACAGATTTACCATGTTTACAACTTTTTTTTTATTTTTTGTCTTTGAAAGAGCAAGTTTTTGCGTAAATATCTGCAAAACAATGATATAAGACTGCTGACAAAAAATCAGATCGTAGATTTTCTTATTTCCGTTCGAAAATTAATGTTTTATGGCTTACACCGTTACTAACATGACATAACTAACATAAGAAAATTAATGAAATATCAACTTTTGAACTTAAATATAAAAATCTGCGATAGTCTTATATAACTAGTTTCCATGGATTTTCACAAAAATTGGCTAGTTCCAACACAAAAAAAAAAAAAAGTCAAAACGTTCAATTTGTGAGAGTGCAGCTTTAAGGCATACAAATATTCTTGTTGTTGTTTTACAGTTAGCCACAAAAATGTATTTAACACACAGCAAAAACCTTCTGGTTATATTAATAACCGTGAATCAGAAAATACATACCTATATATAACCGAAATCATTACCATTACATATTATACCTTAATATTGATAGCATTCTTGTTATTTTTATACACATTCTCACAATGTTTACATATCATTTATTCATTAATATAACTTATGTTATAATTGCCACATGCCATGCTGTGTTTTGTTTCTAAACATACTGCTGTGACGATGAGCATTTTTATGCTCATGTCGAATAAAATTTATGTTCTTTTCTGTTCTGTTCTGTTCTGTTCTGTTCTGTTCAGACTGATGAAGTGATCATGAAATCTAATCGACTTATTTATATCTATTTTCGAGTATTATCATGAACTGTTATCAAATTGATGTCGACTTGTTCACGTAAAAATTGGAAATGCCGACTTTAACCATCTAAAAATATGTCGCTATGTCGACTTGTCAAAATTTATGTGTTCGACTTTTTTGTCGACAAAAACTACATAATAGTTCGACATAAAAAACAACAACATCAATTTAAAATAGATTAGCGCCCGTATTAGTTATTTCTCCTTGTTAGTGTTTTTGTTCTTTTTAGATATCCAACAAGTCAAACTTTTGGCTATGGAAGCGTATGGCGTATGTACTGATGATATGTATCGGTCATGTGATAGTTTTGTCGATTTGTTTTATGATGACTTGACGAATTATAACACGATATGTTGTCACCATTGTGTCAATTTGTCGTTTAAATTAAGTGTATTTGTTGACTTGATTGTTATAGAAAAACACAGTTGAACATGTTATGTCGACTTCTTTTTGTGACGTCAATGCGTCTTACCATGTTTGAACTGATTTGGCGACACAGCGTATATCATCATATCGAGTTAATAAGTAAACAAGTCGACCGACATACATTTGACAAAATGTCGGTTTAACTCGCCAAGTCGACATAAAATAAGCCGACATGACCAATACTATCAGATCATCAGTATATACATTATACGCTTCCATTAATAGCCCTTGTAATTATCTTCAAATCTTATTCACACCGCAACCCAACTTTTTCAAATTATAACATTCACAAAATGAACATGTGTAATAGATGTATTTTACTTCATTGATATTCAATTACCAATAAACTTTTCAGGAGGCGAGGTTAAACAGTACAATATAACTTTTAAATATGAGCAGGTTGTTCACTTTTCTGATTGGAGCTCATTTGTTATTAGCTCCTTTTCATCTCGCCGTGAATTTAATCCAATTGCTTGATATTAAAGTAAATATGCATTAATTTGCTTTTACTCAATTCGATTTTCTCATGTGAACTACCGACAAGCTAAGTCATGAAGATTAACAATTTAGGCAGACAAATCATTTCGGATTACCATGTCTCTCCTCGTTAGAGTGTCAGGTCAGGATGGTCCATGTTTCTTGGCACTATTTCTGACATAAAATGACCGCAAATAAATGCCAAAAAATCTATAACGCCAGTATTAATATATTCGGAAATATGGCCGTCGGTCGGTGGTGAAAATGGACACCAGATTTTTCAAGAATTTCTCAAATACTTAGTAACCTGATCCGCTGAGAATCATTTTAGCAATTTTATATACTGCACATTTTCTTTGATTTATGGTCCAATTCGGTTTGTCCGTTTGGAGTCCTGTGGTCAGGCTATTATGGTCATCGGCTGACCGGTACTAGCCGCTGCTGGAGACCGCCTAGGAAAACATATAATACATTTAAAACGCATGTCAGTGTTTGTTTTTAAAACATTTCGACGCACGAGGGCTATAATCTTTGAGTGAAGTGCGACCATGCATTCCGATGGCTCAATTAAGTTCGGACAGTCGTGCGCATGTATCATTCTAACCCAGCGCCGCGTCAAGCAGGGTTGTTTATCTGGTGTCCATGAATACATTTTCAAACGAGAATTTTAATGTCTTTTCTTTATATTTATTATACACAAACATTGCAGAGATGGATGCTTATTTTTAGTTTTAATGCATTAAAGAAAAAAAAAGAATAACACACTCAACCCTGGATCCATTACTTGTGGGCACCTGAGTTATATATTATATTATGCTTTAGAAGACAACCTTTATTTTCAGGCAATCAAATGGCAAATAGGCAATCATTTAGCACTAGACTTAATCATTAATTAAGAATTTCACCTTTCGCTGGTGTTTAAAGGTTCGCCTACTGTTACTCATCTGATGCACACTCCACGGTGTTAGATTTTGCGTTGTCAATGTATCAGCCAATGCGGTTGTATTATAAGTCAGCTAGATGACCTGAAGTAATTTATTTATGATTAAGAAGGGCTCGTTCGCTACACTCACCCCCCATTCTTATTCATAAAGAATTTACTTCATGTCATCTAACTATTACATAGTCTTTAGCAGATACATTACATTTACCAAGCTATTTGTTCCTTGTTTATTTTATGTTGAATTCATGACGATTTTTATTGCCTCAATTATACATATATAACCATTTTCTAACTCTCACTCAACAGCGCACTTAAAATGCGGTCACCGGTCCCCGGGTTCACTGGGACCCATTGGAGCGACTCAGCCCAGCGGACCACACTGTTCGCAGATGTATGTTTATCTCATCAAGCACTGAACAGGAAAATTGACCATGGCAATAAAACTAGCAGTTACTGTCAAGTCTTTGTTTCCAAAGGTGCTCAAAAATAGTTTTCTGAAAAATATGTCGTCGGTTGTGCTTTTGGACGAAGTTTTAATAGAGCCCTAATGATCATTGTCAATGAATCAATATACCTATATACAGTCAAACCCGGTTGGCTCGAACTCCACGGGACCGGCGAAAAAACCGTAAGCCCTCGATAAATTCGAGCTAAGCGGGAATGTTTATATTCAGTAGAAAAAAATATGTCCTTAAACGTCCATTTCGAGCCAACGACGAAATCGAGCCAAGCGAGTCCGAGGCAACGGGGTTCGTCCTCATACATGTTATACATGTAATGACTGTCAATCAATTATGTTGAATCTCTTTGTGTTCGTTATGCCATTCTTAATGATTCTTCTCAATACTGTTAATCATTTATCATCATACTGTTTCCTATACTTTAGCAATAACGGGCCGATTGTTCTGAACTTTGTTAAAGTTAACAACGTTGTTTACCTCTTCGTTGTTAACTTTCAACTCGTTACTGCTCTGAAAGTTTAATTGATACAATTGTGATCTGTAGTATTTTTAACAACGGATGTGAGACAACTTGTTTAGCTGTTCTTGTTTATATTTTAACATGAGAAAACATCTACAATAGTTTATACGTTAACAACGATTGTTTTAATCACGCTGTTAACTTTAATGAAGTTCTGAGCAATCGGCCCATTGTGTTATTTCATATTTTTTATACAGTGTGCAACAACTTACTCGATACCTCGTTGATTTAATGCAAAAATTCATAATTACCATGTACACATCTGCAAATATTTGGTATAATAAGATGATTACATATGTGTCAAGACGATGTTCCGAGTTAATGTGTGTATTTCTTCATAACCTTTTTATTCTGTTCTGTTCTGTTCTGTTTATTACTAACAGTCTAAAGTCCAAGACTCAGACTCAGACTCAGTGAAAAACACTTTCATCAAATTTCAATGAACCATCTTTATTCCATTCGTTAACAGAAATAAATGTGAATAATTGTGCAAATTCGCAAAGTATCAACATTCAGAAAATTTCATCATCAAAACTCAACTAGAAAGAAAGTCAATGAAATGAAGATTTGCAATTTTGTGCCTTGAGGCTGAACTCGGACTTGAGACTGTTCGTAATCTCTGTCCCTATTCTGCTTTGTTCGGTTCCTGTCTGCTTCTGGTCAGATATATAAAAGTCATTTAAATTGTCAATAAGAGTTCTACTTTGAACTCAGACTTGAGACTGTTCGTAATCAATCTGTTCTGTTAAGTTCCTGTCTGTTTCTGGACAGATATATAATAGACATTTAAATTGTCAATTTAATTTCTGCTTTGAACTCAAACTTGAGACTGTTCGTAATCACTGCCACTGTTCTGTTCTGTTCTGTTCTGTTCCTGTCTGCTTCTGGTCACTGATATATAATAACCATTTAATCTGTCAATCAGATTTCTACTCTGAATTCAGACTGTTCGTACTCTCTCTCTCTCTCTCTCTCTCTCTATATATATATATATATATACCCCTGTTCTGTTCTGTTCCTGTCTGCTTCTGGTCAGATATATAATATCTGTCAATCGGATTTCAAATCTGAACACAGACTTGAGACTGTTTGTAACCTCTACCCCTGTTCTGTTCTGTTTATGTCTATTTCTGGTCAGATATATAATGATCAATTAAATTGTCAATCAGAATTTTGACACGCGCCATGAATGACACAAACTTTCGTTGTTTTATATCAAAAACTAAAACGAACGAATGCGTAACGAAGTAATTGATCATACGTATGTCTGATGGGCGATGAAATGATGTTTAACATATATTTTTAAAGCGTTTATAAACATTTACAGCCTCCATGACATGTCGCCTCTTGCATTTGATATGCTCGTGCGACTTTCTTAAAATATATCCTAATAAGTAAAAAATTAAGCTTACGCAAGGATTAATAATTATTCAAATGCATTTAAGCGAGCAATGCAAAAAATTTCTGCATTAAACATCAAAGGAGCTTCATTTCTTTCTGTGCATGCGTAAGACGTCGGTTTAATCTGTAAATTGCTATCATTTTTTTTATAAACCACAAATGTAATGTCATATATCAAAACAGATAAATGCGGCGGATTTTTTTTCTAATTTAAAACTTTAATATCAAAGGCTTCGCTTTTCAATCTTATATCATGTAATTTTCATTTTTTGAAAAGATATGCAATACATTAGCGACACCTGTGGAAATATTTTCTATTTTATTAAACTTGAAATGCACAAAACGAAATTATGATTAGCGCTATTTGAGGCAAAAAATAATACAATAAAGATTTTATGAATACAGTTGCTGGCATAAATCATGGCCTGGTTAGTTTCAATTGATTTTCTATGCTTGTCATCTGTGATTAGTCAGCTGGGATAAATAGGAACATTATTCCATAAATATAGACATCAGTTTAATAACAAATCCCTAAAAGTCGCAAGTATTTAGAAAAAGAAAAGAACATATTTAAAAACATTTCCCATCTTTATGGGAAACGCCTTATTGACTTTTTGAAGAAAAGATCCATACACGGCGCTCTGTGTGACTTCTGTAAATATTATTGCGGAAAGTCAACAAATCTCCAAACCCGAACAATGCAAGGCTGTCTTTTTAACTTAAAATCCCGCGAGTTTCCTTTTCTATTGTGTAAACGATTTCATCCGATATGTCGATTTTAGACCACAATCGTCCTATTATTGATGCAGCGAATTAAGTAATATTTGCCACTTAACAATATTAAACCATTTCTCATATCTGCTGCTAAATCGGTTAATGTTTGTTTTTAAGATAGCTATCGCTTTGATATTTATGAAAGTTTCCGAAACAAAATACTCCAAGTACAAAACTAAACACAACAATATTGTGGGAATCTTTCTTGATTAGCAAATAAGGCCCAGTTCTGTCCCGTGAATTGTAAGGAAAGGATCGAAATTATAGCACGAGAATTTCATTATGATCTACAGTCGAACCCCGTTCGCTCGAACTCCCAGGAACCGGCGAAAATATTTCGAGCCTCGGAAAATTCGAGCAAAGCGGGAATGCTTACCTTTAGTATTATGAAATCGTTGCTTTACATCTAGTTCGAATCAACGAGGAATTCGAGCCAAGCGAGTTCGAGCTAACGGGATTTGATTGTATTCCATTTTCTTATTTCGATGTATGAAGAGGTATTCAAATAGGGCCAATAATATATGTGAGGTTAGGGTTCATCTTGTCTAAAAACAGGTAGGGTAGGTATCTTCACTATAAAGCTATATAAACTACGTAATTAAACTCTCTCTTTCACACAAACACGCACGCACGCACACGCACGCACGCACGCACGCACGCACACACACACACACACACACACGCTCCCACACACACGCACGCGCGCGCACGCACCCCCCGCGCGCACACACACGGACGCACGCACATATTACACACACGCATAATATAGGTAGGGTCGGGTAACCCGAACCAAAATTATTTTTAAAGGCATTGGCTTCCTTTCTGTAGTTGAAAGCAAGTCCGGTGGATTTGCCAATGACACTTGTTCAAAATTTCTACATATAAATCAATTTGCAAGTGCTTCAAGATTGTTCGGTTTGCAATATTTTTAGACCGACTTTTCAAAGATCTGTATCTTATTTCAAAAAGCCTGCAAGCAAAATATGGAGCCCACGCGACGCATAAATTAACAAAAAAGATTTTTGGCTTTTACTGGTTGATATGATTTATAATATCCACTTAAAACCAGGATATTGACATGTTAAAGTAATTCTTAATTAATTCTATGGAAAGTTTAAGCAAACATCCCTGATAAAAAGTAAAACCTCCGTCGTACAATACCATGAGTAAAGGAATCTAATTTCAAAGATAAATATTTTAATAAACGTCAAGCTTTCTCCTAATGGACGCAATTATGCTGTGAGGATTTGTCAAGGATTATATTTGCTAGCCATGACTTTGTCAGTTTGCTTTGCAGTATTGTATCTGTTTAAAGTGACACTCTTATTCAAAATTAATACATACACATGTATTACAAACTTAAATTTTGAGTGACAAACCTTTAACTACTTACTAAATAATGCATTATTGGAAAATATTAATTACTGATAACACGATTGTAACCATGTATTAATAGCTGAATTCGCAAAAGTATTAAATGTCTGGTGAATGCTAAACGATTTACTGTGATCAACTATCGTCCCATAAGGTAGAAATATCGTGTTTTCTGCATCTTTCTTTCAAATTAACCTCAGTATCCTTCATACGAGCCATTGTTTTCGACGTTTATACATCCGTTTTGGTATATTTAAACAACTGTAGCATGTGTGGTAAATCTTATTTGGGAGTAAGAGTGCATCTTTAAGGTATCTGATGTTCTGTAATGTGAACTTATAATGCTTGACGACCCAATACTATTTTTGTTTAATCATTTGAAAGTTTTTTATGAGTATGTCACGGTATCGCTACCTATGCAGGTGTTGAGAAGGTGTGTAAGCGGTCCGGTAGCTCAATCGGTACAGCACTCGCCCTGTAAGCGATGTGTCCCGGGTTCGAGCACCGATCTGGTTGCACATTTTTCTCACCCGGCAACAATGGCGCCCAACGAGGGACCGTGTCTGTATATATACTCAATATCGCGGACATAAAATATGTACCTTGAACTGGAGACAAAACCAACAGTGACCTCAAGGTAATGTGACCTTGTCCGTTCACCTATTGATCTCAAATTCGTTAGGTGTAATCTTCTAGTCATGACCAATTGGCATACCAAGTATGAAGTTTCTTGGTGCAAGTATTCTTTAGTTATTTAGCGGAAACCATTTTGTTCAGCTCAAGGTCACCGTCAACGAATCATTTTTACCTGAAGGTAAACGCGACCTTGACCTCTGACCTACATATTTCAGTATCATAACGCGTCATCTACTAGTCATGACCACCTCGAACACCAAGTATTAAGGTCCTGGACCTAAATGATCTTCAATTATTTAGCAGAAACCGTTTTGTTTCAGCTTAAGGTCACCATGACCTTGACCTTTGACCTTCTTATCTCAACATCAGTAGGGGTCATCTAATATTGTTCATCTGCATACATATTAGTATGAAGTTCCTGGGTCCAAGCTTTCTTTAGTGATTGAGCGGAATCAAAGTGTTACATACGAACGGACAGACGGACGGGGCAAAAACTATGTCTCCCAAATAATGGGTCGGGAATATAATAAAATGTTTAAAATTGTTTTTATTGGCCTTCAAATAGTGATCTATTAGTTATTTTACTACCATTTCAATTGAAATAAAGAACAACAAAAACAATGAGAATAAATTTATACTGTTTTCTGATCAATTATTTTACAAATTAGAAATCAATCAGCAAAACATTTTCATTCATAGTATGAAAAACTTATATTGGATCATTAGGCAACCAAATTTAACTTTTTCTCATGGCTCTAAATGATATGACAAATTAATTTGTACATTGGATAACTTCAGATAACTTTTATGCACAAGTGGTATATTTCATTTCATTTCAACAGAATTGCAGTGCAGATTGAAATACCACATTGCAAGCATAGCATCTTGCAAGCAGGTGTGAGTAACTTGAAACTGTTAATACATATTAACGAAGTCACATTTATGCATAACATTAAAAAACAAAACATCAACATATGACACTTAAAACATTCCATATTCCGTATTTCTCATTTAAACAAAATTCTCCCCTTCATAAAATAAAACTGTCACTAATGCCCATTTTTTAAATTATATTAAATAGATAATCAAGGTTAATCATGAAGGGGTGTAACTAAGAATGACTTTATTTGAAACATATATAGTTGTCTCCCCTAGAATATGACAATTGTAACAATAACAATTGTAACTATAAGAAAATGTGTTATATATTTATAAAAAGATATTTGCAATCACGAATGTAATCATGGCTTAACTTAAAACAATGAGATAAAGCATACAGTCATTACATTGAATGTTCCATTCAATATGCATGGAGTTCATAAAGGTCTGCCAGCACCCATTGGCTGCATTATAGCTTTGCAAACCAAGTGCTCTTTCTGATTCATGCGAGAAAGCTTTCCTGGGTTTTAAGCTTCCAGAACTACCCTCTAATGTTGATCATCAGTTCAGGGAGCTATACTTTCGTAGAGGTGTGAAAATTTATTTATACTCGCACTCGGGCCTTGCCCATTCGGCGAGTGCTCCGTTAAGATTTTTAGTCATTTTAGGTTTTTGGAGCATAGTGCACAGACAGAATGTAACCCTGGTTAGAGCTACCCTGGTTCTTAAACGTGCACCAGTGTATAGCACTGCCAAAAGGGACCCCCATTTAACGTCCCTCCCGGAACACGATTAGTATTTTTATACTTTTATAATGGGGTGGTATTCAATATATAACAATCCTATGTCATACATCATTGACTTCAATCAATCTATTGGTCAGTTATTAGTAACAAATAATCCGATTAGCTACATCGTTCTAAGATCCAATAAAGACCAATATTGAATACCAGTCCAGGGTACCATATTTCAATTTCTTTCAGTATGACATAGTCATGATTGAACCAAGGATCTTTTAGCCCGAAGCGAACACTCTACCACTGAGCTATTGGGGCAGTTAGAAGCAATAAATAATATGACATACACTTACAGTAAAATTTCGGAAAAACTGTATTTTCCTTGTTTATTTTGAAATGTTTGCTTTATTCGTTTAAGTCATTCATATATAGATTTATAAGTAAAATATATAAAATATAAATATTGCACATGTAATTCAACATTATCAATAAACACATACACTGAATTAACATCATTTATAAAATTCATACATTGTAAAGTTATTTTTTATACAAATTAACAAATAACAGGCCAAAACTGAAGTTTGGTTTATTTCTCGATTCAGTTTCAATTTCTTTGTGAAGGTTAAAACATAAAAACAAAGATTTTTGGTGTCTATAATTTTTCACGACCAATTACAAATATGTTTTAATGCATTAAGGTAAAACATTGTATTCAGATTTGTTTTACATGTATTCTGATTATTAACAGGGAATAAAACTTGGTCCTCTAACCAACACTTACATATTAACAGTCACCATTTCACAACAAGGAACTTTGGCATTAAATTGGTAGTATCTAACTGGAAATAATTTTCATTGCTGTTCTCAGAGTAAGTTAAACTATATTACCACATGAAAAAATCAATTCTGATAAAAATCAACAATGGTCCAAAAACCTGTGATGCAACAGATATATATATAAAATTATATATACAGTCAAAACCAGTTGGCTCGATATTGCTTGGCTCAATTTCCTTGTTGGCTCAAACTGGATGTGAAGGTACTATTTTGTTTTAGTCTTTGTAAGCATTTCTGATTGGCTCAATATTCGCGAGGCTCGAAGCATTTGGCTGGTCCCTGGGATATTGCAGCCAACAAGTTTTGAATGTAAATCATTTTCATCACACATGCATCATTTCTCCCACACATATATACATGTACATTTTAAGCTCTCTTGTATCACAGAATGTTTGGTGTTCACAGGGACTTTCCACCAGGCACAACAGCGACGACGATGATGGCAACAAACAGTAGTATGATTACCACCCAGAAACCTGTTAAATATTAACAAACATTGTCACATAGTTTTACTTGCAAAAAAAGAAATGTACGTATAAATGTTACTTGGCCAAAGAAAACATTAGCCAACAGAAGTCACCATATCCAAAAGCTGCATGTATCTTATTTGTTGTCATATTACAATTTCTTGCCACTAAGGATTGGCCAATACAATATACGTAACATTGTACACAATGTTTCACCAAAGATTTATATAAGGGATGTCAAAATGAACGGCCTGGGAGGAGTGTTGTTTTTCTTAGTATAAATTTAATTAACTGATGGTGCAATTTGACGTTAATATCTTAATCTTATTAGGTCAAAAAGTGTAAATAAATGAAACTCAAAATGATAAGAAAACACAATTTGTACATATACACAGTATTCCTAATGATTCTTTTTTAATATCTAGATACCTTGTATCACACATTGGTCTTCTCTTGACAAACAAGGGGTAATGTGTTAGAATTGCATCAGAATAAGAAACTACACATGTCAGCCGATGAATCTTATAACAGAAGACAAGGGATTGAAAATCAATCTAAAATCATAATGATTCAAGCCATTTAGATCAACTTTGATAATGTAATCCAAATAAAAAAAAAAATTCATAGAGATGTTGTAAATAAGTGAAGAAAACTATGAATGAACAGGAAGGAATTTTTTTCTAATAATTTGTACTGTTCTTCAACTCTTCTTGTTATAGAGATTGTATCCCCAAACTGATAATAAATCCCATGATGAAGCAATCGATAATCGGTGAGCTAAATTGTAATCCATCCAAATCCAACAATATCCGATCAACATTTTTACCGGTACATCAGAGTTTTGTCAAAAGAGAACCATGATAAAAAACTGTGTGTCAAACACATTTGAAATAACGCCTAAATGGTAAATTCAACGTACCGCATGTAGCAGACTTCCTGTCCACTATTCTGATGTGTCTTGTCTCCTTGATCAACCGCTGTCCCGTACGGTCAGTGTGATCAATGATGTCATCAAGTATTTCTGCAAAACACACAGTTAAAAGTTCAAAGAGTACTTTGTCAGATCCATAAAGGATACTTTTGTGTATACTTTCATTTGGCATTTAAGGAGGCACCTTGACAGATATATGTTTTGTTTAAAAATTCATTTACAGTTTATATTCCCTTAGTATGTCCTTGACACCAAAAGAAAAGTTTTAGATACACAAGAATTTATACCATTACTTTGTTTGGGAAAACCTACAGGTAACATATATATATATATATATATATACAAAACAATATTAGAGACAAAATTTTAAAACACTTCATTTAAAGCTGCACTCTCACAGATTGACCATTTTTATTTTTTTTGTCTGGGGCCAATAAGACAAAATTTGCATAAATGTCTGAAAACCAGTGACCAGACCAAAAGATCAGATCGCAGTTTATCATATCAACGTTCAAAATTGATATTTATGGCTAAAAGCATTACTAACGCTTAAAGAAAATTTACTTTTCCGGCAATTTTCCAAACAATTGAGGTCTGTTCAATGGTGAATCATCTTATATGACTGAATTGTAGGAACTGATACCAAAATCAGCTGATTCTGAGACAAAAACTAAAACTAAAGCCAAGACTGTCAATCTGTGAGAGTGCAGCTATAATAAGTACCATCAAAGGAATATGAGAAATATTTCAAACTGTGATTACCATTCTGCTGTCCAACCTCATTTCCGATGTCCAGGGCCATGTTCTTCTGTCTTGATATCACATTTGACAAAGCATCCAACCCACGATCTTGCTCTGAAAATGGAAACATGATTATGGTATTATTTTTTAAATGCCTGGTACACACACTGGTGATTACTGGCGATATACCAATTGATGCATCACCATTTGCTATACCCTAGGTCAACAATTCCAATCAACATCTTATAATTCTGTTGCCGTCATGTTCTGCTTCAACTTATCGTCATAATTGATCAAACATCAGATGACAAGCGCATTGTTTTTCCCACCATTTTAGGAATGGGGCAAGGGCCTTTGGGAAAAATGTGTCATTTTGACTAATGTTTGGAAGACTTTGGAACAGTGTGAACTGCTGTAATGTGAACTGTTCAAGGAATGGTTTACATGGCTAATCTACCTCTGTAGTGTGAATTGCTAAAGGAATGGTTTACATGGCTAATCTACCTCTGTAGTGTGAATTGCTAAAGGAATGGTTTACATGGCTAATCTACCTCTGTAGTGTGAATTGCTAAAGGAATGGTTTACATGGCTAATCTACCTCTGTAGTGTGAATTGCTAAAGGAATGGTTTACATGGCTAATCTACCTCTGTAGTGTGAATTGCCAAAGGAATGGTTTACATGGCTAATCTACCTCTGTAGTGTGAATTGCCAAAGGAATGGTTTACATGGCTAATCTACCTCTGTAGTGTGAATTGCCAAAGGAATGGTTTACATGGCTAATCTACCTCTGTAGTGTGAATTGCCAAAGGAATGGTTTACATGGCTAATCTACCTCTGTAGTGTGAATTGCCAAAGGAATGGTTTACATGGCTAATCTACCTCTGTAGTGTGAATTGCCAAAGGAATGGTTTACATGGCTAATCTACCTCTGTAGTGTGAATTGCTAAAGGAATGGTTGACATGGCTAATCTACCTCTGTAGTGTGAATTGCTATAGGAATGGTTTACATGGCTAATCTACCTCTGTAGTGTGAATTGCCAAAGGAATGGTTTACATGGCTAATCTACCTCTGTAGTGTGAATTGCCAAAGGAATGGTTTACATGGCTAATCTACCTCTGTAGTGTGAATTGCCAAAGGAATGGTTTACATGGCTAATCTACCTCTGTAGTGTGAATTGCCAAAGGAATGGTTTACATGGCTCACCTACCTCTGATTATTTGCTGCTGATGATCCCGTAGCCCCATATTGCCGATACCATGGAACTCTGCGGGTTCTTCCCTTACACCCCAAGGATCGTCAGAGCCTCCAGCCATCAAACCAGCCCTAAAGAAATCACAAATGTACATCTAATTTGAGGGCTATAGGATATTGTATGATCTCTTACTTTCATGATATTCCAATTTTCAGAACTTTACAAGATTGGTGATATTGTATTTACCAACAAAGCCAAGTCTAAGACCTAACTAGTACATGAAATGGTAAGTTGCATACATGCCATATTTCTGGAGACCTCCCCAATGGATTTTGTTCATGAAACTAAGCCAAGGGGATTTTATAGGCTTCTTAACAATACATCAGTATCTAATACATGCTATATTTTTGGAACACTTCGAAAGAGATTTTAATTATAAAACCCTCTGGTGCTGTCTCTTTCGATATTCTAATTCTTAAAGCACTTATTAAACTAGTATTTCTTTTCTACTGAAAATCACTCTACTGGGTATGTATATTTTTTATTTTTTAAATTCAAGGGGATATTCGTTCTGCTCTGACAGACCAAGGGATGGATATAAGTTCCATGTACCGATAATTCATCTTCAGAAATACGTAAGCTAAAATGGCTCAAAGAAAGCCCTGTCAGCCTACCTTGACTTGCCATCGTTAGGCATATAATTTGCATATTTAAGCTAAAATGGCTCAGCCTACCTGGACTCGCCACCCTCATTCCTGAAAGCTGTCTCCAAGTGTTTCTCCTTTGTAATCAGTTTATCCATCATCCCTTGTCTACGATCAACCTCACGCTGAGTGCTGAAAAACAAAGGTCATTTAACTTTACAAAAGATACAAGTTTAGTGTTTCCAGAGCTGACCTGGTTGTCAAGCATTTACCACATTATTGCTACAATAATTTCATGCCATTTTCTCAACTAAAAACAGAGGAAAATTTATTTCTTCTTCAGATTTGTTCCAACAAACCTGGTACATGTATTTGGTCGAATAGTTAAACCACTTGCTTTGATGAAATAAATTTACAGATTCAATTTACTCAAGACATAGCATTTTAAACATAATGTATTCTTTTTACTTGACCAGTTTTTGCTGTTAATTATGACTACCGGTATGCCAACAATTTATCTTAGTGTCAATGCTCATGTCTCTGCTTACTTAGAATGTTAGTGTTTCCTCCAGGATTGATAAAGGGTATGGTATTTTCCCCCTAAAAGAGGCACATAGGAGAACATATTTTTTATCATTTACCTAAAAAGGTACCCTGGTTTAATCATAATATTAGTTTTGCATTGATATTAATTTATATATATACATATATTGAAGAAGCTGTCTCAAAACTTCTTATGAATCTGAATGAACCAGATTTTTTTCTGAAAAAACAACAACTGCCATTCCAATAAGTCATTGATTGGTTTATTTAAGAGGGTCCGCACATGTGATCATGACTTGTATAGAGACATTGGCACCAACACTAATAATGTCGTGATAGAAACATTTAAACCAACACTACGGATATTTTGTCAATATAATGATTCAATACAGGAAAAATATATAATAATTATGACTTGGTAGTCTAACAACCAGTCCTATTTAGAAATAGATGGTTATGTGTTAAACACACACATTCTTGCTAACTGGGTTTGCTTCTCGGCCTGGAGGTGTGTTTGGTTTGTGATCACCGAGCTGTAGAAGTGGATTTTCTCCGGGTACTCCAATTTGCCCCACAATACAAGACCACACACTTGTGTAAAGCAATCATGCCAGCAAAAGTCATTCACATTCTGTTGTTATGACTTGTTTGGTATTTGTTGTAAAAAGTTAAATATAAACTTAAGCAAATCTAATACTTTCGGGGAGTTCATTGACCTAAAGGGCTTAAACCATTTCGGTAATGGGTTTTGGGGCGCTTTAGAGGTCAAAGGGGGCGGAGCTCCCTGCCACAAAAGTAAAACTGGCTTTTAGAAGCCATTTTGAGGGAGGGATCTCAAAATTGAAGCAAGCTGGAGTGTAAATACTGGTACTAACAGGAAATATGGCCACCTAAAACAAACCAGATAACCTTTTAAATCGTATGAAATTATGATAACATTTCTTTTTTTTTAAACATGTTTTCCTTCCTCTTTTTGGTCCTTGTCGCCATAAGATCGGCGGAAATCTGCAAATCCACAGACAAATCACATCCCAGACTTTACTTACATGTGGTATGATGATGTTGCCCTGATGAGACCATTTTTCAGCTTCTCAACATCTCCAGAAAATTGCTTCATAGAAGACCGCACTTGCGCCGACAACTGTTGCAGAAGTATATAAAGATATTAAAGGTATCCAATGTAAGTACAATTGTTAATTTACCTAAAGGATGAACAAATAGGTGGAGAAAACACAGTATTTCTACCTTAGGAGATGATAGTTGATCACAGTAAATGTTTTAGGACCCACCAGTCATTTAATATTTATGTGTTTTACGAAGAATGTAATGATGAAAGTAAGTAAGTATCTATCATGTGTTTCCGGTACGGATAGAAAAATCTGACCTGAGGGCATGCGCGTAAGCCGGTAACAAGGCTTGCCCAGTGCCAGAGTCGGATTTTTCGATCCGTACCTGAAAAACATGATTTATATTTTTCTCGATACCTTAAATTATGAATTTGTGGAAAAATTGAAGTAGAAAAACACTATTGTACATTGCACCAAAAAGCGCGTTCGACATTTTGTACTGACATCACAAAGCGCAGTAATTTTAAATCTCTATTGATGTCAAATAATTCCTCTAAAAATCGCGCTTTTATGATTATTTATTTTCAATTTTAATTAAAAGTATTGCATACTTATGTTTTTAATTGCACTTTATTGAAATTGCATAATATACTTTTCATAAACCATACAATAAAAGAAATAAGAAGTGGCGCGGTGTTGCACGTGACTCATCTTACATAGGGGTGTAAGAAGGGTTTTTCAAGCACTGGTCACATGACCGGAAACACACGTCCGGTATGCAAGAATAAACTGTAATTAAAAACACTCAATTCTCAAGAAGAAAATTTATTTGAAGTTTATCCAACCTTTGTATATGGTTTGCTGGTCCTGTTGTGTTTATTTCGCTCTGTAATCTTTTCCATAATATCCTGCCCCAGCTGGGCACAGCGATCGTAGTCTAACAGCCTGTGGTAAAGAGGGTAATTAATAAATACTGCTGTCATCAAAATTAGAATTTTTGATGAACAAGCATTACTTTTAATATGAATCTTTGCCATGAAAAACAATTTTTTTGAAAATCCTATAATGTATGGTCAGGATACAGACCGGACAGGGATCATTTCAACCTTTGGCCTCTAAGCTTGACAGAAAAAGCACTGAGTGATAAAAATTGTGTTAGGTTGATTTTGTAGCAATGTGTTTTTCTCACACAAGTATGTTTCTGAGTAATCACATAGCAAGTTCCAAAAGATAAAATTGGAGTATGAACCATTTGAAATGTTGCTTGATGTTTGACTAGTGTGATACGCATTTCAACATCAACACTGAATACAACATTGGGATGGTAAACAAATGGTTAATTGACAATATTATTTAGAAATTATTTTTTTATGGGAAAATCAATTATTCTCAGTTTTGTGCTGTATTTAATAGTTTAGGAACATGACATCTTTTTAATTTTATTTCATCTGAACATGAAATCAGTCTGTCTAATGGACCGAGTTCCTTTACAATTTTAGTCTGACCAAGTCCCAATTTAATGGTCAGGACTGTCAACCCAGATGTTTTTGCGATTTCTGCTTTAGGTTTATCAAAACAACATAACAACATGGTGTCATAATAGTTAATAGAATTTGGCCTTTCTAAGGCAGACACTTTTATTCTTAATCCGGAAAATGAGGAAGTGCGATTAAATAACTACGCTTTATGTTCAATAATGTTCTGTAGTTCATAACAAAGTCATAGTCAAAGTTTTTTATCAATACAATTTTGGACATCTAATTAATAAAAACTTTAGATACGCCTATGTTTTTTACAGAACATTAGGCAAACATATCCGGACAAGTTCGTCCGGTTATTAGTAATCATAATAATCTTAACAGAATTTGGCTACGAGAAAAGAGAAAAGTGTAAGTGCTGTCCTTGAGACAAAATATGTTCAGACTTTTATTCTTTAATCTATAATTGTTCTGATCATTGATTGTCTATGATATTTGGTATATAATGATCTCACCAAGAATCTGTCATCTTTGTGGAGCAGGCAACAGTTGCAAAAACATGAAGATCTAGGTGGGTTGTTTTTAAAGCCTAGTTTAAGTAATGCTTGTCATGTTAATACCCTGCTTTGCATCCCTGGTTTATAGCACTGTTGTCACAGCAGGAGTCATTTTCCTGTATTTGTTCAGGCTCAGGCCATTTAGAGAGTTTGACACTTTTATAGATATATTATAATCTCATTGACTCAATAATACATAACCAATTATTGAAAAAACAATACGCACACTGCAGCCAATGTATTTACGTATTATACCGAAGGTAAATAAATGATAAAATGGTAAGAGTTGAAAGTGTTTCATTCATTTATGTTGTTTAAGATGAATCATGTTCGTGGGCTATTATATATACCATTTAACGTTACTCTTAAGCATTGTAATACTAATTAATTATTATTTGAAAATAAACATATTAGAAGAGATGTGTTGTTCATTCATTTAATAAAACCTACACTACTGCACAGCATACACCATGTTAAATCATACAGGAAGACTATGATTTACTTCAGATATTGGTGATAAAGCTTTGATGATTTTGACTTTAGTTACAAAATCAGTTTAACAATTTTGATAACATTTGCAAAAAAAACAACCCGTACAGTTTTGCAAAAGTCCAAGAGCTTATTTGCAACGGGGCCAATGTTATAATGGTGTAATTAAATATCACAACCGTGAAAGGTTTAGAAGAAAACACAAAATAAAACCTGACCTCACTGGAAATTGAGTCTTTCAATGCTTAAAATTGAAAAGAAATCTCGAATGGAGGGTACACCCGTCCCCAGCAATGTCAATTTGCTTTCTACATGCCTGAAATTGGTCTCAGGTCATAGGTTAGAAATGGTGAAGATGATAATTGTTTATTCATACTCCCAGATCAGATAACTAGGTTTTTTTTCGGAGGATGGGGAATAAAGTGCAAATTTACGTAATATAGTGGATTAATTGTGCCTCTTTGACTTACCCGGGTGCAGGGTGATACAATGTATATGATCCATTGGATTTCACATGAAATCCACATGAAAAGTGAAATCCACTCATAACTCATTTTTTTACAAATATTTATTTGTATTGAACAAATATTGAATATGGTTCATCAATTAGGCATAATATTTCAAATTATTTTGAAATTGATAAAAATATGAAGTTACTTTAAACTTTTCGAAAAATGTACGGAAATCAACGTAAAATCCAATTTTCAAGCAGTAAGAACCACTAAGAAATCATTTATCATAAACAAATAAAAAAGTGGAATATACTTCACAAGCAGTTTATATATACAATTTAAATAAAATTGATAAAAAGATGAAGAAGTTATAGAAAAAATGTCCAGAAATCGACGTGAAATCCCCTTATCCACCCATAACCCTTTATGTTTAACAAATGTTTTTAATTGTACACATATTGGAACATGCTACAAAAAAGGGTTAATATTTCAAAATTAAATGAAATTGATCAAAATCGAAGGCGCCCTCGTCCATGGCCCTTTTTGTATTTAGTATATTTTGTATATTATTTGTTTATGTCTTAACTTTGTTTGCACTGTTATTTTTACATGCACTTGAATTGGTATACGTAATAAAACAGTTCTTAAAAAAAAACAGCATGTGCACACCCATCTCCGGACACCATAACAAAAAAATATATACACAAAATGAAAAAAACAACACATATAAGGGCAGTAGAGATCGGTAATTTGTAGACTACTAAGTTCGTGAATAATGCTGTAAAAAAGCGCAGAACGAGATGATAACACTGACAGCGAAACAGCGCGGTCCATTCAGTTTCCGCCGCCAATAGTTTTTAAAGGCATAACAGTCACTACTGTACAGTACGGTACATCCATGATCACCAACGTGTGAGGAACTGTTGTCTGTTTCGATCTATATCGAAGAAGTTGTCCTCACTTCCGGTTGTGGAAGGTCGCCGCACAAAAATGTCTGAATCAGCTGTAAAACTCGTCACCAATGCGGAACAGCATGCAAGAGGGGGGCCTAGGGTTATATTGCCAAAAGTGAACTGGCCCTATTATGGTGATGTGTATAACCCGAAGATTCATGGGACTTATGACCCTTCAATCAAGTATGGTCCCGCGAGTAAGTATCGGTGGGTGGGGTAAAAGTTATATATTTTTAGACGAAGTGAACCATATACCCACTGAACCACTGCCAAAGTGTGACGTTTCATAATCAAAGTGAACCACTTTAATATTGTATATTGGGGAATTCCTTCACGGGTGATAATCATGAGTGAAACAGTTATCAAAATTAGACTTTGTGTAAATAAGCCCAAATTCTAACATAGTGCTAGGCAACAACATTCTTAAGAAGACCTGGTTTATAAAATCCAGAATCTCAGCAAGCCTGGAAAGCATTTTACCAGTCCAGGGCTTGTGCTAATTTTAGTGTAAGACTGCTGACATATAATCAGATGGCAGTTTTTCATATTTATGTTGGAAAAGTGATGTTTTATGCCGAAGAACTCATTTTTTTTGTATGCATTATGCACCAGTCAATTGTAACCACAGCTCCCCGATGTCCGGGGAATAGTGGGGACTTTGACTTTTGGTCGAGCCAAACCCGGGTAAAATCCTTGCTGGAACGAATTGCTGGTTAAATCCCTGCCAAATCCCAGGGACCATAGGAAAGGACCATTCCTCGCTATTTTTTGCACAAAGACATCGCATTCACCCAGCACTGCGGGGCCTTCTGGAAGGTAAAAACATGGCCCATTTCCACGGCTATCCTCAGTAAACCCCCGGACCTGGGGTGGGGGGCTGTGGTTACATTTCACTGGTGCATTAGTAACGACTGTTACTGCTCTGTTATACTTTTTTGTTATTCCATTACTTTAAATGTACAAAAGATACTTTATTTTGTTTCATGCCTTCTCTCCGGAACTCCCAATGATACTTCTTGTTACAAGAAGGTGTTGAAGTTAGTGTATTAAACACATCCTGTAATATATATCTTAGTAGATCAATGCTTTCACATTATTGTGCTTTTTGTCCTTACAGAGCCAAGCATTTGGACATGGAAGATCAAGGACATCCCCAGCCAACTGAAGAATGCGGACAAAACAAGCCCAAATGTAATGAACACAATGAGCAGATGTAAGTTATGATCAATTTCATTCTTTTTAAAAATTGTTTGCAGTAACTGTTTGACAATTTCCAGACTGACTTGTAAGGCTACACTCACTGATTGGCAGTTTCGACAATTTATAAAAGATAATTCTGAGGTTGGCTTAATATGGCATCAGTGCCTTCAATTCAGTCAGTTTAGGTAACTCACAATAGAACAGATCTCATTAAGTGGAAAACTCCTGATCATTTTATTTTTCTAAACAAGTTAGGAACGCTTTTAGCCATAACTTTAAACAATCAATTTTCTGATGTTAATATGAAAAACAGCGATCTGATCTTTTGTCAGCATTCTCATATCACAGATTTCCGCAATAAAACAACTCATTTCAATGAAGAAAAAAACAGTTGTCAAAGCAGTCAAGCTGTGAGAATGCAGCACAGTATCGATAATCATGAAACTTAGTATTCAAAGTTATTACGGCCCTTTCCTATTTACTAAACTGTTGCAGTTTTTATATATGAAAGAAAATTGGAATGGAAATACCCAAATTGACTGGAAAACATCATTATTTTTCACAATTATGAGTAGGTTTCTTTAGGCTTCATTATTTTATTTCTACGATTTACTTGTGCATTTCCTCACTTGTCTGTTTTTATTTTCGTTTATCTTGCATTGAATGATTGAATTAAAAAAGAAAGAAATGTATGTTAGAATATTATTATCAATTATGACAAAATACATGTAGCTATCAATAGTTGCAGATATTGACCTTTCTGATTGATTTGGGATCATAATTGATAATGGTAACAACTTGGCTGCAGAGCAAATAGTTTCAATGCAGGCCTTGAATATAGTAACAGCCTGTTGCTTATGTGTATTAAACTGCCATAAAGCTGGTCATGTCTATGTTTGTTTCCATTTACTTCACCTACCATTTTTTAAACCAACCTTAAACCTTTTTATTGCTTTGAGGAATATTTTTATCATTTGTTTGAAAAAAATAAGATAATTCAACATGATGGACCCTATGAATACAATGCCAGTGATACTTGTACTGATTATATACTCAAAAATGTTCCCTTTTTGTGTAAAAGAAAAACCTGGAGCGTCTTTGCGTAATAAAAAAAAATTCTGACCTACCTACTCTATTTTTTGGCGGCATGAAACTGTAAACAAACTCATTTTTTTATGCCTTATTCATGATTTTTGTCTCACCTGAAAGAATCCTTTTTGCCATTCGCTGATTTTTCATTTGGTGCCATCAATATTTTTAACCAGGTTTTCACATAGTTGTTCGGGCAGGCGGGCGGCCGGCCGGGTGGCGTCAAACTCACTTATGAAACTGAATAACTTCAGTAAGGGTTGACATATCTTGATCAAACTTGGTCTATAGGAAGAGTTTATGGATACCTTTCATGGGATTGCATGTTGGGTCCCTAGTTTTTATGACAGTAACATCCAGTAAAAGGTGCTATAAGCTCTGATTTGCTTGTATCTTTACATTCAATTATCCCATTTTTTTATGCCCCCTTTTGAAAAAAGTGGGGTATATTGTTTTGCACATGTCGGTCGGTCGGTCTGTCGGTCGGTCGGTCGGAATACCAAATGGTTTCCGATCAATAACTTGAGAACGCTTTGACCGAGGGACCTCATACTTGGTATGTGTATTGGTCATCACCAGCAGATGAACCCTATTGATTTTGAGGTCAGTGGGTCAAAGGTCAAGGTCAGTGTGACCTTTACATGAAAAACGGTTTCCGATCAATAACTTGAGAACGCTTTGACCCAGGAACCTCATACTTGGTAGGTGTATTGGTCATGACCAGCAGATGAACCCTATTGATTTTGAGGTCAGTGGGTCAAAGGTCAAGGTCAGTGTGACCTTAACATGAAAAACGGTTTCCGATCAATAACTTGAGAACGCTTTGACCCAGGACCTCATACTAGGTAGGCTTATTGGTCATGACCAGCAGATGAACCCTATTGATTTTGAGGTCAGTGGGTCAAAGGTCAAGGTCAGTGTGACCTTTACATGAAAAACGGTTTCCGATCAATAACTTGAGAACGCTTTGACCCAGGAACCTCATACTTGGTAGGTGTATTGGTCATGACCAGCAGATGAACCCTATTGATTTTGAGGTCAAAGCTCAAGGTCAGTGTGACCTTAACATGAAAAACGGTTTCCGATCAATAACTTGAGAACGCTTTGACCCAGGGACCTCATACTAGGTAGGCTTATTGGTCATGACCAGCAGATGAACCCTATTGATTTTGAGGTCAGTGGGTCAAAGGTCAAGGTCAGTGTGACCTTTACATGAAAAACGGTTTCCGATCAATAACTTGAGAACGCTTTGACCCAGGGACCTCATACTTGGTAGGTGTATTGGTCATGACCAGCAGATGAACCCTATTGATTTTGAGGTCAGTGGGTCAAAGGTCAAGGTCAGTGTGACCTTAACATGAAAAACGGTTTCCGATCAATAACTTGAGAACGCTTTGACCCAGGGACCTCATACTAGGTAGGCTTATTGGTCATGACCAGCAGATGAACCCTATTGATTTTGAGGTCAGTGGGTCAAAGGTCAAGGTCAGTGTGACTGTAAGCTGAAAAAAGGTTTTCTGATTGTCCATATTTTTTTAATGCATGCACAGATGATTGGGATTGATGTATAAATGTTTGTATAGAAATGATTTTCTTTATGTTACTATTTTAGTTGGGCATTTATTTGCCTTCTTAAGTTATCATAAGTAGATGACCTGCCTCATATGCATCCAATGACAAATCAGCTGTCATTTCAGTCCATGCATATTTCATTCAATTGTCCAAATATTTCTGGCAACTTGGCGCTCAGGGGGCATAATGTTTGACAAACATCTCTTGTTTTTACTAAAGGCCACCATGCTTCATGTTAATATCAGTCGATCATTTTTCTTACAGGGTATTACAGAGTTACCAAAACACACTTGAGATGTACTAGGACACCAATCCGTCCCTATATCATGGCGGTTGCAGTTGTTACAGCTATCCAGTTCGGCTTGAAATTGGGAGTTAACAGTAAGAATATTTTTCAGTATCTGCAAAATGCCTAAACCTTTTTGAAAACAGTTAAAAGAGCACAAGCCAGAAATGGACTGTTTTGATTCCACTTTCTGTGCTGTTGCTAACATTAACAAACTAACTGAACAGACTATTGAACAAATGCTGTAAGGGAGAGCTCCTATAAGGCCAACATTAAAGTCAAATTATTTGCTCATGCCATTTCAAATTCACATTTACGTTGCAATCTTTATTAACATATTTGTTGAACATATTTAAATGAAGTGGTCTTTTAATTTAAACTATTTTAAACCACATAAAAGTCCCATTTTGTAATCCCGGAGCATTAATACATGTAAGATGTAATTTCAAAAAGTAAATCAGACAATAGCCTAACCACACTGCTGTTGATTGGTAGATTGTGTATCTGATTGTGATTCTTATCCAATGGTACAAATATTTCAGACAAAGTCCAGCCATGGAAGTACCACTGGTAACATCGAAGTGCTGTCTATCATAGGATCAGCAAGCTTGAACTACTGTGTGATTAGTTTGGACCATTTTTGTGGAATAAAGGGGAAACTTAGAAGAACTATGTATTTTGTACACATTATGCTGTTTGAGTTGTATTTGACCTCAGAATAAAGTTTCAAACGTGTGTTGTGATGTTGACAGTGATATTAGCTTCTTTCCTTTATATTTTGATTGCAATGTCATGAGAGCTGAAAGCTGATATTAATCACTTTGAACGACGTTTCCTGGGTAGAAAACATTACAGGTGACCTATTCAAAGGTACAGTATGTTGAAAGATGCACAAAAAACATAAATTTTAATGCTTCCTTACTTTACTTAAATTATCAACATCCCTATCTCAAAGGTCAAGGTCACACAGATTTGTCATTTCGGAATACTGCATATACAGATTAGTTGGGCCAGTGTTGAACGAGGAATTTTAAAAATAGCTGCCACATGTGTTTGGTACATTACATGTATATTCAGGCAATGTGTAGTATACAATATTGACCCTGACCCTTTATACTTTCAAGCTCAAGGTCACACTTAGGAATTTTATCCTTATGGAAAGCTGCATATATGCACATCTATACTGTTGGTCGTATCCCAGAGACTTATGCATAAATTGGTACATAGAGACAATGTGTGGCAAGCAAGACCTATGTCCCTTATTGAAAGTCAAGGTCACAATAAGAGTTGAATCAAGATGGAATGCTGCATATATGCACATAGATAGCATATCCTGCTTAAGGCTGTAACTTTGTCATGTAAAGGGGGTGTTCAAATTAACATGTGCTCGGTACTTAAAGGGATTTTTTTGCAGGCAAAACCCAGGACCCTTAGTTCAAGCTCATACTTAGTGTTTAAACGTTATGAAATGCTTCATATCTAAATATGGCCATGTCGTTGACATGCACATATTTTTTTTGCTCACCTGAAAACGAAGTGCTCAAGGATCGACGTGCTCTTGTGATAAGGGACTGTCCCATGTCCGTTGTCAACATTTTCTTTCAAACAGCTTCTTCTAATCCACCTAGCCAATTGCAACCAAATTTCACAGGAATGTTCGTTGGATTATCCACTTCCAGATTCCATACAACAAGAAATGTGGTAGCCATGGCAACCAAACACATGGCGACCAGAAAGAAAACATTTGGAAAAAAAACTCAGAAACAGTTGACCAGATTACAAAACAATTTCACAGAAATGATCCTAAGGTGGCTCATTATCAAATTCCTTCGAGCCATGTTTGTTCGTAAAAAACTTAGCCGAAAGGGGATGGAGCTAGTTTTTACTATATGACGAATACTTTCAAAATATTCTCCCGAGAAACTGTTAGCATGATTTCATAGAAATGTTCCTAAGGTGGCCCAATATCATATTACATCAAGTCCTGTTTGTTCGTGAAAAAAACTTGGCCTGCTCGGATGAAGATTAGTTCGAATAATTGAACGTAGACGTTTTTTTACGAATTTGATATGGCAAATCCTTTAGCGATTAGAAAAATCCTGTTTTGAATGTCTAGTATTTTAGACTAATTATTTAGGTTCAGAAAAAAACATTATAAATGGATTTTCAATTTATACGTGGCCACAGATTCCCCAATGGAAAGCGCGCGAAAACCTCGCTACTATTTTTATCTGTACCTAAACATATGCATTTTTTTGTTTGGCTTATTTAAATCAAATGAGTTAAACACGAAAATGCATTTCAATTGAACTTTTTGCATCAATCTACATTCAGTGCCTTTAACATTTCTACAATTACCAATACTTCGAATTATAACCATGTATCAACATTATAGGAATTGCTATACATGTACGTCCGTCGGCATGTCAAAATCTACAAGGTCACTCTTCCTTTTTATGGTTTCTAGAGCAATATTTCATGTCTCAGTCATACTTGTATTGCTAGTAACATGATTTTAAACTCAACAGAACTGTCGAGAAAATGTTAAGGCGTGTTTGGGTGCCAACTTAATATATTTTAGATTTCATTGCAATACTTAATGTAACAGCCAAAACATGGTTTTGCGTGATTGAATTGCTATTGTGTAATCATTTTATGAATTAAAAAAAATCTTAACGATTAAGAATAGGCAGCGAGCGATTCTTAATCATTAAGTATCACTTCAGGTCATCTTACTGACTTAGAATACAATCTAATAAGCTGACACGGAGTCAACGCAAAATCAGACACAGAGAGTGTGTTTCGGATGAATGGCAGTAAGTGGACCTTGAAACACCCGCGAAATTTGAAATTCTTAATGATTAAGCATAGTACTAATTGATATCCTACTTGCAATTTAATTGGGTGAAAATATATGTTGTTTTTTAAGCCTATGTATTTTCCCTCAGCTAGGAATAACAGTGTGCGATTTGTTTAAAGATCATTTTCACTCAATAAAGGTCAAAGTAGACCAATAGGGATATTATGGCCAGAGTTCGTGTCTTAGCCATAATTTTGCTACAAATAATGGTATTTTTATCAAAGTAGTCCAAATAGGAATTCCATAGCATATTATCTGTGTCACTATTGTGTTACTACTGTTTATTGTCGAAATTTTCATTAAATTCAATATTATTAACATTTTAATGAAAATTATTGTATAAAAATGGCCATCCTGACATGCCCCGACCGAATGCATGTTTCATATTCATGCGGCACTTTCTGTTTCTGGAGCCAACGAAAGTACATCGCCGGATACCCCCGATACACTACTACGCTATGTATCATTATGAACTTCCCGTTGCTCATAGTGTACTGTTCTTTTTTTCCTTTCTGAAAATAGGGAATTTCCCAGGCTCATTTTGGTCAGGGTCAGGGTCCGCCGCAGTACGCCCGCTAGGACAAAGTAGGGTTAAAATGCCCCGACTATAGGGTCCGCCGCGCGTTCTGCCGGCTATGACAAAGTAGGGTTAAAATGCACCGGCTAAAGGGTCCGCCGCGCGTTCTGCCGGCTATGACAAAGTAGGGTTAAAATGCACCGGCTACAGGGTCCGCCGCGCGTTCTGCCGGCTATGACAAAGTAGGGTTAAAATGCACCGGCTACAGGGTCCGCCGCGCGTTCTGCCGGCTAGGACAAAGTAGGGTTAAAATGCCCCGGCTACAGGGTCCGCCGCGCGTTCTGCCGGCTAGGACAAAGTAGGGTTAAAATGCCCCGGCTACAGGGTCCGCCGCGCGTACTGCCGGCTAGGACAAAGAAGGGTTAAAATGCCCCGGCTATTACTTTAGCGAATAATAACAATAGTTGACAACAACTTCTTAAAGATATATTTCGGTAATTGAATATTCGATCGAAAGAATTACCGAATATTCGAATATCAATTTTGCCATTCGTTTGCCTCCTATAATTAAGTGTAACGGAAAATGTACCGCGGTTGCCGACGATGACGAATGCATAGCATATACTTAACTGAATGGCATCGTGGCACCAGGAATATTATTTGAAAATAAATGTGGCTTGAAATGTCCAAATGGTATCAAAACTTCTGCCACACTAATCATATAAATTGTTTATAAGTCAACATTAACGATAAATTAATACGGAGAAACTTGAATAAACATAGGCTCCTTTATAGTTTGTCACACATCGAGATAAAAGTTCAGTCTCCGCCTTCAATTTCTTCTCAATGCCTTAAAGTCAGGTTACTTTTTAATAACTCTGTTTAATCAAATGGTATATCAAGTATTTACAGATACGTTTTAATACGTCTTTTCAAGCGTTTTCTTGTTTTGGATTAGATTCACACATTATATCGAAATCATGTTCTTTATTGGAGAAAACAATAATGAAAGCGTAATTAAGAGTGTACCTGAACAACCCCATTGATCTTGGATATTAAATGTGAATTTATAACGCGTAGTGGCACGGCATAAAGGAATGGATATTACGAGCGTTGGTCATCAATAATGTTAAGAATAATAATACAACTTCACATGGTGATTGTAATGTCTCAGACAATATTTCACTCCGCGAGTATATTGCTTTATGTTTAAGTGTTCTTTTCTCTGACTGGTTGCGATGCCGTGCAATGGATGCGAAATCTCCATCACGAAATCACAGCACGAGTGAACTTTGAACAGATTTTATTAAAGGAGCACAATATAGCACATTTACACTTGATAGATGCACATAAAATGGATTAAACGTAAGACATTGTAGAACATATCTGGGACCAATAACACATCATACTCCCAGAACATATCGAGTTTCCGTTTTGGACGTCGTCTTTTTAAACAGTGGGAGAACGTAATTTTGTTTCATTCAATTATTAAGTGAATATGGCGGATTTGTAAGGAAAAGTACCGATTCTGGTGTCAACTTTTGCCTGGTAACTTAACTTTCTCTTTAAATTTTTAAAATGGTCTAGTATGTGGCTAAAACATATTTTTTGATCGGCATCTTAGTTTGGTATCATAACTTAAAAGTTATTGAATAGTATGTGGGTTTCTATGCAATGTTACAAATACAAGTGTTGAATTCTACAAGGACCCATAAACCATTATTTTTTTGGTTTATAGGTCAGTAATTTGTATCCACATTTTTCGTATTTTCTCGGCTTTTCTGTGCATGTTGTGACTGTGCTTGCATGTATATATTTTTATTTTTCAAACTTGACGGTAATCACTCGACTGTACACGTTTCCTAGCCGATTTTCCCTTAACCAGCATGTTTATTACTTTTACATATACAGTACTTCATACTACAAGTAGCTTTCCCCTTATAGGAATCAGTGTGATCTGTAATGATATTATGATACTTCATTATACAGTTGTTCGAAGCCCGTGGTGACGGATTATAATGATCAGTAAATCTCGAGACCCTGGAAGGTCGGACGGTAGACCGATGCAGAAAGGACGAAATGACCCTATCGTGAACGATGGGGCACGGTATTCTGACAGAAACAAAATGGCTGCGCCCATGGAGAGCGGCGTTGATTTTGAAAATATTCCTCCAGAAATGGCGAAGTACAGAACGCCATTAGTTTCTCGGTATGCCAGTCCAGAGATGGCATATACCTTTAGCGAAATGAAGAAGTTTTCAACCTGGAGAAAGCTTTGGACATGGTTGGCAAAGTCTGAGAAGGTTTGTTTACATTCACAAATTTCGCATATGATAAATTGATATTGATAAGTCGCAGGTTACAACGATGATTATAGAGTAATTAAAGTCATTTCGTAACATTTTCCTTTCGCAACCACTCAGCCTTGCTAAAGCCTTTACCGTAGAGTTTGTCAATTCGAAACCGTATGGAAATCACACATAGAGTTATGCAGATAATATAGACGAAGAAGTGCTTTACCAAGCGCAGATAACATACACATGGATTGCACTCAGATAACAAATAATAAAAAGGATTTATCATATTATTTTAAGTCTACATTGTTCTTAAGTTCTAAACCAGACCAGTGTTTTTTTATTCACAGGAGGCACACAATATAAATTGTTTATTATGCTGTCTGTCCGTCCGGCAGTAACATTTCGTGTCTGGGCTATAACTTACTTATGCATGGATGCCTTATTTCAATTGGGGCGTGTCCTCATTGAGACGATGTGCAGTGACCTTGACCCCGGTCCATACCTCAAAGGTCAAGGTCACACGAGACATTTAAAGGTCAGGGTACACATACTGGTGTTTAAATGTCTCTTGTGACCTTGACCTTTGAGGTATGGATCAGGGTCAAGGTCACACGAGACATTTAAAGGTCAGAGTACACATGCTCATACCCACGCTATGACTTACTTGTGCATTGATGGATTTCCATATTACTTGGTACAATTAATGTCCTCATTGAGATGATGTGCAGTGACCTTGACCCGGGTCCATACCTCAAAAGTCAAGGTCACACAAGACATTTAAAGGTCAGAGTACACATGCTTGTACCCGCGCTATTACTTACTTATGCATTGATGGATTACCATATTACTTGGTACAAATGTTGTTTTCATTGAGACTATATGCAGTGACCTTGACCTCGGTCCATACCTCAAAGGTCAAGGTCACAGGAGACATTTAAAGGTCAGAGTACACATACTGGTGTCCGCCATATTACTTTATCGAAAATACTTAAGGCTTGCTCTTTCATAGATGTTATAAATTAAGGACTCATTTTCCTTCTTTTTTTAGCCAAAATAACCTTGACATTGATCTGACCTACACTTCACACAATATGATTACTTCAACAAATATCCTTTTATAATATGTTCATATATCCAAGAAAATTCAGGTTACTGATCAAACAACGTATTATCTGTATTCCCACTCTTGACCAATGGTTGTGTACAATTTTGGTCAGATTGTGTTGTTTTTAATTTTTATTGCATCACCGTGTATTGATCATTTTACTTTAATGATCAAAACAAAAATGCAAATGATAAAGGTACAGATAAAAAATATTAGAGATGTTTTAGCCCTTTTTAACGGTAATTTGTGGCCACGTAACCATCACAGTCCAACCCCATTAGCTTGAACTCCCAGGGACCGGCGACAAATACATTGAGCCAAGCGGGAAATGTTACATTCAGTAGAAAAAAATCAGTCCTTCACATCCAATTCGAGCTAGCAAGGATATCAAGCTAAGGGAGATTGAGCCAACAGGGTTCAACTGTAATTTAAAAATAAACATTTATAAAAGCTTATATTTTTAATCTGTACCTAAATCATATATGCTTTTTGTTTGTTTTTATGACAGTAGTTGAAAGTGTAAAATAATTGTCATAATTCCAAACTTGATCATGATGGGAAAATAGCCAGGATATACCCTGTCCATTACAACAATCAAAATCACTTAAGACTGTACAGGCACCTTGTTAATTATTATACTTCACCAATTATCATATTAACTTGCATATGCTCATATCAAAATGTGTTTTATATTAAATTTCCTTTATATGAATTAGACACTTGGGCTGAACATCTCAGATGAACAGATAGCTGAAATGGAGGCCAACTTGATGAACATTGACTTTAAAAGAGCTGCGGAGGAAGAGAAAAAGCGACGGCATGATGTTATGGCCCATGTTCACACCTTTGGTGTCTGTTGTCCAAAAGCTGCAGCAATCATTCATCTTGGAGCTACATCTGCTTTTGTTGGGGATAATACCGTATGTAGTGTACCATTAGTTGACTGTTAGTGATTTGTTTATAAATCTGCTTGAGAGACAACCATTGGTCCTAAGCCAACATCTGATTGTCCCAAGCATTACTTTCTGCACATATCAATTAAAGGATAACCATTGAGTATAGGACTTAGGATGCCCAGCGCAAGAATCATTCTTAACGACCATTTAAGAGAATACTGAAATTAAGGCCGTGTGTACACTTACACTTAGTTATTTGTATATACTAAACTGCATAAAGCATATGTTTTTTATATTTCTTCATTAACAATAGCAGTTTTTGAAACATATATATATGTGTAAGTTTTAAATCAACAACAGTTAGACTTTACTAACGTTTCTTTAGTGACTGACCAAGTGATGTATACAGTTTTAATTTTATGTTTAATGCACTATTATATGTTAGTATTTTATTGGAAATACTTTTTTAAACAAAAACTTTGATATAGATATAAAACAACATTTGTTGTGTTATCTTGCAGGATCTGATTGTTATGAGAGATGCATTTGATATAGTTCTGCCAAAGGTAGGTATTAGTATAACTATTAAACCATTTGAAATACTTCTTAATTGAGAGAATACATCTTGATCTTTTAGGATTGCTATTTGCTTAGTTCCTTAGTTTTTTTTGACAGGTGATATGTTAGTATTCTTCTAGGGATATTCAGGCTTGTGATTTATTTATAAATACCGACAGCACACATACTTTGTGACCTTTTTATGTGCCCTTTGTGCAAATAAAGGCACACATGTCAGGTGCTAGGTGCAGTCATGTGTCATGTACAAATCCTAGGTCCCTGTCTCTATTAAGTATCTATGTTTCAGTTGGCTAGATGTATTCAGAGACTAGCAGTGTTTGCAGAACAATACAAGAACCTGCCCTGTCTGGCATACACACATCTTCAGTAAGTTTGAATGGCAAGCATTTGTTTAAACAAGAGGCCCAAAAGGGCCTATGCTCTACTGGCATGGCTTTTGTGGTCATATCAATCCAGAGCATGTATGTATGGGTAAAAGGCAACAGACATATAGTTTATGTTTTGTGTTTGGGTTACCTGAAAACGTAGCACGTTCAACATCTGAGCCCAGAAAGTATTGTAAGCAGATTAGTTGCATGAACTATTTTAATATGTGCCAAGTAAAAGTCATCTGACAAAAAAAAAAATGCTTTCAAAACTGTACTCATAGTAAAATTTTCTGTAGTTTTAAAAGTTAAAAAAAGTTGGTCAAAAGGTCAAAGTCAAGGGCATCCTAGGACAACATTGATCAATTTGAACAAACATTCACAATCAATTGTGCTGAGATGGATGCACGAACACACAAAAAGATTTTCAAACCTTTCCAGATTTATGTTTACCAAACCTGTGAACCCTGGGTGTGGCCAGTAATGACACCAGGTGCATAACTTAAACATTCACAATCAATTTTGTTAAGATGAATGCGCAAACTACAGAACTTAAAGCTAAAAAATTGGCCTTTGGGCTTTCAACAAGAACAAGGCAGAGTAATTCACAAAATCAACTGCAAAAGCAAAAAGCAAATTGTCTCTCAAAATCCTAGACTTGCAAATTGTCTCCCTTAACTCTAGACTTGAATTAACATATACATGTAAACTTGGCTAAAAATAGAATTCGCTCATGCAGACCTGGCTAAAAATAGAAAGCATTTCTTTAAAACTTTCATGGCCCTTAATCTAGGCATTCATGGGCGGATCTTGCTGGTTTTCGAAAGGAACCAAGCTCTAATGGATATCTAGATACTGTACAAGTTTCATCGAGATATAATCAAAACTGAAGACTGTATCGTGTTCACAACCAATTGTTTACACAATAGCATTTTTTTATACTATCAAGGGCCATAATCTAGGCATGCATGGGCGGATCTGGCTGGTTTTCGAAAGGAACCGAGCTCTAATGGATATCTAGATACTGTACAAGTTTCATCAAGATACAATCAAAACTGAAGACTGTATCGTGTTCACAAGCAATTGTTTACAGACGTACGACCGCACGGACGCACGGATGCACATACTACGTACACATTACCATCGCATAAGCTCTTCTGGCCTTTGGCCAGTAGAGCTAAAAATGCTTCAATTTTGTTCAAGCATGTGGACACAGCTCATGGTTTCTTTACTTCTTTTGTAAGTAACATGTAGTGATGATACAGATGGCAGCTTCTCACTCCTGAAGTTGTGGATTCAAGTCTCACCAGCCTCGCCAGTTTTTAACCAGGAAACAGACAAGATTATTACTATCCCACGCCGAAAAGTGAAAGGGATTGACTTTTAAACTTCATATACAGATAGTTCTCATTGAGGAGAAGTGCAGTACACAGGAACTTATGCTGAAGTATCTTTCTTCAAATTGTCCTTTGTTAATTTTCATACTTTTTTATCCGGGGCATAACTTGAAAGATCTTTGGGATATTTACTTAAAAATATGCTGAAGACCAAAATTCCTGGTAAAATGTTCACTTGGTAGGCTCAGAATGTGACTTTTGATTATATAGCTGGATTTGATACATATTCTAAAACCAAGTGATACTGTAAGAATTCAGCTGGCTTATTCCGATAACTCACTGAATCATTATGAATATTTTCCAGACCCGCCCAGTTGACCACAGTGGGCAAGAGGGCATGTATCTGGATACAAGACCTACTCATGGATCTACGGAACATTGAGCGTGCGAGGAATGATCTTAAGTTCCGCGGAGTTAAAGGGACGACAGGCACCCAGGCCAGTTTCCTGGCACTGTTTGAAGGAGATGAAGAGAAGGTGTAGTATTTTATACTGAGCTGTTTTGTCAAACATTCTTAAACTTGTTATTGTGGCTTATCTGATTCATGACAAGTTTAAGTAAATCCTACTCTGTTTTGTGAGTGTTGAGATTTATAAGGTTCCGACGTTTCTAAATGATCCAAAAAAGATCTCAATAAAATATTTTTATGTATTTTGAAATAACAATTTCATAAGAACTGGGAAAAAAGTTTGAAAAATAATACTAAATAGTATGTATAGAATGCCATTAAAATGGCTCAGAATGTAGAAAATGATTATGAAAGGCTCAATCTCAAAATTGTCCAATGGTGTTTCAGGTATATTGTTGTTTTAAACATGCCCCTTCTTTCTATTGGAACGTGTTGTTATCACATGATTGTAAATTGTAACTTGAGCGATATTTTTAGCTAAACATGTCTTCTTTCTTTTGGGATATGTAGGTGGAAATCCTGGATAGACTAGTCACTGAGATGGCAGACTTTAAGCAGTAAGTTTGTCAGCAATACATATAATGATGATTGTGGTATATATAGGTATCCATCTCTTACCCAAGAGGTTGTGGGTTCGATCCCCACCAGTGGTACTTTCTCACAACACCAATAAGGGTTTCTACCAAGGAAATGGACTATGATAACAACATATTGGGTATAATGTACCAGTTGCGGAAATACAGTTTCTCATAAAAACCTGGAAACCTTATTCTTATAGTGTTCAAGAGGTTATTATCTTTTATGAAATCAAAATAACAAAATCAAATAATACCCCCCCCCCCCCCCCCCCCCCCAGAAAAATAGATTGCATGCTATATTTCACATCTGTGATTTTAAACTTTATTCATTTTACAATGATAATTGGCATGATGATGCGCAAGAGTGTAGTCTTGTGTTGAGGGGGAAACCCAAGTGCCCGGAGAAAACTCACTAGTCCGACTTGCTGACCATCAACCAAACTTTAAAAGTTAATGGAGAAATGAGTGTTTTATTACCATATCTAAAGTTTATTACCATATCTAAAGAAGGATTTTGAATATAAAACATGAACAAGTTTGAAAATATGAATCTAATAGTAGTTTAAATCCTAAATAGCTTTTGTTTTGTAGGCATTTCCTGATCTGTGGCCAGACATACACACGAAAGGTGGACATAGATTCTCTCAGCACACTCGCTAGTCTTGGAGCTTCAGTTCATAAAGTAAGGAAAATAGAATGTTTGATATACTGCATTCTTGTGATTAATTTATTAGCTTTTATAAATAGTTCATGGTATTCAATTTAAGTAAATGGATTTTATTCTCCCCTCAGGTGAACTTTTTAAATATGCCATACCACTGACTGATTTAGTCAAAATAAATTAGTGAACTTGTCAACACCAACAAATTTAGGTAAAAAGTCAAATTATTTGCTGAAATATTTATTTGAGTTAACTCCCCTGATGATCTAAAAATAATTGAAGAGGGTTTATAGGACACACCAAGTTAACTATGTTAAGGCCCTGTGGCAGGTAGTTATTCGGACATTTTTAGCTCGACTATTCGAAGAATATGGAGAGCTATACTACTCACCCAAGCATCGGCATTGGCGTCGGCGTTGGCATCACACTTTGGTTAAGGTTTTGCATGCAAGCATACATTGGTTAATATTTCAGCAACTACCTGAGGTATTGCATTGAGACTTTATATAATGGAACTCAACCATCTAGCCTACTTGATTAACCAAGTTAGAAAACTCTAGTTTGCATTTAATGCAAAAAATTGCCCTTTATTATTTGACTTTCTGGTTAAGGTTTTGCCTGCAAGCACACTTAGGTTAATATCTCAGCAACTACTTGAGGTATTGCATTGAGAGTTGATACAATGGTACTCAACCATCAAACCTACATCCAACCAAGTTAGATAACTCTAGTTTGCATTTAATGCAAATAATAGGCCTTTATTATTCGTCTTAGAAATTCTGGTTAAGGTTTTGCGAGCAAGCACACATAGGTTAATATCTCAGCAACTACTTGAGGTATTGCATTGAGAGTTGATACAATGGTACTCAACCATCAAACCTACATCCAACCAAGTTAGATAACTCTAGTTTGCATTAAATGCAAATAATTGCCCTTTATTATTCGACTTAGAAATTCTGGTTAAGGTTTTGCATGCAAGCACACATAGGCTAATATCTCAGCAACTACTTGAGGTATTGCATTGAGACTTTATACTATAGTACTCAACCATCCAACCTACTTAATTAACCAAGTGAGATAACTCTAGTTTTCATTTAATGCAAATAATAGGCCTTTATTATTCGCTTTGAAATTCTGGTTAAGGTTTTGCGTGTAAGCACACATAGGTTAATATCTCAGCAACTACTTGAGGTATTGCATTGAGACTTGATACAATGGTACTCAACCATCCAACCTACATCCAATCAAGTTAGATAACTCTAGTTTGCTTTACTTTCAAATAATGGCCCCTTTTTTGACATAGAAATTCTGGTTAAAGTTTTGCATGTTACCACTTTTAAGTCAATACCTCAGCGAATATATCATGTATTGAAACTTTACATACAGGTTCCCAACCATTTAACCTTCTTTTTAAATCAAGTAAGATAACTCTATCTTTCATATTATATCATTTTTGCCCCTTTATTATGAGACTTAGAAATTCTGGTGAAGGTCTTACATGTTACTTGCTACTTGATGTATTGCGTTGAGACTTTATACAATGATATTCAACCACCCAATGTAATTGAATAACCAAGTTAGATAACTGTATTTTGCAAATAATGGCCCTATATTATTAGACTTAAAAATTTTGGTTAAAATTTACCATGTAACCACATTTATGTTAATATCTCAGCACATCATGTATTGCATTGAAATCTAATCTAACAGTGATCCATGCATGTTTTGCCAATCCTTACACTGAAAAGCGGCGGAATTGTCGAGCGTGCTGTCTCTGTGACAGCTCTTGTTTTTCTAGAGCTTAATATTTAGTATGACAATGCTTTGAGTCACGAAATATATGATATTTAGGGCAAGGTTCAATTTCCTAGATGTATGTACCTGCAAAGGTATATTATGATGCTTTCTTTATGTCAGATTTAAATTGGTGAGTTCTGATATCAAGGCCTTGCATTTTTTGAAACCTGAAACAAACATAATAGTTCCTATGTCTTCGCTTCAAATTGTGTCATTCTTGTTTTAAATTACCTAATGCTCAGTTTCCAAACATTTCAATTTTAATTGCAGATATGCACAGACATAAGACTGCTCGCCAATTTCAAAGAACTAGAAGAACCATTTGAGAAAGAACAAATAGGTATAATATGGATAATTTTCATACCCAGTCTGCTTTTTATTAAACTTGATCATAAACTATCCAATGGTATACATTCTTTGAAATTACTACCTACATTTGTTGTCTTCCATTGAAACTGCAAGTTATGACTTCCCAAATCATTCAATTTGCTACTTAAAGATCATTTTCAATATTGAAATGCCTACTGGTGAGGGTTATTGTGGTGTCAAATATTATTTCCCCCCCTCCTTCCCCCCCCCCACACCACTCCCCAGCTCCTTAATACTTTGAAATTCACTGTACTTATGTTACTCTTTCGTTGAAATTCTTAATCTGCCTATTTATGTTAAATGACACATCCCTTAGATTGATGAATATTGTTGCCCCCCTGCTCCAGTGCCACACCATACAGGAGAAATTCAATGTGAAATGAGCAGTGTTATGATTCTTATCAATATTTTATTGTTCTTACATGTACCTGCCTGTTATCCCCATATAATGAATAATTCTTTAAATAGCTATGCTACACTTCTCATAGAATGACTAATGGTGTTATCCCTAGGCTCCAGTGCCATGCCCTACAAGAGAAACCCAATGCGGAGTGAGCGGTGTTGTGCCCTGGCCCGACACCTGATGACTCTTGTACAGGACCCACTAATGACCCACTCTGTACAGTGGATGGAGCGGTCACTTGATGACAGCGCTAACAGGTTGGCTTGTGTGGTTGTTTTTTTGGCAAAAAAAAGACTCTGTTTAGAATACTAGTAAAGTTTGACTTTGGATGATCAAACAGGAAAAATGTTATTAAAAAAGTGAGAGAAGTCATAAATGTCTATTGAAGGGATTCAAATCCTCATGATTTCACTAGTACTGAACAATTCAGCCAATTGTATAAAAGTTGTTAATTCTTTGGTTTAGGCAAAGTTAGCCAAAAAGTTAACTGATTGGTCAATATTTATCCAAAAATTCATATTAAAGCTTCACTCTCACAGATATACTATTTTTACAGCTTTTTTATTTTTTGTCTTGGAAAGGGCAAATTTTTGCGTAAATATCTGCAAAGCAATGATAAAAGACTGCCGACAAAAGATCAGATTGCAGATTTTCATATTTCTGTTCGAAAATTAATGTTTAATGGCTTTAACAGTTACTAACGGTTTAAGAAAAATGCACAAAACATCAATTTTCGCAAATTTTGGCTCATTCCTAGACAAAAAATAAAAAAAGTTGCCAAAACGTTCAATCTGTGAGAGTGCAGCTTGAACTAATGGAATCATTTCAGTGTATAAATTTACCATAAGATAAGCTGTGGACAACTTCACCAAGTTTAATAGAATTGGCTGCAGTTATCCTTTGGCCAGTTATATCTCTAAGGCAAATTCTTGACAATTGATTACTTCCAGGAGAATCTGTTTGGCAGAGGCCTTCCTGACAGCAGACATTGTGCTGAGCACATTGCAGAATATATCAGAGGGACTTGTTGTATATCCAAAGGTAGGAACTTGATTAAAGGAAGATTAAATTGTACTTTAAACATTTAATTAATGGCTGCAAATGTGTTATACCTTCGATGTTAATCTTAGAGAATCTTTGTATTAAAGGTGTAAATTGTTAAACCACAATCTCAGTTGAATGCCATCAATCAGTTTTGAAAACCGATAAAAATGTATTAATGATTTGTTTTAAATGTATTTTTAACTCGACTCGCCCTTTTCTGACCAAAAAGCGTATACAATGTCCTGCGTCCGTCCATGCATCTGTAAAGAATTGCTTGTAAACGCGATAAAGTCTGCATCTGAATTAACCTTATACAGTAGTTAGATGTCCATGAGAGCTGGGTTTCAACTTTGTACAGAGAGTTGTATATTATTGTAGGGTTTGTTTCCCTTAGAAAAATATAATTACATGCTCTGCATTGAAAATGAACAAAGCAAAGTTGTGGTGTTTGGACCTCTTGGTTATCTTATTTATTCATAAATAGGAAATTATGCCCCCCTTCGAAGAAGAGGGGTATATTGCTTTGCACATGTTGGTCGGTCCGTCAGTAGACCAAAGGTTGTCCGAGTGGTACAATTCCTGGACGTATGGTCATCAAACTTGACATGAAGGTTGGGCCTGACCAGTAGAGGACCCCTATTGATTTTAGGGCTCATCGGGTCAAAGGTCAAGGTCATAGTGACCTTTAATGGTAAAATAATTTTAAAGCTTGTCCAAGTGATAACTCAACAATGCCTAGACCTATGGTCATCAAACTTGGGCCTGAGCTGTAGATGACCCCTAACGTTTTTAGGGTCATCGGGCCAAAGGTCAAGGTCACAGTGACCTTGAATGGTTAAAGGTTGTCCTTGTGATAACTCGGCAATGCCTGCACCCAGGCCCCCAAACTTGATTTGGAGGTTGGGCCTGACCAGTAGATGACCCCTATCATTTTTGCGGGTCATTTGGCCAAAGGTCAAGGTCACAGTGACCTTGAATGGTAAAAGGTTGTCCGAGTAATTACTCGACAATGCCTGCACCCATGGTCCTCAAACTTGACTTGGAGGTTGGGCCTGACCATTAGTTGACCCCTATTGATTTTAGGTGTCATCAGACCAAAGGTCAAGGTCACAGTGTCCTTGAATGGTAAAAGGTTGTCTGTGTGATAACTTGACAATGCCTGCACCTATGGCCCTCAAACTTGACTTGGAGGTTCGACCTGACCAGTAGATGACCCCTATTGATTTAAGAGGTCAAAGGTCAAGGTCACGGTGACCTTGAAAGCAAACTCGAAAATTCCTGGACCTATGGTCATCAAACTTGACATGAAGGTTGGGCCTGACCAGTAGATGACCTCTCTTGACTTTGGGGGTCATCGGGCTAAGGTCAAGGTCACACTAACCTTTAACGGAAAAAAGTTAGCAAATCTTCTCCCAGTCATATCTCAACAATGCCTGATCCTATGATCATCAAACTTGACATGGAAGTTGGGACTGACCAGAAGATGACCCTTATTGATTTTAGGATTCAATGGATCAAAGGTCAAGTTCACAGTGACCTTGAATGCGAAAATGTTTCAAGTGATAATTCGACAATGCCTGCACCCATGGCCCTCAAACTTGACTTGGAGTTGTGTCTGACCTGTAGATGACCCCTCATGATTTTAGGGGTCATCGGGTCAAAGGTCAAGGATACAGTGACCTTGAATGAAAAAAGCTTTTCTGTGTGATAACTTGTCGATGCCTGCACCCATGGCCCTCAAACTTGACATTTAGATTTTTGGTGACCAGCTGATGACTCCTATGGATTTTGAGGTCATAGAGTCAAAGGTCATGCACATAACACACTCTATCCTCAAACTTTGAATGGTCATAATCTTAAAACTGCCTCAACGGCATCCAATGTCAGTGACAAATCAGCTGTCATTTCGGTCCATGCATATTTCATTCAATTGTCCATATAATCCTGACAACATGGTGCTCAGGGGGCATAATGTTTGACAAACATCTCTTGTTTTTATATGTTTTACACTGCAGAAAATGACCATCAGTAATAATTGTTAGAAAAAATACAATCCTTTTTATCAACTTCATTACACCAAAAGTATTAAGCATCTAATTAGTATAAAACAACTCAATTTTATCTTGTGAAAAAATAAACAATGCAAATATTTCTTTCACAGTATATATCTAACAAGGGTTATGTTACATGGTAAATATCATGCAATCCGCAATAGATACACAATATATGCCCCCTGTACACCTAAAAAAGCAATACCTAAAACCATTTATCCTGATTTCCTTCTTCCATCTCCTTCACTGCATAAACATAGTTTACAATCAATCAGGTGTTTTTGCTGTCATTTTTGGTGGCCATCTTTTGAAGTTCATTGACCAGTTTTAAAATATCTTTATTATTTTACTATTATTGTCATGATTTAAGGTCCATTATTATCAGACAACCCTAAATAAACCTATTTTATTGACAATGAAATTTGATTTCTTAATTTAATGACCAAAGTTCTTACTTCATAACACAATTCAATCATGGACCAGTGTTTATGAGAAATACTACTGCCAAATTAAATAAATTTTACACCACTCCATCGATTTTCATAGCATTTTCAAGTTTTGTAGATAGAGGCTTGACCAATATGTTCCAATAGTGATTTTGAGTAAAATTGTGAAGTAAAACATATTATAACATTTAAAACATAACTCTAGGAAGTACCCTCATATGCCTAATTATACATTCCATACCAGGTGATCAAGCGTCGACTGGAGCTAGAGTTACCATTCATGGCCACAGAGAACATTATAATGGCCATGGTGAAAGCTGGGGCAGACAGACAGGTAAGCTGTACCTCAAAGAGACACAATATAGGTTGATGCCAAAAATTCTTTTTTTTTAATTTCAATGCATTTTTGTGTTTTGCTCAGTTGACTTTTATGATTAAAAACAAAGCAAAAAACTTTTTATTTTTGTACAGATAAAAAATATTTGCCATATTTTGGCACATTTCTAACTGTTGAATTTGTGGGCACAAAGCTATAAATTGAAAAAAACACATCAAAGGCTAATATAAAAAAACTACGCAATTCCTATGTTTTGTTTTGATCTTAAAAGTCAGATGAGTTAAGCATAATAATGCAACAACCTATCTTGTGCCACTTTGCTTTAAAAATACTATTCATTTGCATGAACAAGACTGAAACGAGGATTACTCAAGAACTACCGGTATCATGATTTAATGGAATAGCAATATTTAATTTATCATACATGTGTATACTAAGTATACTAATATTGAAGCCCAGAAAAAACCGCAGATAAAGACAGATAATTATTTCTCTCCAGAAAAGTGCTAACCCACGAGGCAGGGGCTGTTTTACAGCAAGAGGGAGGGGATATTGACCTTATATATGATAGTGACTTAAAATGACATTGTACCGGGACTTATGTGCAGATATTAACAGTAAAAATATGTTATCCCCACAAATTTCATGAGGAAATCAGGGTGATACCAACAAGGCAGGGACAGTTGTAAAGCAGGAGGGTGGTGATAGTGAACTTATTTATGATATGATTATACACAGTCAGTGCTCCAGCTAGGCCTAAATATATGGGTGGGGCACCCTGCTGCCCTTTTCCAGCACCATGCTGCATTTTTACTTTTCCCAGCTGTGCCCTTTGTTGGACAGAGTCAATATTCAGAAATAAGTATAAAAATAATAAATATACATAATATTGACCCTTTATAAGTAAAAATAACATTATAAGTATTTATAACAAGAGCGGTCACAGACAGCTATATCCCCGCCTCATGGGGACATTTTTTGTAACGAAAGCCAATCAATGGTAAGGGTAGTTTCTCAGGAACATAAGAAATGCATAAAATTAAGAAAGGGCAATAACTTTTTCAAAAAAGGTCAAATTGCAAAAGCCTGACAATATGCGCTGCGTCACTATATAGTCATAAACGTAAGAGGAGTTGCGAAGAAACCAATTTTAAATGTAAAATAAAGAAAGGGCAATAACTCTTTCAAAAATGGTCAAATCGTAAAAGCCCGACAATATGCGCTGCGTCACTCACTATATAGTTATCAATCTGTGAAAGTTTGGTAGAAATTGCATGAAAAACGTAAGAGGAGTGGTGAAGAAACCAATTTTAAATGTAAAGTAAGCAAAATGGTCAAATCAGGAAAGCCCGACAATATGTGCTGCTTCACTTTATGATCATCAATCTGTGAAAGTTTGGTAAGAAATTGCATGAAAAACGTAAGAGCAGTTGGGAAGAAACCAATTTTAAATGTAAAATAAGCAAAGGGCAATAACTCTTTCAAAAGTAGTGGAATCGGGAAAGGCCGCCAATATGCGCTGCTTCACTTTATGATAATCAATCTGTGAAAGTTTGGTAGAAATCGCATGAAAAACGTGAGAGCAGCTGCAAAGAAACCAATTTTAAATGTAAAATAAGCGAATGGCAATAACTCTTTCAAAAATAGTAAAATCAGGAAAGCACGACAATAAGCGCTTCTTCACTTTATGATCATCAATCTGTGAAAGTTTGGTAGAAATCGCATGAAAAAAGCAAGAGGAGTTGCGAAGAAACCAATTTTAAATGTAAAATAAGCAAAGGGCTTTAACTCTTTCAAAAATAGTGGAATCGGGAAAGCCCAACAATATGCGCTGCTTCACTTTATGATCATCAATCTGTGAAAGTTTGGTAGAAATCACATGAGAAATGTAAGAGGAGATGCAAAGAAATGAATGTTGGAAGGACGGACGCACACACGCAAGCATGGAAGCGCGCCTACCATTACTATATCGCCTCGCCTTTTCAAGGCGGGGGATAATCAGGGGCGTAGCTTGACGAAAGTATATGTGTAGGCCACTTCATTAAGAAGGGGGGGGGGGGTCACGAGGGCATGCATCCCCGGGATTTCGTTTTAGTTAGTTGGTCTTGGGTGCGTTTTAGCGTATATTTCTTTGTTGTAAAAACATTAATGAGAGTAACGATATCAATATGTTTTACCTTAAATAAATGATGTATGTAATGAACAGCGTCAAAGCGCAGACTACTGGTATGCAAATTTCGACAAATTATATACGTAACATTAATGTCGTATGAATGTGTATTTTAGTGAAAAGGAAAACGATAGATTTGAAATACCTGGTTTCCGATATATTAATTAAGTGTTTATTGCAGATTTGGTATTTTTATGCCCCCGAAGGTGGGCATATTAAAATCGCACCGTCCGTCCATCCGTCCGTCCGTCCGGCTCTGTAACTTTCCCCTGTATGGACAGATTTTAAAATAACTTGCCACATGTGTTCCACATACCAAGACGACATGTGGCGTGCAAGACTCGTGTCCCTACCTCAAAGGTCAAGGTCACACTTAGTGTTTATTCACAATGGAGTGCTGCATATAAGGACATAGAGTATAGGTTGTCGTGTCCAGGCTGTAACTTTCTCTTGTATGGACAGATTTTAAAATAACTTGCCACATGTGTACCACATACCAAGACGACGTGTCGCGTGCAAGACCCGTGTCCCTACCTCAAAGGTCAAGGTCACACTTAGTGTTTATTTACAATGGAGTGCTGCATATAAGGACATAGAGTACAGGTTGTCGTGTCCGGGCTGTAACTTTCCCTTGTATGGACAGATTTTAAAATAACTTGCCACATGTGTTCCACATACCAAGACGACGTGTCGCGTGCAAGACCCGTGTCCCTACCTCAAAGGTCAAGGTCACACTTAGTGTTTATTCACAATGGAGTGCTGCATATAAGGACATAGAGTATAGGTTGTCGTGTCCGGTCTGTAACTTTCTCTTGTATGGACAGATTTTAAAATAACTTGCCACATGTGTTCCACATACCAAGACGACGTGTCGCGTGCAAGACCCGTGTCCCTATCTCAAAGGTCAAGGTCACACTTAGTGTTTATTTACAATGGAGTGCTGCATATAAGGACATAGAGTATAGGTTGTCGTGTCCGGGCTGTAACTTTCCCTTGTATGGACAGATTTTAAAATAACTTGCCACATGTGTTCCATATACCAAGATGACGTGTCGCGTGCAAAACCCGTGTCCCTACCTCAAAGGTCAAGGTCACACTAAATGTTTATTCACAATGGAGTGCTGCATATAAGGACATAGAGTATAGGTTGTCGTGTCCGGGCTGTAACTTTCTCTTGTATGGACAGATTTTAAAATAACTTGCTACATGTGTTCCACATACCAAGACGACGTGTCGCGTGCATGACCCGTGTCCCTACCTCAAAGGTCAAGGTCACACATAGTGTTTATTCACAATGGAGTGCTGCATATAAGGACATAGAGTTTAGGTTGTCGTGTCCGGGCTGTAACTTTCCCTTGTATGGACAGATTTTAAAATAACTTGCCACATGTGTTCCACATACCAAGACGACGTGTCGCGTGCAAGACCCGTGTCCCTACCTCAAAGGTCAAGGTCACACTTAGTGTTTATTCACAATGGAGTGCTGCATATAAGGACATAGAGTATAGGTTGTCGTGTCCGGTCTGTAACTTTCTCTTGTATGGACAGATTTTAAAATAACTTGCCACATGTGTTCCACATACCAAGACGACGTGTCGCGTGCAAGACCCGTGTCCCTATCTCAAAGGTCAAGGTCACACTTAGTGTTTATTTACAATGGAGTGCTGCATATAAGGACATAGAGTATAGGTTGTCGTGTCCGGGCTGTAACTTTCCCTTGTATGGACAGATTTTAAAATAACTTGCCACATGTGTTCCATATACCAAGATGACGTGTCGCGTGCAAAACCCGTGTCCCTACCTCAAAGGTCAAGGTCGCACTAAATGTTTATTCACAATGGAGTGCTGCATATAAGGACATAGAGTATAGGTTGTCGTGTCCGGGCTGTAACTTTCTCTTGTATGGACAGATTTTAAAATAACTTGCTACATGTGTTCCACATACCAAGACGACGTGTCGCGTGCATGACCCGTGTCCCTACCTCAAAGGTCAAGGTCACACATAGTGTTTATTCACAATGGAGTGCTGCATATAAGGACATAGAGTTTAGGTTGTCGTGTCCGGGCTGTAACTTTCCCTTGTATGGACAGATTTTAAAATAACTTGCCACATGTGTTCCACATACCTTTGGAATGAAATAGTATAGCGTTTGAAAAATGATGAAATATTGTCTGCCAATACAACATCATCAAATATGGCTTAAAGGAAACTGGACACAAGTTTATAACCATATTTATGTATTTATTAGTTTAACAGAACAACAACAGCACTATTACATGACAAGAAGCAACAAGTCCAAGTCTAGAATTTGAAATAATCTCAAGAAACAATTGTCATTCTTTGTCAGAAAACAAATATAAACATGGATGGAAGAAACCGTAATACTGGGTATTTAAACATCACAGAGACAAAATATCATTTTATTAGATTCAGTGATTTATGCAATGCATAAAACTATGTCTGTGATAACCTTTAGCTGTATATTTTTTTTATGTTTAATATGAAAATTTTGAGTCAGATATTTATCTAAATATTTTTTTTCACAGGTTTTATAAAAAATGATGTCTTTGTTCTGATCATATTCACACACACACACACACACACACACACACGCACACACACCAACACACACACACACATATATATGAAAATAATAATAAAATGACATGTGTTTATATGAATAAATCTATAAACATTTTCACCTGTTCATTATTCATTCAAGACTTCCCCATGTCCCAACCCCATAGACCAATTTATCAAGGTATATATATATATATGCATTCATAGCCAAAACAGTGAAAACTTAGATCTGTAACATACTATGTTAAGCAAACAGATTTGACCCTGATCAGACAGCTCATTGAGATGTCTTATCAGGGTCTACTCTGTGTGCAAAGGCATGCCAAAGGGTTTCTGAGGTAAAGGGTAAACATCACAGAGACAAAATATCAATTTATTAGATTCAGTGATTTATGCAATGCATAAAACTATGTCTGTGATAACCTTTTTGTTGTATATTTTTTATGCTATGAAAATTTTGAGTCGAATATTTAACTGAATATTTGTTTCACAGGTTTTTATAAAAAATGATGTCTGTGTTCTGATCATATTTATACACACACATATATATGAAAACAATAATAAAATTACATGTGTTTATATGAATAAATCTATCATCTGGTGTTGCAGTTACACATTGCAGTTTCAGTGATTTGACAGGATAGAACCCCTTTAGGTCACCAATTGTTAGTTCTGGATCAATCTCGAATAATTCAGAATCTGGCCGTACATCGGTCTGTAAAAAAATAAATATATGCAGAGCTTCACATAAATCTCTTTTATATTTATCCAGCAAACCCTATCTTCTATGTGAGCAGGACTAGTATTGCCTCAAAAAGCTGGGTGTTACAAGATAGGATTTGATGGATACACAAAGAAAATATTTATCATGAAAACACAAAATATGTTTTATATCTGGAGCTCTTTTTATCTAAATGACCACAGTTCCTACTTTATTTATTAAAAGCAAACTGATCAAATAACCCAGATAAGAGATCGCCCCTTCATTCTTCTATCTGCTTTAATTATAGTATCGGGCACCTAACTAAGTGTAATGTCAATGGTTCTTCATACAGAAAATTAATTTTAATCCTTTAAAACATTAAAAACGAGGTCCAAAAATGAAACGTTTTAATATGACGTTTGGTATTTGAGAGAGACGAAGTATTTAAATCCATTCACTCAGCATAATGATTCACGCTTCGTCGGCATTATTTTGCCTTAATTCGTCCGATTCAAATAAACCTTGTATATATGTGTATAGATAGTCTTTTGAATTACGAAAATGTCGGTGCCAAAACTGTCATTCTCGGTCGAGGCATTATTTGTTTTACGATGGCCCTTTTACGATATCTAAACAACCATACAACTTACCGAACATTTAGCTTCAAGTCGGACATTTTCTCGCTCGCCATGTAAATCGATGAAAAGACTTTTTATTGTTGTTTGCGAATGGGCAACTTTAATGACACTACAACCGTCGAAGTGCAAACATTTGTCTATTTTTCTGGCTATCAAATGCGTAACAGACGTCGTCTGCGCAGGGCCAGCCATCTTCGACACGGCCGTATAAAAACACGTCACGAATATAATATTACTGTCGGATAGCGCGGTTTACTCTTCGGCGCCGGGACCGGGAATCCCGGCTCACTTTACGCTAATTATAAAAAACGGTCTTTACGCTATAAAAAAAACGGTCGGGGGGTAAAAAGTAGGGTCGGTCGGGTGACCAGAAACAAGACATTTTTTTTATTTGGCCTAAATATAAACATTTTAAGTTGTGCATCAAACGCGCTACTTTACCTACAAATTCTATGAAAATTCCTAAAATTCCTGAAATTCAGACATGGAATTTTAAAAAAGTCCTGATTTTGGGTCTTATTGAAACCCCTGATCTTAATTAATAGTAATAATAATGAAAAACATTCAAATTTGTACCACAAAAAAAAAATTGCCTCATAACTGTGTTTTAGTTTCAATAAATATTATAAATGTCAGTGATTTTTGTTTGTGATTATCCACACGCGCATATAATAACAAAAATATATTTGAAAAGTATAGAAAGCTGCACCATTCAGGGGACAACACTGCTATTAAGAATGTTTATATGCATCTATTAATAAAGTGTTCTCATATCTTAATATAGATTATTGGATTCAAAAGAGTCTTGTTACTCCATGAATAATCTATTCAAATGTATCATCTATTTTTAAACTAATGCTTTAACTGATTTTTGATGTGTTTTTTACTCAATTTAAAAAGAAAATCACACAAAAAAATTGTCTCAAAGTCAGAAGAAAAATATTGAATTTTGCTGTGACTAAATTTTCCGATTAAAGCACCGAAGAGCCTATTTAAAAAACAAGAAAATGACTATTTCACTTTCAGAATTAGATAAAACTTATACAAGTTTAGAAGAATAGCTATATAGGCAGGCAGCAACCCAGTCAATGTATTAACGCCCCAAACGCAGTCGTAGAGCCAGCTGACTATTGCAATATCAAAAAAAGCATTCTCGAAAGAAATGGAGAAACAGAAATGTAAAAAGTAGATAGCTGGTTGTACGGGCCCAAGGGCGTTTAGACCCCAGAACTTGGGGAGACCTGGCTTCTGGGGCCAATCTGGGAGTGTGGCAACATACTACCCAGAAAAAACCCCGACCTAACACTCATCAGACACAAGAGCGGTCACAGACAGCTATATCCCCGCCTCATGGGGGCATTTTTTGTAACGAAAGCCAATCAATGGTAAGGGTAGTTTCTCAGGAACATACGAAATGCGTAAAATTAAGAAAGGGCAAAAAACTCTTTCAAAAAAGGTCAAATTGCAAAAGCCTGACAATATGCGCTGCGTCTCTATATAGTCATCAATCTGTGAAAGTTTGGTAGAAATTGCATGAAAAACGTAAGAGGAGTTGCGAAGAAACCAATTTTAAATGTAAAAAAGAAGGGCAATAACTCTTTTAAAAATGGTCCAATCGGGAAAGCCCGACAATATGCGCTGCTTCACTTTATGATCATCAATCTGTGAAAGTTTGATAGAAATCGCATGAAAAACGTAAGAGGAGTTGCGAAGAAACCAATTATAAATGTAAAATAACCAAAGGGCAATAACTCTTTCAAAAATGGTCGAATCGGGAAAGCCCGACAATATGCGCTGCTTTACTTTATGATCATCAATCTGTGAAAGTAGAAATCGCATGAGAAATGTAAGAGGAGATGCAAAGAAATGAATGTGGGACGGACGGACGCACACACTTACGCACGCACGCACATACAGAATCGCGCCTACCATTACAATATCCACTCGCCTTTTCAAGGCGGGGGATAACAAACTGTTAGTATTGAAAGTAGTAAAACTAGTTACATCACATACATTATAGGAATTGAACATTGGCCCTTGCAAGTGCCCCATCAAGGCTCATTCCATGCGCATCTAAAGTGCCCTTTGTGACCTAGCACCCGGCCCTTTCCAATCCTGGCTGGAGTACAGTATACAGGTTTGGGATTAATGTGCAGATTAAAACAGTTATTATATTTTCTCCAGGAATGATCACGGTGCTATCCCATGAGGCAGGGATGGCTGTGAAGCAGGAGGGCGGGAATAATGACCTCATTCATATGGTCAAACACAGGTCTGGGATTAATGTGCCAATTAAAATAGTAATACTATTTTATCTCCAGGAATGTCATGAGGAGATCAGGGTGCTATCTCATGAGGCAGGGGCTGTTGTAAAGCAGGAGGGCGGGGATAATGACCTGGTGGAGAGAATCAAGAAATCCCAATACTTCAAACCCATTCATGCCCAGCTAGAGGCCATTTTGGACCCTTCTACTTTCACTGGAAGAGCCCCTAGTCAGGTTTGTAATATAAATATGATTTCTCATAATGTTTAGAAACAGAAAGCGGTAAATATTGGGGGTTTTCTTTACTGTACATAGTTTTCAAATGTTCGGGACAACTATCCTCATTCACATCCATACATTTCCAGCTATTGGACAGTTTAAATTTCAACTTTATTTTGCAATTATGGACATATCATTTAATAAATACACCGAACCCATACATGCACAGTAATATATAAAGAAATATACAAAAAGAAGCCAAATCAGACGTTATTCGCATTCAAAATATCATTATATATAAATATTTGAGTTAATTAACATCAACATGTTCTTCCAGAAATTGTATTATTTGCTTAAAGCAAATTAAATTTGCTTACACTAATTATCACACATACAAGAAAATGATTACTGTATCTTAAATAATACTAATTGCTGGTCCAAACAATCTAACATATCCAAATTACTATAATATTATAATTTATAAAATTATTCTATAAATTTTGATCCGTTCAGTCAAATGTTGTGAAGCTTAATGACTATGTAGCACCTAAAATCTATCGTATAGAACTAATAACACGCCACCTTCTGGACATCAGGCCATACCATACTGTTTTAATGTTTTGCGTCTAGCTATCCTGAAAAAAACAAAACGAAACCCCTTAAAAAAGGATACTAAATAAGTGACATCCTCAGTAGAATATTGTTATCAGAGCCTCCTTATTCCATTCTGGACCATTCTTAATTGATCGATCATAGGTTTCCACTGCAAAATGAGTTCAAATAAATTTTTACCAAAGTGTGTTCATTTTCTGATTCCGAATGTCAAGAATACTTCTATGAAGTATGAAACATGTTGTTAACACTTGTGTTCTATAGTCTACATTTATAGTAAAAGGAAATTAAAAATATTGGGCAAGATCCTTGATCATATAAAATGTGTTGTTGTTTTTTAAAAACATTCTTTGATAGTTCTAGTTTATTTATTTCTTTGCAGGTGACCAAATTCCTGGCTGCAGAAGTGAAGCCTGCCATTAAGCCATATTCCGGAAAACTGGATGAAATCTCAGAACTGAACCTGTAGTTGAAGATAATATTAAGTTTTTGCAATTTGATCCTTCGCCATATGTAAAATTCTCATCTCTGTGCTGCGGAAATGATTGCAAATTGAAAGCCTTATTCCTGAAAACTGGAATAAAAATAAGAACTGAACCAGTAATGAGGACAACAATAGATTCATGGAATTCAATTATTTGTTATCAGTAAAAATTGAATCTCTAAGAATATTGCCGAAATCATGGAATATAATTGAGCTCTCTCATTTTTATCTTACATGAATATACTCTTTTAGCAGTTTGTGTCCGACAGGTTTCTTAAAGAATGAAGCATGGACTTGGCATAGGATATTATGGCATTAAATCTATAGCTTATGATCAACTATAAACACTGCCTTTAGCTTATGATGAATTAAAAACACTGCCTGAGGTTTAATTTCAGACATTTATTACACTGAACAGAATCTCCAAACATTACTTATGGTGCTGAAGAAATAGCACCACTAACCTAATAGAACTATTATCATACTGTATTATGTGCCATTTCTACTATTAAATCTTTTGTGTTCTAGATATCTTTACAAACATTATATTGTTGTTGAATATTATCACATTATGCCCAATTAAAAAAACTTCCAATGCATCTTTGTGTGTTATCAATGTTATTTGTCTATTGTATTACATCAGTTGTTGTCAGATATTCCTGTTAATACTTTTTATACACTCCAAGATGGGCATATTAAAATCACAGTGTGCGTCCGTCTGTCTCTCTGGTTTTCCTTGTTTGTGTTGTAAATGTGATTCATGCAGGGAGGGACTTGGCACATATGTTCAGTATATTAAGATGGTGTCACACAAACGACCCAGTCCCTTTCTCAAAGGTCAGGGTACCTCTTACAGGTTTATCATTATGGAATGCTGCATATATGCATATACAGTATCGTGTTGGTCCTGTTGGGGCTGTAACTTCATGGACAGAGGGTTTTTAAAATTAATTGGCACATTTGTTTGGTGCAAATAGGTGATGTGTCGCGTGCAAGACCCATGGGCCTACAACAAAGTTTAATGTCACACTTTGAGTTTAATCATAATGGAATGCTGCAAATATGCACATACATGTAATTGAGTCTGGTTTGTCGAGTCCAGACTGTAGCTGTGTCATTCATGGAGTGATATTAAAAATACCCATGTCCCCACCTCCTAATGCATCACTCCTCCACACTTCACATCACAAATCATTGGGGCTGGCATACCCTAATAGTTTATGATAGCTCTTCCTCAATGTAAGCATATAAGAAAATGCATACCGTAATCAGTTGATCTTCTTATGAAGGATACCTAGTTAAATTTGAAAGAAATGAGCATAAAACACGATATTTCAACCTTACTAGACTATAGTAGACCACAGTAAATCTTTTAGCATTCACCAATCATTTAATATTTTTGGCGCTATCTGCTATTAAATACACGGTTACAATGTTGTTATCAGTAATTAATATTTTCCATAATTGTATTATTTAGTAAGTAGTTAAAGGATTATTAGTCAAAATTGATGTTTGTTATACATGTTTATGCATTGATTTTGAATAAGAGTGTCACTTTAACATTGTTCTGTACAATATTGGATATATTTGGATACAGCTGGAGAAAAACATATTGGATGACCGGTTCCCAGCTGTGTACTTGTCCAAATATATCTCCATATAACAGACCATATTGTACAGAACTATGTTGATTAACTTATTTATTCTATACCTTCATTGTTCAAAATAATTAAATTGTAATTTAGTTGATATTAGATTCTAAAAACATTTTGACAATATTCTATACCTTCATTGTTCAAAATAATTAAATTGTAATTTAGTTGATATTAGATTCTAAAAACATTTTGACAATATTCTATACCTTCATTGTTCAAAATAATTAAATTGTAATTTAGTTGATATTAGATTCTAAAAACATTTTGACAATTTGTTTTTAAACAAACTAGATTTGGTCATGGTTGTTGTAGAGGACTTATGTAATACTAAGTATAGGGCGTCTGTGGATCACGATTTTTTTCATTCGGAACCTTTACACGCAGTCTTTATCGTTGGTTAACATGAGAGATTTGAAATACAGTAAAACTGCGATCGCTCGAGGTCGCTAGGGACCGAGCCAAAACCTCGAGGGAACCGATGTTTCGAACGACTCGATTTTCAATTTTCCAGTTTGATATGAAATATCTTTCAGTGTATTTTAAGTTTGAAGTCGTCAAACAGACTGTTTACTAAGACACCGATTATGTGTTGCGTTGTGGAAATCGCTAATATGTTCAAAAGGTTGACGTAAACTTAATGTAAAACGCAAATGAAAAAACAATAAATGAATAAATAAAAATGTTTATTTTAACAAAAAAGCACATTTGAATGACAGTACATATTGTGGCATTAGTCAGATTTAAGTTTCGCAAAATCAAGGATTGTTGATTGGCGCCTCTTGTCGCTTTCGCGAAACTGTTCAATCGTAATGTGACATGACAGCGTACAGAGCGTCTGAAGATCACGGGCAGCATCGGCAGTGAACTCAAAGAACCCTCTGACCACATCTAAAGCGTTAACTTCTCGTCATTAACTTCTCATAATTATCATCTCAAATGCCCATATCAACTAATATCGGCCATGCATTAACAGTGAACAACGGTTTTTCACACCTTATCAAATTGCCCTTCAACTGTCATTGCAATTTTTACAACTTGCGAAAATTTTAACACCTGGCAATTGTTTGTTTATTTTGGAACACGCGTTCGGGAAAAAGTGTGAAATTATGTCCTCGAGGGAGCCATAAGGTTTTGTGCTCGATTTGTGTACTTGGGACCGAGGATATTGCTCGACTGCTCGACATAAATAGGTTTCGACGCAGCGTGGGTATATTTTATATGAAAAAAGAAGGAAAAAAGTTCGGGACCAAGCTCCGACCTCGAGGGAACGCCGGTTCTCGAACGACCGCTTGTTTGAGGGAACGCAGTTTCACTGTATACAATACAGAAAAAGTGTTGTATATTTGAAAAGCGGAGTCTACATTTGGACGTATAATTTAGGTATAGAATGATTAACATGTTTATGTATATATCACAGTAATAACCTCACTCTAGGAACTTTGAAACTGAATAAATGAACAGCAAGTCAACATTATAAATTTATTCAAAACCTATCACATGTCATGATTGTCAATTATTAACTGAGATACCATGTACAGTTTTTGTAAAAAATAATTGTCTGATTATCAATTTTGTTTTATTCTAGAGTGTATAAACTTATGGGGCAAAAATACTTCAAGAAAATTATTTAAAATTCCTCTAGAATAAGGTCTGCAATTTGAATGTAAAACATTTCTTTTGTCATTAGACCTATTACCACTATGTTTATCACACTTTGATTGCCTTGACCAATCAATAGTCTCTGATTGGTAGGTTGAATTTGATTGGTCCATCTGGTATTTGAATTCCTGCAGCTTGTGCCTCTCATTGGTTGTTTGGTTGGTAAAGATGAGGTACAGATGGTGGCAGAAGAAAATTCCAACCAGGATTGTAAGGACTATTACTGCTATGACGAGAAACACAAGGCGTGGTAGGGCCATGAACAGATGCTGAAAGAAAAAGTTAAATGTCTTTTCAGAAAAGAATATACTTTTTAGATCAATATGAAATTCTTCATAATAGATTAAGCTTTCAGATTTAAAGCTGCACTCTCACAGATCGAACGTTTTGAAAACTTTTTTTATTTTTGGTCTTGGAACGAGTCAATTTTTTCGAAAATGCATAGAAACGAGTTATATAAGACTGCTGACAAAAAAATAGATCGCAGATTTTTATATTTAAGTTCAAAAATTGATATTTTATGCATTTTTCTTGCCAAAAAATAATAATTTTCGAACAGAAATATGAAAATCTGCGATCTGATCTTTTGTCAGCAGTCTTATTTTAGTGGTTTGCAGATATTTACGCAAAAATTTGCTTATTCCAAGACAAAAATTTAAAAAGTCAAAACGGTAAATCTGTGAGAGTGCAGCTTTAATAATGGGCTTTCTTACAGATTCTAAATTTTACTTAATCCTAAATGTTCAAAAGGAATTGTAGAAACCTTAGACCAAAGCATTCGTTTCTTAGTTTCACCTTAAACAGACAATTTGAATATGTTTAATAAATAACTTTAGTAAACAAAGCATACATTCTGAATAAATAATTTAATTCAAATTGAAAAACCAGTCAACAAACCTGAAATGCTATAGATACTGTGATTGGCATAATTTGACCATCATCATCTCGAAATGAGGCCTTGAACAGTCTTGTTTCATGTGCGAAGTCCAGAATGCATCCAGTACCCACATAAATTCCCTGCATAAACATAGCTAGCAGCGTGGCCATGAAGAGAATGAAGTAACGGTGATTTAGTCCTCCAACACAGTTGTTTGTCCATATGCAGTGGTGGTCAAAGCGGTGCACACATCTGTTACATATGCCTGAAAATTTGCAATTGGTTACATATGCCTGAACATTTGCATATGCCTGAACATTTGTAATCAGTTACATATGCCCGAATATTTGCAATTGCTTACATATGCCTGAATATTTGTAATCAGTCCTGGTAGGGCTCCTTCGATAGGAGAAAAATAGTGTTTTAGTAAAAAGGGGAACTACACTAACATGATTCATATAATGTTCAACTTGTTTTCAAACCTTTTATTGATCAATACTATGGTAATATTCATGAACTATATTGCTTCAATTGCTAAACGTTATTCGTTAAGATGTCAATGCTCCTTGGCAGGGGAAATATATATACTTTTTCAGGAGGTGAATAGAGACAAAATATCCACACTATATATACTCACTGCAGTGTTTTGATCGTGCTGGTTTAGGCAGTTGGCAGGTGGAACATTTTTTTCCAGACTCATACAACACATTATCATACTGGTACACCTGCATGTATTTGTTCACGCTTTTCATCGTAATTGTCCCTGGGTCACCTTGTAAGAAGGAACATTCATTGTCATATGCAGTGGAACAGGAGAAAGTAAACATATAGGTTAACATATAGGATATTTCTGCTGTGCTCATTAAAAAAAAACATGATGAATTCTCAAATTAATTAAATCAGTTATCAATTTTGGAAAACATGTTTAAGAGATTTTTTTGTAATAATTAATCATGCATGCAATATTTTGTTAATATCATAGATCCTTTCTTGATAACTTATAGTGCAATATTCCTGAAATGCAATCAACAAAGCTGTTCATTTAGGACGTCACATGAAAAGATATTACACACGTTAAGCGGTTATAAATCTAAAAAATGCAAGACATTATTTCATATGGTGACATCATTTATGACTTCACTTTATTTATTCCGTAATATATTATGCATATTAGATCAGTGGTTTATTTTAAGTAATGGTTAAAAGCCATTAGTATGTTTAAAGCCATTAGTATGTTTTTACCAAAAAAGATGTTACTCATCCCCTAACCATTCTATTTTTGTAAATGAATACTTAAAACCTTTTAACCAGCTTAGTTATCAAAATCATATTTTCCATAGCTGTTTAATTCTTCCCACTACACTGATAAAAATCATTTACGGCTGACTGCCGATTTATCAACATAAATGTATGGCAGCTTTCGCAAAAAAGCCATCCAATTTGGCAAAATGCAATTGCAAACACTAAGTATTATTATTGTCAAATGGTAAACTATATACATGTACCTGTCCATGCCTTGTGCCAGCAATAATAGTTTACAAACACCGCCACAAATGGCCAGAAGGTGTGATTATGGGCAGGGTAGTGGTGATACAGGATGGGCAACATATCCACCAACCAAACTGCATGGGCTAGCAACAGGAGCACAGCGAATATCAGCTGGAAAAAACTGTTCCTGAAATGAATGATAGAAGTTTACATATCATATTTGCAGTTGCATCAGTGTTTTTCCCCAATCTTTTGTGAATCATGAAAATTTCATCTTGAATTTTGCTACCACTTTTGTGATAAAATAGCATTTTGGGAATTGTGAATGAGGCCCGATTTCAGCGCCATTTTAGGGAGAGAAAACACAATAACAATGCTTTCCTCCAATATTATCTTATAAGAAACTTGTCTGTTTTTAAGGGGAAAAGTCAAGGTACTGCCATAGCAATTGTGTTGTAGTCAACAAGGTAATGCAGGGGTTATTTTTTCATTGTTAATATAAATGATTTAAATCTTTTGCTTAATACTGTTTAATATTACCTCATGTATTTTTTTCTTAAATTTTTCGTGATAATAAAAATAAGATCTCACCTTCTATACAGAAGATACTCACACAGATTGAAACATCCATTCTGTAATGATTGTGGAATTAGTCTGTTGAAAGTCTGAAAATGAATTAAACACTTTTTAAACATTTGTTTATACCTACACTTTGTTTTTTTTGTAGAAATTTTGTGTTTCAACATTGTAAGCAATAAATAATCGTTAGCTTTGCCCCAACACAGCATACATGCCATATCCCCCGGTGTTTTTTTTTTCTTCTTCAAGACTTGCTTAAAATTGACAGTGGAAAGCATCAATAATATTATGAGTGTGAAATTCCATGAAGGACCATGATGACTAAGTCCAAAAATTATTGTAATTTATTTCTGTATATATTCTTATATTATAAATGCAGATATTGCGCAAATTTTCGTCGCGTAAAAATCCCCTGGTGTAATATCAAAATCCCCTGGAATTCAGACCGAAATCCCCTGGGAAGCCTCTCAGAAATAAGGCATGTATGACACAGTGAAGTTCAAATAATTGCAAATTACTATCGTCTCAAGTGATAAAAAGAGGTTGCCACTGCCCATATTTGGCACATAAGAGTAAAAGGTTTTCCCTATCATGTATATGGTATACAAAACATATTTCATTTAAATAAACCAGTTTAAATCAATGCTTAATATTGAACATTGGAATAGAAAAAAGTTTTTATGTTAACATAACCGCACTCAGTTGAGAAACCACTAAAGAAGACATTTACCAGAGGGGCCACGATAGCGAAAGCTAAATTTACGGCCTGAAGAATACAGGTATTACAGGTATTAAATTGCATGAATAGACTCACCTCAATAACAAAATTTTTTAATACTCCAATGGGGCCAGAATTTAGCAACTGGGCATCCCTATACAACACACATAGGGTTCCAACAATGAACAAAATGCAGTAGATAATTAGCATCAACAGGAAATCCATGATGAAATCTGAAATGTACAATAAATAAAAGAGTTATTAAGTAATAAAATGCATACCTCTTGTGTATTTAACCGTTTCCTGACCAAGCACAATAGATAATAATCAAATAATTGACACCTCTGATCAACTTTATGTAGGATGACAATCGTTGAAAGGAAATTAGTATTTTCTTTTTAGATGTTGCAAAGTTTCACTACAAAGTGTTTTCAAGCTAAATGTCTGAATAACATACTTGAAAGGATTGACAATTGTTCATTGTTCTACTGTTGTTCCAAATATGAAATTCTATACGAGTTTTGTACTGCATACATCAACTTGCAAGGTTGTACTACATAATAGTGTATATGTATCCGAACAGGATTTCATCCGAAATTACATCATATATAATTTGACGACCCTATAATTCGGACATAAACAGCGCATACCATATTTAAATTAAGATTTTCAATTGGCTACTCTATCTTCCTATACAGATTTAAGCACAATAAATAGTATTACCAGATGTTAACTCTTTTAAGTTGTTAAATTGTATCTAAAACGTTGAACATTCTTGATTTTCTCCATTAACATGGTGCAAATTTTATAAAACATTTTCTGTTTACAGACGGGTTCGCGAATCTGTAATACTAAAGTGCAACAGTAGTTTCAGTGGTAAAGAACGTAAAGTTTGAGGGTGTTATTATTATCTGTGAGAAGGATTTTGTTATTGGTCCCAGTTATTATTAATCCCCCGCCACGGAGTGGGGAGGAGATTTTAGGAATGCACTTCTATCTATGTCCGTCTGTCAGTCCGTCCGTCCGTCTGTCCGTCTGGCTGTAACATTTCGTGTCCGGGCTATAACTTACTTATGCATGGATGGAATACCATATTACTTGGTACAAATGTTGTCCTTATTGACATGATGTGCAGTGACCTTGACCCGGGTCCATACCTCAAAGGTCAAGGTCACACAAGACATTCAAAGGTCAGAGTACACATGCTCGTGTCCGCGCTATAACTTATTTATGCATCAATGGATTACCATATTACTTAATTGGTACAAATGTTGTCCTCATTGAGACGATGTGCAGTGGCCTTGACCCGGCTCCATACCTCAAAGGTCAAGGTCACACGAGACATTTAAAGGTCAGACTATTCATGCTCGTGTCCGCGCTATAACTTACTTATGCATTGATGGATTACGATATTACTTGGTACAAATATTGTCCCCATTGAGAAGATGTGCAGTGACCTTGACCCGGGTCCATACCTCAAAGGTCAAGGACACATGAGACATTTAATGGACAGAGTACACATGCTCGTGTCCGCGCTATAACTTACTTATGCATTGATGGATTACCATATTACTTGGTACAAATGTTGTCCTCATTGAGAATATGTGCAGTGACCTTGACCCGGGTCCATACCTCAAAGGTCAAGGTCACACGAGACTTTAAAGGTCATAGTACACATGCTTGTGTCCGGGCATTTTACATTTAGCAGTGTAGAAATGTTCTTACTGGATTTATTGACCTTTTACATTTCATGTACTTTTAGCAACAATAACTTATTTTGATCCAATAACTCGAACAAATTGCAATTTGTGCCAGTAATCCATCATGAAGTTTCGGGTCCATATTATGACAATGCTAAATAGAGGATAAGATATAAATGTTAATTGAAAGTGTTTAATAAGTTGCACAGATTGATACTTAGCGAACTCTACCAACCATTATCATTATGTGCAACAAGTTTAATATTAAAAATGGACACAAATGTGATAATATATTTATAACATGTGTTTTCTCTTCAAAAGCAGTAAAACAATGTTATGACGTCACCAAAATATATATGTATCACTTTATCGAAAATACTTAAGGCTTGCTATTTCGGCGATGTTATTAATCAAGGACTCATTTTCCTTCCTATTTTTAGCCAAAATAACCTTGACACCTACACTACACACAATATGAAAACATTAACTAATATCCTTTTTTAATATGTTCATATACCCAAGAGTATTTAGGTTACCGATCAAACAACTTGTATTTCCTATATTCCCGCTATTATTATTGTTATTATTATTATTATTATTATTATTATTATTATTATTATTATTATTAAAACACCTACAGAAATTACGGCCCAATTTCTCAATCATCCTAACTTTAGTGGAGTTACATGTGGCTGGGTGACCACCAAGTATACAAACTACCTTTCACTTCTTTAAGGTCTACTATTTAATTTGAGATCCTATTGACTCAAACGTGTATGACATGACATAGTTTTTGCGTGATGCATAATAGGATTTGACAAGCAAACTATAAATACATGTACATATCGAAAGGATTTTTTATTATCATTATTATAGAAGGCTGCAAGTTATAACATATTTTGCGGCGTAATAAAAAAAACAACTACATTTGTTCACGGTCTTGAATGGGTATGTTGAAGATATAATTATAATACTAATTATTATATAATAGCAACAAATGGTGATGACGATATGTGTACATGTGCATATCACATACTACCAGAAACATACGAGTTATCAAATAAGTTTACTTTTTTTCGACGATTTTCATACAATTCAGTCAGAATCACGCTGGCCTGTACAGACCATACAATGCTACGTAAAACTACACCAAAAGGTCAAAGGTATTGAAGCAATGTTAGTTATACATGTAGACCGCGTAGAATTTATACGTTTTTCCTTTCGTTTTAGAGATGTACTGTACAAACGTACGACATCCATATACTCAATTAAATTGATACACTTTGTTTTATATGTACATATCATTTTGAATAATTTATTTATTCCAATATTATTAGATTTCACTTCTTCATCGAATCAACGAGACCAGCGGCGATTCCCGAAATTCACGTTGGATTTCAAGGCATTACGGACATTACGGACCATGGACATTAGGGACCAGACATAACGGACCATATTAGGTGACATTACGGACCATGTTGAGAAACTTGCGGACCATGATTTGAGTGCTCAGTATGATATGACAATTGTCTTCCATCTAACTGTGAAAAAATCCCGTGAAATTCGAATAGATCAATGATTAGAATTTTAATTCTTGTGAAATTTCACAATTTAAAGACCAATGTACCCACAGAAAAAAAAGTCTATATAGTAAAGTTATTTTTAATAAAATAATAAGTAATATAATCATGTAAATAATGAAGGACATTTGAAAGATTGGCAGTTTAAACAGATAAAAGAAACGAAACAATTAATTTCCAAAACAGTTTATTTCCGTGACCCAGTTCAAGAAGGGTCGGAAAACCCTTCCCATGAGCCAAACAATAATAATTGGCTTCATATGCATCCTAAGTCAATGGTGCCAGATTGACACTTTACTTATAAATGAAGGTAATTTTACTACTGTAATTCATTTTTCATTTGTCTTGTTTAGCGGAATATGGTGTCCGGGTAACATTGGCATCCGGAATACCGCCAAAAATGGGCCGAAAATTAGTGTACCAGCTGGTGGAGGGGGGGGGGGGGGGAGGAACTCTCACTACATTCCGGTGAGGGAGATCAGATAATCAGGAGCGGTTCAATGGTTTGACGTTAGAGGGGTGTGTAACTTAGCGGCCATATCTTTTGACTTGCGCCCCTCCCGCAGAACCGATTTTTATTTTTCATTACCAAGTGTTGGCAGGTTTCTTTGGGGGTGCTACCCCAAGAAATGGTTGACTTGCGCCCATCCCGCAGAAACGAATTTTATTTTGTTCAAAGTGTTGGCAGGGTTTTTTGGGGATACATTTTTAACAAAATCCATTTCAAAATCGTTGATTTTATGTGTATTTTATTACTTTTGCTCCTACATATGTATATTGCAATAAAAAGTTAACTTGGAAGATTTCAAGGGGTAACCGCGCCGCCCCCACCACCCCTCATCCCCTACTGGCAATACGATACTTATGTTTGTAATAATGATTTTTCTAGATTTGATGTGATCGAGTCTGTGCATTGCATTGTCTCTCTTTTTTTTAAAAGGAACACTGTTTATAGAAATGTCTCATTTACACTCTACTTGGCTTCGGCCAATGTGCGGCTTGTTAGAGTCGATTTTAAAAAAGATGTACAGCACTTGAGACTGTAAAATATTGACTTAGATATATTTTATACATATCGCAACGGACCTATAAACGGTTTAAACATGTAGGTCAGTGCCAATGCTCTGTCGCAGGGTGGTTTGCGGTTGTTGTAAAGCTCTTTCAAGTATATTTTCGCACGTTAGTAGCACAACTCCCGCGCTTGTAAACCAGTCAAACATACTGTACATGCTTTTTGATGAAAATAAATAAAATATGAATATGGCTAGAAAGTCCAGTAAAACATTTGATGTGTTTGTTGGCAACCTCCCACAAGATGCTACAGAGGTTTGTTTATCGTTTTAGTCTAAATAGCATAACTGTACCTAAATGTCAAGACTTCAATGTTGCTTATTTTATGTGAGCCCTTCTGAAATTTATTGCTGGCATTGCACTAGTCTAAAATATTAGACGTTTTATACGGGATTCTTCCAATCCCTAACGTCTAAACGGGAATGTGCAAAAAACGGGGGTGTTTTAAAAATATTGAAATTGTTTTAAGTGAAGTATTTTATGGTTGAAATTGATCATAAAGAGTTATATTCATATTTTACCATGTAAGTGAAATGCTATTTTGCACTAAACAAGCATTTAATGCATTAAAACAAGTTGTTTACCTTTCCAATAAAACGAAAGTTGACTGACACAGAAAACAATTATGCGAAGGGGAACAACTCGATACACTCGTAATAACTCGGCCTCCTCCGACAAAGCTTCGAGATAGACCTCGTTATACAATCGTAATAACTCGGCCATGGCCGAAATGTTCCGAGCGATTTAAAACTGTGCTTTGAAGCCTTGCAGGTGCCCTTCATGTATATATCGTTATGTTTTGACAGAATGAAATGAAGAAAAGCCGTCAAACTCATAATTATAAGTTGGATATTTATTTTTTGTGTACGGAACTAATATAAAATAACATTATCTGGTAATATATCTTGTTTTTATGATATTTTATAGACGCCATATGCTTTAACCCGGAATCCTGATCGGAACAACTACCCACTTTTGATACTAAACAATTTGTACGTGAAGGATTTGCCATATCAAAAATCTAAAAAAAATCCGTCAACGTACAATTATTTGGACTAGCATTGCACTGACACTGTTTGAATTGAGTCGGATTTACATGAGCACATGGATTTGATCATTTCTATATGCTATTTCAAAGAATGGGACATATTGTAGTTTTACCTGTGGGGTGGGGCCGGCGCAATCCCAGGGTTCGAATTTAGCACTCACACACTCGCAAAATGCGATCAAAAATTTTAGAAATGCCTACTTTTTGATTTTTAAAACGCCGATGGCTGATGGCAATGATTAATCGGTTCCAAAAAGAAGAAGCCACAATGAAATAATCCGTCCGATAAAACTGTTTCGATGTGGAAGAGGGAGTTGAACATTAAATTGACGCTCAACACAGATGAAGAAAGGAATGATATCGTTAAATGTACTATTACATGAACATTTATTAAAACAGTTACACTTAATATACCTTAAACCATAGTTTTCCATACAAAATATACCTTTTCCTAGCAAACACAAAGGTTTTCCTTAAAAAAATGCGAAAGAGTGTCTGGCTTTGGTTGAAAGTTTAAGCACTTGCACAAAACTGCGAGTATATTAAAAGTTCAATTCGAACTCTGTATCCATTAAGATGAGCCATCAATGACTTAAAAGTCTTTGTCAAATCATCACCACATTTGGTCAGAATGTGGATGAGCAGAATATCTCGATCAATAAGAAGGGATTTAATAATGTGCAGTAAATCTATAGTCAGCCTGTGTTTGATCCTTATTTTAGGTGTGATCAATATTTATGTAGGGCACTTCCAACTGCCTTGCTGTTGAGCTAGCTTTTATGGATGCTGTTGTGGTGTTGAATGCGAGTCGAAAGGTACAGGATTCAAACCCCCGTTTGGGCATACACTCTTTCTTTCACTTTAATGGTGTCAGAAGTAATTTGGTATTGCCTGAATGTAATGGGGCGGTAACAGGTGGCAATGGAACCTGTTCAGGTCAGATCATCCAGGTTTAGGGGGTTCCTGTATGGTCTCAAAAAGGTAAAAGAGGCAGGAATGTAGTGTCAGCCATTAAGGGCACTTCCAACAACCTTGCTGTTGAGCTAGCTTTTATAGAGATGAGGCTGTGGTGTCGACTGTGGGTCGGGGTTTCAAACCCCACGTTTGGGCATACAGTCTTTCTTTCACTTTATTCAATACATTCCCAAGTTGTTAACAGCGGCACTGTGCAAGGAAAAAACTTGGGCATTTTCCACAGAAAAAAATAATTGTAGGAACTGAATAAAATGTACATACTGGTGGGAAGCAGTAGCCGGCAATTGCCAGTTTTTCTTTTCATTTATCTTTTTCATGGCAATTTTAAGTGTTATTTTGTAAAATGTGTAAGCTTGCCTCGAATGCTAAGTTCAAAGGTTGTGATTTGTGTTTCAAAAATATGATAATGTCTTAAAATCCACAAATTCTCACATGGGGCATGGTCAATTGAGATCTTAGACATTTGGGGAAAATCTTGCGTCGCGAAATTAGCCATCTTGAGAAAAAAATCATCGCTTTACATAAAAACTTGGAAAATTTTACGCTTAAAAGAACAAGCTTTTCCTTCTCCTGCAAATGAGGAAATTATTAAAATATTAGTGTTTTTTTCCCTGTCAAAAGACCTGAAATATCAATCCTTTGTGTGTGAAATCTATTGCAATAAATCATAAATCTAGCGGAGTTTCATGCAAAATTTAAATTTATTTACAGAAAAATGTTGGCAAACTGTTCACACCATTTGGGGAGATTGGTGGCATTATTGTGAAAGAGTCCTCAAAAGTCAAACCTCCTTACAACAAATTCGCGTAAGTATTTTTAAGAGGTAAAAAAAAGCTGTACAGTAGAACATCTTTTGTCCTTTTCAGATGGATTTTTCAAGCTTTATAGATTGATAGATAGATAGATAGATTTATTTATTTCAGTAAGGAATGCACATAACATGGACATAAACAAAATGTATAAAATAAGCTGATGCATACAGGATATTATCAATAGCTGTCATGACAGGCACACCGAACCAAGGATGACACAAAAAGGGAAAACTCTTATTTCCATTGTGGTCCTTTAATGAAACACATATAAAATTATTGTACATTTAGAGCTTGTTGTTAAAGTGAGTACAAAACATATACCGGCTTAAAAATTTAATGTAAATTTTAAAATAATTGTCCATTTTAGGCTTGATGTTTGATTTAATTAATAAAAAGTAAAGTTTATTGGTGTTACAATACAATATTCACCAACTCCAGGTTTGTCAAGTTTCTGTGCCAGCCTGATGCAGAGAAAGCGGTGCGAGAAATGGACAGAAAGAATATTCAGGGCTCAGAAATTGCTGTGAAAATCTCCGAAGACCGCAGAGGGTAATGATGTTTTCCATTCATGCTTAGGGACTCTACATTTACTGTTTGAACACCCACATAATGGCATAATGATTTTTATGCCCCCACAAAGTGGCGGCATATAGGGTTGCCCTTGTCCGTACGTACGTCCGTACGTACGTACGTACGTACGTCCCGAAGATTGTTTCCGATCTAATTCTTGAAAACCGTTTGTCCAATCCTCACCAAACTTTAAACACATGTTTGTGACCATAATATCTTGATCAAGTTCGATAGTCATGGAAATCGCTTTAGTCATTTAGGAGTTACGGCCCTTTTTTGCCAAAAATACTTCAAAAATATATGTTTCCAATCTAATTCTTGAAAAGTATGTGTCCAATCCTCACCAAACTTTACATACATGATTGTGACCATAATATCTTGATCAATTTCGATAGCCATGGAAATCGCTTTTGTCATTTAGGAGTTACGGCCCTTTATTTGCAAAAAAAGACTTGAAAAATACGTCCCGAAGATTGTTTCCGATCTAATTCTTGAAAACTGTTTGTCCAATCCTCACCAAACTTTAAACACATGTTTGTGACCATAATATCTTGATCAAGTTCGATAGTCATGGAAATCGCTTTAGTCATTTAGGAGTTACGGCCCTTTTTTGCCAAAAATACTTCAAAAATCATTATGGCTTATTTTCTGTGACAAAAAACCGAAGTGGGGGCATCCGTGTCCTATGGACACATTTCTAGTTATGTTGGCAATGAATGTATTATGAAAATTAGGTTTTTGACTGTTTATTATTTTCATAAAGGGTATAAAAAGGCAGTGAAACCAGTTTAAACACAGGAAACCCCTACTTTAGATATCATAATTAAAATCCTAACATTACTTGCTTTAAAACATGATCATGCCTGGTTATAGTTATGATTGATATAAGAAATTAAATTATGAACAAGCATGAGATCCACTTTTCTAGTCATAGTTACACCCACAACTCGGTATATTGAAATTATATTCGAACACCTCATGGACCACATTCAATACATGTACCGTACTAGTGATATAAGTGAATAGTTTTGTAATTTTTAGCTCCACTGGCCGAAGGCCATGGAGCTTATGTCGTCACAGATTGGCCGCCGTGAGTGCGTGTGTGCGTGCGTGCGTAAACTTTTACTTTAAACGACATCTCCTCTGAAACTGATAAGCGGATTTTGACAAAACTTCACAGGAATGTTCCTTTGGTGGTCCTTTGCCAAAATTGCTCAAATGGTTCCGGTCCATTGCACAATATGGCCGCCAGAGCTAAAAATAGCAAAATCTTTAAACGACATCTCCTCTGAAACGGTTCGGCAGATTTTGATGAAACTTGACAGTAATGTTCCTTGGGTGGTCCTTTATTAAAATTGCTCAAATGGTTCTGGTCCATTGCACAATATGGCCGCCACAGCTAAAAATAGCAAAATCTTTAAACGACATCTCCTCTGAAACGGATAGGCAGATTTTGATGAAACTAGACAGAATTGTTCCTTGGGTGGTCCTTAACCAAAATTGCTCAAATGGTTCCGGTCCGCTGCACAACATGGCTGCCAGGGCAAAAAAAATAGAAAAACCTTTAAAGAACATCTTCTCAGAAACCGATGATCAGATTTTGATGAAACTTAACAGAAATGTTCCTTGGATGGTCCTTTATCAAATTTGCTTCAATGGTTTCGGTCCACTGCACAAGATGGCCCCCAGAGGTAAAAATAGAAAAACCTTTAAACGACTTCTCCTCAGAAACCGATGATCGTATTGCAATGAAACTTGACAGAAATGTTACTTGGGTAGTCCTTAACCAAAATAGCCCAAACAGTTCTGGTCTGCTGCACAACATGGCAGCCAGAGCTAAAAATAGGAAAAACCTTTACACCACTTCTCCTCAGAAACCGATGATCAGATTTTGATGAAACTTGACAGAAATGTTCCTTGGGTGGTCATTAACCAAAATTTGTTAAAAGGTTCCAGTCCACTGCACACCATGGCTGCCAGAGCTAAAAAATAAAAAAAACTTTATACGACTTGTCGTCGAAACCGATGACCTTTTTTCGATAAAACTTGACAGAAATGTTTGTTTGGTGCTCCTTTACTCAAATTGCCCAAATCATTTCGGTCCACTGCACAACATGGCAGCCAGAGCTATTAAAGTAAAAATTTTTTTTAAATAACTTCTCCTCAAAAATTGATGATTGTATTTCTATGAAACTTGACGAAAATGTTCGTTAGGTGGTCTTTGCTTGAACCTTTTGGCCAGTGGAGCACAGGCACTGATGTGCCTCTTGTTCTGCCTTCTTGTGACAGGTATTGATTTTTTAGTTCATATTTGTGATCACGTGTAAGAAATGTCATTTGTCGGCCTACAGTTTAGTTTGGTCAGGTGTGGAATTGTATCCATATGTACATCTGTTTGATTTTGACCACTTGTCGTTTATTTTGCAGTCCAAGAGGCGATGATAGATCAAAGGGGCCTACCAGTCGACATTCCGATACAGGTTTGATTTGTTCCATGCCGTATCGTTTTCTTTTTAAATTGCTAACGTCATGCACCAAGCTTCTTTTTAATATTTAAAAAATAGATAGAATGAAACATATTGAAATTTGATCACAGGTGCCATTAGATCAATCAAGTTCAAACCCACTTAATTTGGTCAATTTCATAAAAGTACTATAATTTTTGCTGAAAAGTCCATTTCTAATACATTTTTGTACATATTGAAATACAATTGTTTGGCACGGTTTTACTCTGACCTTGAAAATTGGAAGCTACAATGTTCAAATTAAAGTATATTTATTGTACAAGGATTGTGAAGAAAGTTATATTAACTTATGCTAAGTCACTCTCGTTGGGCACAATGCGAGAGTGGGGTCTTGTGTTGTGGAGGAAACCAGAGAAACCTTTGATATTCTGAAAAACAAACAAACTGCCTTTTGAAGGATTAATTGTTTGTTATAATTCCAGACTCTGTTGACGGAGGAGGAGGGGGAGGGGGTTTTGGTGCACCATCAATGCAGGATCAGAACGAGGTAACTATGGAGTATATGATCGTACCGCCCTCTTACTGGAGATATTGATATTCACATTCAATGTTTGTGCCTTGAGATTTATTCGCAAATTTGTGCGAATTTGCATATCAGCCTTATCCGCTTGTCAAGTATTGCCTGTGTAGTTTGCAGCCCTGTGCCCATATACATACATCTGGGGTTCTAAAGTTCAGGAATAATCATGAAATCGGGATTGAAAGCTTTTAACATAAGGCTATTGTCAGGTTGTAATTCTTGTGTTTTTATGCCCCCGAAGGTGGGCATATTAAAATCGCACCGTCCGTCCGTCCGGCTCTGTAACTTTCCCTTGTATGGACAGATTTTAAAATAACTTGCCACATGTGTTCCACATACCAAGACGACGTGTGGCGTGCAAGACCCGTGTCCCTACCTCAAAGGTCAAGGTCACACTTAGTGTTTATTCACAATGGAGTGCTGCATATAAGGACATAGAGTATAGGTTGTCGTGTCCGGGCTGTAACTTTCTCTTGTATGGACAGATTTTAAAATAACTTGCCACATGTGTACCACATACCAAGACGACGTGTCGCGTGCAAAACCCGTGTCCCTACCTCAAAGGTCAAGGTCACACTTAGTGTTTATTCACAATGGAGTGCTGCATATAAGGACATAGAGTATAGGTTGTCGTGTCCGTGGTGTAACTTTCCCTTGTATGGACAGATTTTAAAATAACTTGCCAAATGTGTTCCACATACCAAGATGACGTGTCGCGTGCAAAACCCGTGTCCCTACCTCAAAGGTCAAGGTCACACTTAGTGTTTATTCACAATGGAGTGCTGCATATAAGGACATAGAGTATAGGTTGTCGTGTCCGGGCTGTAACTTTCTCTTGTATGGACAGATTTTAAAATAACTTGCCACATGTGTTCCACATACCAAGACGACGTGTCGCGTGCAAGACCCGTGTCCCTACCTCAAAGGTCAAGGTCACACTTAGTGTTTATTCACAATGAAGTGCTGCATATAAGGACATAGAGTATAGGTTGTCGTGTCCGGGCTGTTACTTTCTCTTGTATGGACAGATTTTAAAATAACTTGACACATGTGTTCCACATACCAAGACGATGTGTCGCGTACAAGACCCGTGTCCCTACCTCAAAGGTCAAGGTCACACTTAGTGTTTATTTACAATGGAGTGCTGCATATAAGGACATAGAGTATAGGTTGTCATGTCCGGGCTTTAATTTTCCCTTGTATGGACAGATTTTAAAATAACTTGCCACATGTGTTCCATATACCAAGATGACGTGTCGCGTGCAAAACCCATGTCCCTACCTCAAAGGTCAAGGTCGCACTTAGTGTTTATTCACAATGGAGTGCTGCATATAAGGACATAGAGTATAGGTTGTCGTGTCCGTGGTGTAACTTTCTCTTGTATGGACTGATTTTAAAATAACTTGCCACATGTGTTCCACATACCAAGACGACGTGTCGAGTGCAAGACCCGTGTCCCTACCTCAAAGGTCAAGGTCACACATAGTGTTTATTCATAATGGAGTGCTGCATATAAGGACATAGAGTATAGGTTGTCGTGTCCGTGGTGTAACTTTCCCTTGTATGGACAGATTTTAAAATAACTTGCCACATGTGTTTCACATACCAAGACGACGTGTCGCGTGCAAGACCCGTGTCCCTACCTCAAAGGTCAAGGTCACACTTAGTGTTTATTCACAATGGAGTGCTGCATACAAGGACATAGGGTATAGGTTGTTGTGTCCGGGCTGTAACTTTCCCTTGTATGGACAGATTTTAAAATAACTTGCTACATGTGTACCACATACGAAGACGATGTGTCCTGTGCAAGACCCATGTCCCTACCTCTAAGGTGAAAGATACACTAAGTATTTATTCACAAGGGAATTCTGAATATAAGGACATAACAGTGTAGGTTGTCAAGTATGGGTGGTATTTTTTATGGTCAGAGGAAATTTAAAATAACTTGCCATATGTATTTGACACATAAAGGCAAGATCAACTTTTCATGTACTGGCCTTGTTCGTAGGTCAATGTCACATTCGGGGGCATTCGTCACATACTGTGACAGCTCTTGTTTTCTATCATATTTGCATCAAAAACGGTAGGAAGTATCTTGAAATAAATATAAAAAACTTTTGAAACAATTTCAAATACTTACATTCCCTCTTGTCCTTTGTATAGAGAAAACTTGCTGGTCATATTGTATAATGTCATTGTTAATTTCAATATGGTGCTCTTTATACAAGTGTATGTTGGAAGTTAACTTTCTCTAAGGAGAAATACTCTATTGCAGAAGAATTTTTCTTTTAATGAATTTTAAATCGTAATGATTAATTATTTAAAAATGTAAACATAAGTATAAGCTTTATTGAAATTTCACACGTGCACTACTGTGTTCATACAGCATAATGCAAGAAAAAATGTGATCAATCCAAGAGGTGCAATTCCCTTTATCCTGCTTTAAGCATGAATATCTCATGCTCAAACAGACCCCTAGCTATTTTTCAGGATTGACAGTTATCAGCTATTAAAACCCTTGATTCATTTATATGCATCAAGGTCAGTACTCTGCCAATTCAGGATATGTTTGCCCTTTGACCAAATAACACAATGCTGATAGTAATTCAGCCATTCCAGCTTATTGTCATTCTGACAGGCATTTAATTGACAAATAGACAGATTATATTTCGTCTATAAATACTAGCCCATGGTTGTATAAACCAATTCGATGACTTTGACTACCTCTGGCACACTTATCTCTGATAACTGACATGGTGGAGACAGGCTCCCATGTCATTTTATATTGAGAAACAATGGACAAGCACTGACATCTGTATGCGGTGCTTTTGTTCATTAGGAACAGACCTTGATCTGTTTTATTTTTAGTTCTTAATATGTAATTTTGCCTTGCTTTACTTTTTTTGGTTGCACCCATCTTATCAACTAGTGTAATATTATACTAGTGTTTTTTCCTCGTTATTTTTAGAATGGGGCTGGGGTCTTTCTCATTAGGAAAAATGCCTCATTTCGACTAAAATTGTGAACTCCATTTTTAGCCTTGATATAAACGAGTATGTTGTAAAAATTCATTTCAAAACAAATTTGAATTTTATATTCACATTTACGAAAAAAAAGAATGTGTTTCAGCATTTGGATGGGGCTGATTAACGATCCAAAATTGATGAGAAAAAAACAGTGCTTAAGATCTATTTTCCGAAACTTTTATTCTTGGTTGTGACGCAAAATAAAAATTATATATAGAATTGTATAGGTTGGATGAAAATGTTACACTAAGTTAATTTTATTGTTAAAATTAAAACTTATATTTTATTTCAAACACTCTCAGTATTAATTATAATTTCTAGATGTATTGATTCTTTGTTGTACTCGTTTTTACTCATTGATAAGGTGGCCCCTTGTGTATTAAAATTTGTATATCATCCTGGGTGGTAGGTGAAACAAGAGGAAGTAAAAGAAACCGGGCAGTTACTGGAGAGGTCTTCATCGCTGCTCCCTCCTGTGGTAGAGTTTAACAAACCTGTTCATGCATGCTATGAGCTTTTGTTTTTTTCCCAGTGTTTTAATCTTTCAAAGTTCCATTGTTCTGAATGTTATATGTTACAGCAGAGCCACAGATAAGAGTCTTGATTGGCGTAAATTTGGCTTAAATTGGGCCAATTACTATATATAAAATGAAGTCCTTAAGGCTCCATCCTATCATGTATGTAATATACATGTGTTTGCTTTTCAACTTGCCAGGAGACTAACAATTGCCATTGCAATTTATTGGATTAAACCAAGGTGTACAATACACTTTATAAACTATTTTTTAGGCCTAGGTAAGAAGTTATCTGTAGCTCTGTTTTTGTTTGTTATGACTTTGTAGCAAAGTTATTTAGGTTGTTGTTTTCCAGAGAAGTGAGTTTGTATGTTTTTGAATTCCCATGTGGATATCTCATTTTCCAATATTGATTTCAACCTTTATATTATATAATAGCTCTAATGATATGATGCAAGTTATGGAAAGTTAATTAAATTATGATTGACTGATTTCTCCAAATATCTTAAAATATTTTCAAGCATGGCTGACTTTTTAGTAATTTGGGTCTCGAAGTTTGGCCCCATTTCACACCCAGAAAAGGTTAATGTTTCCCTTATTGTATCCTTCCAAATAAATTCCCCTTCAGATTGTACTGTTTGTTAAGATTTTGTCTAACAAAATTGGACCGAAAAAAGAGTGTTTTTTTTGGTAAAAATATACTGTGGTATGATAGCCTGTGTTCTGGTTTAATTGCTATTTACTATTTAGAAATACATGATATATAATTAATACTTTGACTTCTTTCTGGCCACAGAAACAGACTGTAATGGTGACACACGTGGAATCTCCAATCACACTATGGCTGCAGGAGGTCAATGATGAGAACACAAAGACAATATTCAGCATTACAGAACAGCTGCTTCAGTTTTGTCCCTCTGCAAGCCCCTTGACTGGACAGCCTGAACCAGGGAAGGTAGGAATATTTAAACAAATTTGTAAGGCTCGATTGTGAAGACCAAGATTGTGTATTTAATTGGATCGTACCATATTTTGTTGTATGCTTGTTGATAAAATGGACTCGTTAGGTCTTAACAAAAATACATTTGGTTCGGGTTACGGGTTTGTTTTATTATGTAGTTTCAGTGATTTTTTTACTAACAATTTGGTGCCGAATATTGGCCTTTTCACAATCGCTAAAAATTCACAAAATTCACAATTCCCAAGAACTACTTGTGAACAAAGTGTTATTCTATTAAATCAGCGTACAAAAAGTTGTGTAAAACGTTGAAGATTTTATTTGAAATATTTACCGATCAGCGATTGCGAATTTGCATACATGTATGATGTAGAATACTGTATGACGACTTTTATCAATACATGATCAAGTAGACGCTCCTAAGTAAAGCGTGGGTCACGCGGAGCAAAATTACATAGCAAAATGTGTAAACAAATTGATATATATTGGAAAAATGTCAAGAAATGTCAAATATATCAGAAAAAAATATAAAAGATCCACGCTGCTGGTACACCTACAATATTTTCCGTTGTTAAACCGATGACATTTACAAATGACCGTGGCGATTCTCGATCTGTCATCAGTTCACTTTCGTGTTCCACATCCCTTAATTGAAAATGAAGAACCCACACAGTCAACTCAGTCTCTTTGACCCTTTACTTTATCCACACAGTCAACTCAGTCGTCTCTTCAACCTGATCATAAACAATCTTGTGCAGGTGTCATTACACCAGTTCTTCCTGACCCAGACACTCTTTGCATTTAATAAATATGCAATTATCAAAGTTTCATTGTTGTCTATTATCCTTTTAATGTCAATACAGACAGTTAATCAGGCTGTATGTTTGAGTATAACACTATTGTATATCAGAATTAAGATTTTAATGTTTTGTTAATTTTTCACAATTTTGAACTTTAACGGGCTAAAATTTCACAAAAGAAAAGGCACGGGCTGTTTCACAAAAAAGTGAAACAGAAGATTACACCATTCGTCAAATATAAGCTTAAAAAAAGAAAAAAGCTTACCTACCCTTTTTTGGCTTGAGGCTATATTGTGAATATTACTTAATGCTGATCTAGATTTACAAAATAAATTAATTTTAGCTTTGTTTTCAACTGGAATTTGTGATTGTACGATCTTTTCTTGTACGCTTATCAAAAAGATGGCCTCATTATGTTTACTTTTTCAGGTGTACGCCTGCTTGTATACCGAGGACAACACATGGTATCGATGTCAAGTCAGACAGTGTTTTGGGACAGATAAGGTATTTTCTTAGATTGCTATAATAAAAAAGTAAAATAAAAAGATAGTTCCTCATTTATTAAATCTTTATTTTTAGCCATTGAAAAAATCAGACAAACATTGCTGTTTGCTCATTGTTGCTCTTGTAGGTCTAGTTATCATGCTTTGATTTTGTTGATTCCTTCAAATCTATTACAGAATTCACGTAAATATAAAATTCATCTGTGACAATATGCATATATATGTGTATAATGGCCCTTGACTAATACATGAAGATGGGTTATTAGATATTATGATCTTGTTTTGAAAATAATTCCTTTGAAGCAAATTGAAATATGCATATTAAGTGTGTAAAAACCATAATTTATCACTTTCAGTATAAGATCCAGTACATTGACTATGGGAATATCGAGGAGGTTGGCGCTGGCAGCCTCGTTGAGATACCTGCAAGCCTCTCATCCTTCAGGCCTCTAGCGACCAAGATCGTACTACACAACACTCGTGCCAAAGATCTCAGTGATAAACAGGCGAGTTGAAAGATTTAAAGTAACTTTAACTTTATTTGTTTCACTATGATTGTGAAGGAAGTTATTTTGTGCTAAATAAATAAACGCAAATCTAGTAGTGATAAATCTTATTTATGCAAAAAATTATAAGAAAAGATATTGTTTTTATTCAAAGTTCTTCTTTGTTGTTTAAGTAATAGAAATTAAAGAGATTTTTAACAAGGCTAGATACGAGTTCATATAATCAGGAGATCATTCCAACATGCCCAAATATTTAAGATATTTCTTTTAAAAATAAGTCTGGGCATGCTTTGTGCGTGAGTGATTGTGCTTATTTCTGTCACTGTAATTTTCCAGGGAATACAACTGTTGAAGACCCTTACAGACAATCAGATGGCCCAACTAATCAAGACACGTCCTCTCTCAGACGGCACTGGTTTCTATGGAAATGTATTTGTCAATGACACATCTTTGGGAGATGCCATGTTGACTTCTGGATATTGCATAGTTAATCCTAAGATGGGTAAAAAGGGACCAGGGCTACAACAGGGGCAGCTGAATCGACCCTCTGACAATTGGGATTATAAGGGGCCAGAAGGGCCAGTGATGAATAGTAAAGACTCTTATGTGGATATCACTCCAGGTCCACCCATGATGAAGCTTGGGCAGTTTAATAGGCCAGATCGAGGAGGGGGGATTATGGGGCAAAGAAATACGGGGCCACATATGGGAGGGGGTGGGGGAAATGTCCTGCCACTTGGAATGGGCCACCATTCGAACAACATGTCCTCTGTGATGGGCCAGCCCGTACCTCCGCAACAGCAGCAGCAGAATATGGGGTTTCCTGCGAAAATAGGGTAAGACTGATGATGACATTGTCAGATCTGCTTGTTTTTAAATGATAGAGGTATATTATGCAGTTTGTAAAGTACTAGTTGTTGAAAAAAACAACACCTGTTTAATTGCACATTTACAGGTGTATGGTACTGTAAAATTGATACAAATGTACATTTTTTTGGAAGTACATGCAGCTTTGTATATCTGTGACATTATTCATAAAGCAACTTGTGTTAAATTGTCTTCTAGGTAGAACAGGAAAAAATAGATGAAAGTGTTCCATCAAACTAAGAATTCATGTGAATAAATTTGATGAAAATAGGATTTAAAATAAACATTCTCAAAAATTAGTACTTTTCACCAAGTTTTTTTTTTCCAAGGACGCTTTAAGTATAAAGCCCCTAATGCTTTACGTCAGTCCACAAACTAATGAAAGTGAACAATGAAAATTTATAAGGATTATAAAAAATATACTTATGTTATTTAGGCATCCTCAAGACAGTGGTAGGGAAAAGAAACTTCAGACAGACTTAACAAAGAAACGCCAAGAAAATGATCGCCTGCGAAACGAGATGGATGCCACAAATATGCAGCTGGAATACATGAAGTCGAAGGTCAAGGTAATGCTATGTTTGAGTTTTATTTTGATGAACTTGACAAAATCTTCTCTGACATGAGATATAGGAGGGGATAAAAATCGCTGATTGTTTTTCAGTCAGCTTCTAATGATCTTGAGGCTAGTGCTTGTCTCACCTTTATGTGAATAGGGCAATGCCTGTGATTTGAAACTAGCAGAGGGTTATAGCTTTAAGGTGCACAATATGCTGATTGATGCAAAAATATGTTTTTTTAATCCATTTTGTGTTAACCTGTGAAATTCTGACTAATCCCAACTTCTGCCCCATTTAAGGTTCTACTAACTAGAAAAGAATAACACTGGAGGCTTTCAGTTTCCAAAAACTTACCTGGATATAAGTTTGACTCTGTCACCAATATTAACTTATATTTATTATCAACAGCTTTTGTAAAAAGAGTAGGTTTTGAATTTCTGGATTAATAAACCACTGGTCTTTGTTAGTTGTTAAGCAGATAAGGGAGTAACTGTACTGAATAATAAAATGTCCATATATTGTCCCTACAGACACTACAGGAGGAGTTTGCAGCCACGGCAGCTAAGCTCAGGGAAGACACACTGTCAAAGCGTATACTTACAGTGGTCAGTCTGGCTGCAGTCGTCCGGAAACTCAGGTTTGTTAATGTTAAATGTATTTTAAATACATGGTGTCTGGCCAAGCTCTGGAAAGTGACATTTTCCAAGGTTATCCTTACAGTTGTCATGTACATTTCAACTATGGTATACAGATTCTGGAGCCAAGCTTTCAGATGCCTTGTCCAAGCATATCTGCATGTTCAAAAGTATCACAAGGGCAAGTTTAGCTGCAGTTGTCAAAAAGCTCAAGTCAGCTACTCTAATCTCTAGTCTCTATTAATTCTTCTTTATTTGTCTGAAAAAGCTGAAATATAAATATTAAAGTTTTTATCTTCATTTGTTTAATTTGTTCACCATTTACCTTATCAGTCTGAAGCAGTGCATAAGTCAATAAAAACATTGCAGACCTGAGATGGCATGGTGGCTTTAAACTTTTTAACAATTTGAAACTGACATTCAGATTTTATTTTCATCGCGGGTTCTTTTTTAAAAAGGTACAAGACATTAAAAAATGTCACTTTGGATAGAAATTTTTTAAAATTGAAGAATGTACAAAAATAGACATTTTCCTACTTTTTGTCGACAGTGTTTCATTGAACATAGTCATGAAAGCTCTAATTTTATTTCTACTCTACTATGGGACACTACTGGAGAGCTAATAAAAGAATATTTAATTTTAAACTTGATATATTTTACATTAATTGGGAAGAAAGTAAAATTCACTTTTACTAAGTCATTGTCATTGGCACTATGCTGCGAGCGTGCTGTCTTGTTTTGTGGGGGGGGGGGGGGGGGGGGGGGGGGGGGCAGAAAACCTGAAGAAACCATCTTGTCTGGTGACAACAAGCAAAACTCACATGCGCTAAGGCTGGAAATCAATCATGGGTCACCTTTGTGAGAAGCAAGAGAGCTAAACATTGCGCTAAGCAGACAACCAAAGGAATATTTTGATGAGTTTGTCAAGGGTTTATTACAACTTAATAGTTACCACCTTAGTTGAAGTAAATGTGCTATATTTCTTGAATCTCTACTTTTCTAGGGACCAATTTCCAACCGGTGAGCGTCTATGCCTACTGGAGGAAGCCATTCAAGTTTGTACGAGTTCTGCAAGAGTGGATAACTCAAGCTGCTCGCTGACAGAGGTTGGGTCAGCATTATCACGCTACAAGGCTGCACAGGATGAGATTAGCAAGTGTACAAGTCAGGTGGGTAATCGTTATATCAATAATTAAATCGCCAGTTTACAACAATTTTTCTTGGTCTGAAAAGATGCTCTGTACTTAAAATGTCAATTTTAATTTTATTAACTACCAACCAATACCCAAATGGCATCTATTAATTTAATAATCGTTTTTCATCATTTACAATAGTTTCACCAAAAAGGAAGAAATATCGCCAGATCTCGTCACATGATCTTTATTTCACTTGTTTCCGGCGCAAAAATCTCTTGATAGAGATGACAAGCAGGTGTATCCAAATGCCTTAGAAACAGCATCTTGTAGATCTATTGGAACTATTTCTTAAAAAATAATTTGAATTATTTTCTTGCAAAAATTATGGTTATGATTTTCTTTTTAGAAAATGTATCTTTAAAAACCTTTTTAAATGAAGCTCTGTATACATGATGCCAGTGACAATATGCAAATGTTTGTCAAGGCCCATAACTCTTAACTTTAATAATTTTTGAACAACAAAGGAAATGTCTAGCAAGGCCGATAACTCTGACTCTGACTAATTGTCAAGTTTTGTCTCTTTCGTCAAAAGCAAATAGACGAGCGTTATCATTCGGTTCATAGTGGTCCTGTTTAAAACTGTATCTTAGCTAAATTGTGTTAAAATTAACCCTACCTTAACATATTTAAATGCTCTTGGACTTAAGCCTGCAACCCTTTCTATAAATGCATCTAGCAGTGAAATGACATCTACCTTAATGACTGAAGTAGCTGGAGAACCCCAATCAAGATTGCTTAACTAACCAATATATGGTTGCCTTTGTTCAACTACACTGGAAAAGCTGGAAAATGTTCACCCTGTATAATATCTCAATCTTACCATTATAACATGTAAACTTTTCCCCACCTCTCCAGGGTGAGCTGCCAGAGCTGATAACAGCCAGAGATGAGGCAAGAAGGGAACTCCACACAAAACTGACCTCTTGCCTTGAACGGATGGAGAAGATGCCTCTCACTGAACGCGGAGCTCAATTGCAGGTATTTAGAGTTTGGACTAACATGACATGGTATTTATGGTTGGGACATATAGTTAATAGAGTAAGATATGGAAACTTCTTACTGAAAAATTGTACTGAACAACTTTTTTGACCAAAATGAATGGCCGATAGCCGATAAACCTGTGTAGAATCACTTCATACTTTTGAAAACCTGTTTTGATTTCCCTTGGCAAGCATTGTTTTATAATGCAGAGGGAAGTGAGCGCTGGTCTGTATTTTATCGATTAAGTTCCCGCTAGGATCAATACTGCACTTCAGTGTGCCAGTATACTTGAACCATCGCCATTAATCTTTATTGAATTAAGCCAATGGGTACGAGGCAATGCGAAAACATTTTCTCTTCACAGGACAGTGTGACAGGTTGCAATAAATTTTCACCTGTCTCAATGTTATAAACAGTATTCAGTAACATTAACCTAAATCTTAGCTCTGTGACATGATGATCAAGTAATACACCAAAAGTCCTTGACAAAATTAATTTATTAAACTTCTGACGAAAACTATATTTCAGGACCTAGAACAGCGGCTGTCATCTACGTATGGTGATTTCCTCAACATTCCAGTTCAAGACTGTCCCACACTTGAAACAGTGGCTCCCAAGTTCAAACCTTGGAAGGTACGTAAACCAAATTTGTCCCATACTGGAATCTGTGGCCCCCAATTTGGTCAAGGTTCTAGACTTTGAAGCAATATAAACAAAACATCCCTGGCATGGGGTGTTTGTCATGCCAGGCCTAGTAAAGTCTGTGACAGCAGTTGTCAAAATTAGCACAAGCCCACAAGCCTAAACAGGTAAAATGCATTCTGTGCGTGCTCAAATTCTTTATTTATATATAGCAAGGCTTATTAAAAACAATTGATGCCAAAGCCTTAAAAAAACATTTGGTTCAGGTTACCCGACCCTACCTACAAGACGGGCGCCAAAACTACCATTTTCATAGTCAGTTGGTAAAAAAAAATTAAAAAAAATTAAATAAAGTGTGTGTTTTAATATGTAGTTAAGAACCTTTAAAGTTTTATACTGAAGATTGCTTGAACACAATTCTCCTATAGTCCTATTCTCACAATAGTGACAATAACTTTCTTACATAAAGCCTAATAGAAAAAAGCCTACCTACCCCACCTGGTTTTGACAAAGATTTAACCCTAACCAAACCTTTTTTTGCCCAAGCACAAGTGTAAGTTGGACTTGTTCATACGAAAGTCTAATTTTGATGACAGTGACAGAGGTCAAGCTAGGTGTAAAACACTTTTTGTTTTAGATAACTTTATTGTTACAAGTTTGGAATTTATTTCTCATCACATATAAATTTGCAGTACATATTGGTGAATAACCTATAGATAGATAGATAGATTTATTTCGGCATAGGAAGCATATACATAGTTCACAACATAACATAGGATAAAATAATGAGCATTATTAAATACTATATCACATACGAGAAAACTATGACATACACACCAACACCAAGGATAACACAAAAAAGGGCAAGCCCTTATTTCCATTGTGGTCCTTTGTATTTGCGGCATGACATAGAGAGGCGGACCTAAATATAATCATGTTTAAAAGTACTATTGAGTCATAAAAATGTATATCACAGTCAAATCTTGATTAGTGACACTCCTGTTTGCAGCTAGGATTTAAAACACATTACTAAAATTGTAAAAAGATATTAGCAAACAATTTAAAATCCTGAGCCGAAATAGGTAAAAACAATTTTAAATACTGTTCATAAGATGACTTTTGATGGCAACCTTAAAACTTTGTAACCTGTTGATCTCTGTTAACTCTACAGGTAAATCATTCCATAGTTTAATTCCAGAGAGAGCAAAGGACTTAGAACCATGACTTTTAACTTTAGGTAGACAATACCCACCCTTTTGACTAAGTCTTGTACTATAATTATGTATGAAATCTTGCGAAATAAAGTGTTCACCCATGTAATCCGGAGACAGGCCATTTTTTATCTTAAAAACATGACACAACATTATCTGTTCAACTCTTCTGTGGACCGGTAACCAGCTAAGGGACTTAAAAGTGGGATGGGTCAATATGGGCTCTGGAATCCAAGTCAAGTACAAATCTCATTATTTTATTTTGACAAGTTTGTAACTTATTTTTTAAAGACTGTGTCAAGCTATTATACCAAACAGAGCATGCGTAGTCATAGTGACACTGAATTAGAGACATAACTAGAAGTTTCTTGGTTTGCTGAGTAAGAAACTCTTTCTTGCGGTAAAGAAATTTTAACCGAGAGTTGGCCTTCTTAAGAACAGACTCCGCCATGGAGCAAAATGACAGATTTTGGTCTATAGTAATCCCAAGATACTTGATAGATGAAGTTGATTCAATGGATGTACCAGAACAGGTTATATGCAGGTTAGATTGTGACCTAAGCTTTTGCCTGGACCCAAATAAAATTGACTTGGTTTTACCCAAGTGCAGTGACAACTTATTGTCCACTAACCATTGGCTGACCAATTCCATATCATCTGTCAACACCTTTTCAACAACAGATTAACTTTTACCAGATACAAGGATACCAGAATCATCAGCATATAAAAGCAATTTATTTTTGACCACAGCTGACATATCATTTACATAAATTAAAAAGAGAAGGGGTCCAATGATTGAGCCCTGAGGAACACCACATGTTATTTTGGAATTGGAAGAATAAGTACCAGAGACATCTACAAGCTGCTGTCTATCTGATAAATATGATTTGAACCAATTTAGGACGTCAATACTAAGACCTGATGCTTGCAGTTTCATTAAAAGAATGGAATGGTCGACTGTGTCAAACGCTTTCTGCAAATCCAGCAGCACCATACCAACAAAATTACCTTTATCGTTTTCATACCTGATAAAGTCTGTAAGGTGAATTAGACAAGTATCAGTAGAGAAGCCACTCCTGAAACCTGATTGTAATTTATACAACAGATCTTTATCCTTAAAATAAGCTTCAACCTGGTCATAAACCACCTTTTCAAGGATTTTTGATACAACATTTAAAACGGACACAGGCCGGTTATTACCAACAGACAATTTGTCGTTCTTTTTATAGAGGGGAACAACTCTTGCAGATTTAAGATCATCAGGGACTTGACCTTGGATAAGGGATAAGTTTATGATATGAGCTAATGGACCAGCAATAACTGGGGATCGTTAATGTTATGGTAGCAATTGAAACAAAGCATTAATGATTTTAAAGTTATCAGAATGAAACTGCCTTTGTGATTTACCATCTGAACTTCTATCCATTATGATGAATAAAGTTAAGTGGTTTAGTGCTACGCCTCTCAAGGTGATTTAAGGACCCCATTGGAAATAAGTTGAAAAACTTTAATGGGTTATCCTGTGGTATTTATATTTGTCTCACATTTTTGAACTCTTAAGTAATGTATTTGTATATATTTTTTTCTTTTTGTGTTGTTGTGATTTAGTATAGATATCATTCCTAATTCTTTGTTTAACAGTCTGGGATATAACTACATGTGACAATTCAAAATTGGTTTGTTACTATGACATACATGCATAAATAAATCAATCTATCTCTCATCTCAGATATTGTGGGTTTGATCCCCACCATGGCCAAGTTCTCTTGGCGGCTTAAAAAGGACTCCAGTAATGCTTTAATAAATTGGTATAATTGAAAATAAAAAATAAATTGTTGGTTTTTCAGAACAAAAAAGACCAAGAGTTTGGTGATGTGCGGACAGCGACAGACTTCAGTGAGGAAGCCCTACAGACTGCTCTCAGTCTTGTAAAAGATAGGATGAGTGTTTCAAAATCATCCAGTGGCGATCACAGTGATGTGGATGTAGACGAATTAATGAAGACGTACGCTCATGCTCTTCAAAGGGAGATCAACTCTACTAACTTGGTATAAAGATATGGGAAGATTGTTCGGAACTTTGTTAAAATTAACAATGCAATTAATGGCATCATTGTAAACTTTAAAAAGTGAACTATTTAATAATGTGCTAATATTTTCTAATAAAACGAGTACAGCTAAAACAGTTAACACAAATATTGTTAGGCACACTACAGATCACAAGTGTATTCATTAAACATCCAGAGCGGTAACTATTTGTAAGTTAACAACGATGACCCTAACAACATTGTTAAATTTAAAGACGTTCTGAACAATAAGCCCATGGTGATCTTATAAGAGCTTCTAAAAAATGTGACCATAGATAATATGTTAAAAAATAGCAGTATTATTAAACATACATGTTACCTTTGAATGAAAATTGAGAACATTCAGGAATTTGTTAACAATCAACATTGTTTCAGAACGCTAGCCTAATATTTTGAATTGCATTAACTATTGGCCTGGCATTTATTTGTAGGTTTTGTGTTAGTAAACTGTTAAAGTAGTTAAAAGTAATATGACATATCTTTGTTACTTGAAAATTTGAACTTCAAACATACACATACTTGCTTTTACTTCTTTACTCCTCAGGCTCATAGTAAAGATGCTTCTCTGGTTGCCATGGTGATAGCATCGTTTAGAAAAGAACTTCAGAATGAGGCTGCTACGCTCCAAAACTTCATGTTGTTGCGGCAAGAATTTGTCAACAAGAAAGAGACTATCGAACCATGGTTGAACACGACGCCAACGTTTGCTGATGTCACAGAGAGTAGGAAACAACTTAGGGCTCTGAAGTCAAAGCTGCGTCACTTGCAGGCCGATAAATTGGATCTCGAAGAGGTAGGCCCTTGATAATGGTCACCAGAACTGAATTCTACTCAGGGAAACTGATTTTACCTGGATTTGTTTTTAATGTTGCCTTCATAGCTTGGCAGATTTGTAGGCATCTTCCTCCTCAGTATTACACTTTCCTATCCACTCTCAGTTTTCCTCATCAAATTTGTACCAAATTTGGTCACAGTGTTAATTGGCACAGTTGTATCTTGGATAAGTTCTGTAAAATATCTAAATCACATCAATCACTCCAGAGTTATTCCCCTTGAATTGTCAAAAAAGAAAAGATGCTTCTAGCAGGTGACTTGTTATAAATGATTCCTTGATTATTAGATTCATAGTCATCCTTAAAACCATGCAAGACATTTTACCTCAACTCAAATTGAATTTCTTCACATTGAAGAGCGGAGATGAGAGTGAACTCAACAGCCTGAAAATGGAGGAACTGGAGGTTCGGAAACATCTACAGGCTGCTCTTCTACAGTCTGAGTCACAACTGGTATGTTTAAAGCATAAAGCACAGGATTTGAATAGGAAGTGAATCATTCATAAGAATGATCTTATCACTCTTGAAATGCACACTTATTGATGGTTAATTATATGACTTAGCTTGTCTGGGCTTTGAAGAAAAAAATGTTGAGGAACTGTCATAGCCTTGGTGCTGTTGTCATGCAAAATCTTAACATTGGCCATAACTACAAAACAGTTCCCAATAGTCAAACGAAACTTGGTACACATGTTCCCTCCGGCAATATGCACAAGCCTATTTAGGTCAACATCTCTGGCTCTAATAATTATTGAGTTATGCCCCTTGTTTGACTGAAATAAAACAATACCTAAACAACAGACGAGCAGGAGCATTATCTTCGCAGCTCTCTTGTTATGGATTGATGTACACATATGACCATTCCCTATTTGTTATATTACATATTTTGTTCTATTGTGTCCCGTTATCTAACACGTGTTTGAACTGCCAATGAACAGATATCGATTGATCATTGTAACGGGTTAGCACTGTTTGCGTTGGTCTATTGGTTATCTTGACTCTTTTATTTGGGTATTTTAGACTGTGTGACGAGGTGTATTACATTTTCTACTTACTAAGCCATTTTTGACTGAAATAATAAAAATAAAAATATTTTGACCCAATTTTTTAGCCATTTTGTGTCCGATGTGGTCAAAACTGGCGAATTTTCAAATTTAAGAAGGCCTGATTATTATAACAAGTGAACACAGCCTTGCTATATGTTTTAACAACAATTTATAATTTCAGTTTGAAGTGGCATCAGTTGCAGAGACAAATTTTCCTGAACTTCTAGTGCAAAATCACGATCTAGGAATTGATAGTTTCATGGTATGTGTACACTGTTAAGGTTTGGTGCCAGAAGGACGTTCAATATAGGATTTAAGCCCGTCTTGCTCTGAGCCCTTGATTGATCTTTTGTAGAATACTTTTGGAAACCTTGTAGTGTCATTTCGCCAATTGGAGTATATGTCTGTTTTGAAGTAAAATGAAAAAAAATGGGAACAGAAATATCAGTCATCAAAATCAGACTATATTAGTGAACAAGCCTGAATGATTAAACTAGTGCTTGGGTTCCAAAAACATTTAGGTTATTGTTTTGAGTTTATCTGTTTTTGCTACATTTTAGAAGTACAATGGTCTTGTGAAAGGAGCGAGGGATATAGACCACTATCAGCTGTTGATGGACCTCAAACCTGGGGTCCATATATCTTCATTCAATGAGGAAGATGTGCTTATCACGGTATGAAATAGTTTGACTTCTTTATCATTGAATATGACATCACAACTCTTTGAAATAGAAAAGCATTGTCGGGGAAGACAGTGAGGCTTTAAAATCTCATGTTTAAATAAAATAATTATCAAGGGCTGTCATATCAGTTGCTATTATGCAATTAACTGCAGTGGTTTTTTACATCCCCCTTTTTGGAACCGAAATTCAGCCCCATTCCCCTCTTGAAAAAGTATATTATAATTCCCCTACCCAGATAAAAAAAAAACTTTTAAGAAAAAAAATTGGGCAGCACTGTTGACCTCTTAACATTAGCAAAAGTAGCAATAAAGTGCCATACATGGATATGTCGAAGAGGTTTGTTGAATAATAGGTTCAGAAACGGGTTAAACATTATATAAAGCATGTTAGTATATTTTCCCTTTTGCCGAAGCAATGCAATTTTTCACCTGTCAAATGGCCCCTACCCCATTCCCTTGAAAGTGGAAAAAAACACTTAACAGTCTCTATCAATCCAAGATTCTATTCTTTATAAAACAAGGATAACTACTCTTGATCAAACCAAGACCGGTTTTCTTGGTCAAACCAAGACTGGTTTTCCTGATCAAACCAAGACCAGTTTTCTTGGTCAAACCAAGACTAGTATTCTTTTTAAATCGAAGACTGGTATTTTTACACTATTGATATGGAACTGTAGTTGTTTCTTAAATGTATTCTATAAATAAATCACAACTTTGCTTTTTGTTTGAATGATGATGTGTATGTGTAGTAAATTTGTTCGAAAAACACAAGTTTAATTGCACCAATGCCATCTGTCATCCTACATGTAGTCCAATATTGGTTGCCATGCTTACAGGAGTATCACATTGGCGGAACAGACCACTGCTCAAAGGAAGAGTTCCTGCAACAAGTTGTTCAGTACAACACAGAAGAAGGACCCATCCAGGCTGTCTTCTTTAACAAGGTAATATATGATACACTTCTGTTTTTGAAGCTATGGCATTGCCTGCATGCATATTGTTGTTTTGACCGAATTGTCGTCGGTGTCGCATTTTGTCTTGTCATCAATAACTTATGAATGACTTGTAGAGTGATATGTACATCGTTCATGGCTAGTTGATGGCCAATATGTCAAGGACATGGTGACTTTTACAATGAAAATGATGAGCGCTCCCAACATGTGATACATCCGATTCACGGAGTTTTAGTTCAATCTAGCGAGTGATTAAAACTTGTAATGGGTTACTAAGATGCGAGTCATCCGACTACATGGACTTTTAACTGCAAATAATTCTTATCAATAGGTGGTATGGTTGGAAATATGTTTTGTTGCGCATTCACTTGAAATCGACTCTCCCAACAGGGCCGTCATTCTTATGATTTTCAGGTTGAAATTCAGCCCAATTTCCCACCTTGAAAAGTATTGCTTTCCCCCATTTTCATGCCAAAATTCCCCTCCTTTTCATGAAAAAAAAATCTGACAAAAAATGCCATTAAAGATGCATTTTTCTTTGCGATTTGCTGTCACATGTAAGAATCAAGTTGTATGAATTCCAATCTAGATTATATATGGCACAACAATACATTAATTTGACATTATCATATGGATAAGTAACGTTTCATGCATTCAAAATTCCCTTTTGTTGGCAAAATTTTCCTTTTGGAAGGGCCCCAGCCACATTCCCCTGAAGCTAAAAAAAAGCCCTGCCCAAACATTCATGTGGGATTGCTTTTCTTGAGGTATTGAAATTACTTCAATAATGTAAAGTTAGGTATAAAGAAGCCTATGTCTATTTGTATCCTTCACAGACTGAGAGGCTAGCATATATCCAGACATCATGGCAAGGGGGTGAATTGGCTGATGTTGTCATCAAGGATCGAGAGTTACCTCCCCTGGCCCTTCAGCAGATCTCAATAGCTGTTGTTCGTGAAGCAGCGTTTATACATGCCAGGGGATGTGTCCACGGGGAGATCTCTCCACAGACGGTCATCATACGAGAGGATAATTCAATATGTGTTCTGTTGCCAGACTTCTCTAAGAAACTGGTAATACAGTAATTGTTGTCTGAATATTATTTCTGCCATTTTCTTGTTTAAATATACACAAAATATAAGTGGTTATACTATTTAAAATGAGTAAACAAATTAATGTGTTTAAATTAAAGTGTTTGTTCATAACAGCAATTGAACACATATATAAAACATGCTTGGCGTCCCAGGTTTGAAATCTGGCCTGGTATGCGTGTTGGTTATGTTTGTGGTTGCCAAGCTTGAGAAGTGGGTCCCTCCGGTTTATAATATAAATTTGAAAATAACATTTCTGGTAGTTTAAATATTGGATCTCACATAAGTGGTCATATTGAATTTATTTTTAAACAAGTTCTCTTAAATAATTGATTAAAAAAACCCACGTGCCTTGGATTTTTTTTTATTGCAAGTTAAGTTAAATACATTTATTTTAAAGACCACGAATGTGAGACTTTATTTAGGTATATCAAATACTAACATGCCAATTTACAGCACTTCATGCATAAAACATTGCTATATAGTGCAGCCATTTTCAATTTATTATTGAAATCACAGTTAATGGATAGTTATTACACTGATTATATATACAAAATATATATTAACGCTATTACGGTTAATTTCATATTGGTAAAGTCATTAATGAAACAAAACACTGACGTGATCTGTGCTAGTTTACGTCTGTATTTACATTCATGTATTATCTTCATTTTGGTTAATTTTAAAATTAAAGGGGCTGTACTCCGTATGATAAAATAGCGAGAGAAAAAAAGAAAATTGTCAAAAACTGACAAAAACTTGGCATCGATGTATACAATGCATTGAAACTTACTAACTGAAGTACCACATAGTTTACAATTTATTTAAGTTTAGCAGTTATTTCGTATTTTTCCATTAAAAAAGATTACTGGGTATGTCTACCAGGTAGAATTCATTCCTTATGCGTGATTGGCTAGTCGGTGTTATCACCTGATATTACTGGGGTAGGTGTATAGCTTAATTATGTCACCCAATTAAAGTAAGCCTTTGTAGCTCAGTGGATACGACGTTGGACTGCAATTTTGGTGACACGGGTTTTAACCTGGTCTCCGACACATTTTTTTTTTACATTTTGGTACTTTTTTTACAATAATGATATCAAAGCGTAACACATTCTATTAGATAATTGTCCTGAGATTCGTTACAGAAAAAAACTTTTTTTGGTGCCAATCTGGTTTACTGTCCCTTTAAAACAAACAAAAAACTCATTAGTTTAACATGTTACCTGAACAAGAGAAGTATGTATATTTCATTTAAACAAACATATTCATTCTTTTGTAGAGTGATCGTATCAGCCGACGCCATGTGACGGACAGTGGAATTGTCTTTCAGTCACCGGAGCTACAGTTTACCTCCCCTGAAACGATGGGACCTTCGGCAGACATCTACAATGTTGTACTGTTTATTTTTTGGGTAAGATTGTTTTGTTATTTCATTCGTTACAAATTTGACCTAAAAATAAGAGTTTTAATAACATATTTTTATGGAGAACAGGAAAATGCTTACCCACCTGCATTTAAAATTATCATAATTACATTCCCAATGCTTAAGCAAACTTTTGCCACAATGTGATATTGATTTTGCAATTTCTGTATTTGAAATTGTTTAATATTTTTACGGAAAAAAAATCATAAAATACTTGGTCATATCTAGGCAATATTGGAATTTCCAATTTTAGTCAAAATGACACATTTTTTTTCAATCAGAAAGTCTTTGACCCCTTTCCTGAAAATGTAGCAGAAAAACTGAGCCTTGCAGTGGTCTTTTTTTTGGTGCAATTTTTTGCCTTCTAAAGGCTGCTTACCCTTTCGAAAAATGTCCATTTTTATCCCCAAAATATAATTTTTTCCCTATTTGATAAGGCCTAAAAAAAAATACATTTGGTTCGGGTCACCCAACCCTACCTACGGAATAGGTGCCGACCCTACCGTTTTTATAGTCAGTTTGAAAAAAAAATGAAAAACTAAAAAAAAAAAAGCACAATCTTGATATGACTCACTCTTTCACAGAATAATGTATGCATTAAAATGTATTTTTGCGATGATATTAGGTTTTTTGGCCTGATTACCTAGTATTTTTCCCAAAGTCATTTTTTTTCCTAATTTGCAAGGCACAGGCAGTGAAAACAATTAAAAAAATCACTGCCTAGTATCATGATGCCAATGTACAAGGTGTTCTCTTGTATATTTGATAAATTCATGCTACAAAAAATGGGCGTTAAGTAACCTGCACTTACATGACTGTATGACTTCTCTATTTTTTAGCTACACAATCCAGATGGAAAACCAAATCAAAGCTCTGCAGCTAGAAAAAAGGTAAAACTAATATATTGATAATGCAAATTAGTGAAGTTGGTATTTGCCAATTGTTGCTGATGTGTATATTTTTAGCTCTACTGGCCAAAGTCAGAAGAGCTTATGGGATGGTAATGTGTACGTAGTTTGTGCGTCCGTGCGTCTGTAAACAATTGCTTGTGAACGGGATACAGTCTTCAGTTTTGATTGTATCTCGATGAAACTTGTACCGTATTTAGATATCCGTTAGAGTTCAGTTCCTTTCGAAAACCAGCCATACCTGCCCATGCATGCCTAGATAATGGGCCTTGAAAGTATAAAAAATATGTGCGTCTGTAAACAATTGCTTGTGAACGGGATACAGTCTTCAGTTTTGATTGTATCTTGATGAAACTTGTACAGTATTTAGATATCCATTAGAGCTCGGTTCCTTTCGAAAACCAGCCAGATCTGCCCATGCATGCCTTGATTATGGGCCTTAAAAGTATAAGGAAATTGCTGCGTCTGTAAACAATTGCTTGTGAACATGATACAGTCTTCAGATTTTATTGTATCTCGATGAAACTTGTACAGTATTTGGATATCAATTAAAGCTCAGTTCCTTTTGAAAACCAGCCAGACCCGCCCATGCAAGCCTAGATTATGGGTCTTGAAAGTATAAAAAAAATGTTATTTTTTAGCTAAGTTTATTTTTAGCCAAGTCTACATGAGCGAAGTCTATTTTTAGCCAAGTTTTCATGTAAAGTCACAATTGCATCATTACCACCCCCCCCCCCCCCCCCCCCCCCCCCCCCCCCCCCCGGGTTCACAGGTTTGGTATACTTAAATTGGGAAATGTTAAAAATCTTTTTGTCTGAAACACTATGCGGACCCTTGCTATTTTGAACAAGGCTTAATTTAGTGGTCCACTACCATGGTTGTTCAAATTATGCCCCTTGGGTCAAAACTGGCACTGCCCCGGGGGTCACAAGTTTCCTAGAGACTTATGTAAGAAATATTTTCAAGATCTTCTTGTTTCAAACCACAAAGCCCATACCTTTGATATTTAATGTGGAGCATCATATGATGACCTTCTAGCAAAACATTTGAAATTATGCCCCTTGGCCAAAAGCTGGCCCCACCCCTTTTGACTATCTATTTTTTCAATTTTAAAGCTACAGCAATGAAATTTTGACCATGTGTACAGTTTTGCAAACGAGCATCAATGTTGTCCTCGGATGTCCATAACTTTGACCTTTTGAACAATTTTTTTAATTTTTAACACTACAGAAATGAAATTTTGACCATAAGTACAGTTTTGAAAGCATATATTTTTTACCCTCAGATTACCTTTACTTGGCACATATTAAAATAGTTCATGCAACTTATCTGCTTACAAGACTTTCTGTCCTCATATGTTGAACGTACAGTGTTTTCAACTTACCCAAACACAAAAAGTGAACTATATATTTGTTGCCTATTACTCATACGTACATGCTCTGGATTGAAAATTACCACAAGAGCCATACCAGAAGAGCATAGGCCCTCTTGGGCCTCTGGTTTTAAGTATTATTTACACCTTGTTTTTTTTCTCAATAAAATATAATTTAGGCTTGAACCTAAACACGGAACTAAATCATTGAAAGAAAACTTCATGATAATAATTCACAACGCTTGTCACCGCATAGGAGTTGAGGTGGTTCTACACCAGATTTACGATATCTTCAATTAGGTCAAAACCATTGCTCCCAAGAAAGTCGTATATGGGTGGTAGTATTGATTCCCCCTTATAACAATTTGTATTCGTACTGATACAACCAGAGGCTTGATTGTATATCGTAATTATTGCATTTTATGGCATATTTACGCCATTTATGATGCACATCTGTAGCTCTGTCCTTAATGCTTTACTATTTGGCTGATAAATATTCTTTTTTTCAATATAAACAATATTACTACATGGAATAACCCATTCAAAAACCAGATTGTGTGATACAATCGTTAATAAGAGAGCCCAATTAACCATTGTGTAATTTTACAGATTCCGTCCCTGCAGTTCCTGTTTGACAGTGTGTTGAGTGGAAAGAGTGCCAGCCGGGTCACAGCAGACCAGATCTTACAGCTAGACTACTTCAGTAAACCCCTAGAGGAGAGGGGCCTCTCCCCATCCCCTCCCTGCCCAGCACCCCAGGAACCTGTTGTTGCCATGACGATACCCCAGGAGCCATTCTTAAGGAGTACTGATGAACCCATGGAGATTGGGGTGTTCAATGCTGAAGATTACATGTAAGTTGGTTTTAATCAGGGGTCATTTCAAGATTACATGTAAGTTGGTTTTAATCAGGGGTCATTTCAATGTTACATGTAAGTTTGTTTTAATTAGGGGTCATTTCAATGTTACATGTAAGTTCATTTTAATCAGGGGTCGTTTCAATGTTACATGTAAGTTTGTTTTAATCAGGGGTCGTATAAATGTTACATGTAAGTTGGTTTTTATCAGGGGTCGTTTCAGTGAAGATCTTAGTCAAATTTAGACCAAAATTAGTGTCATGTTTTTGATATTTTGCTGCATATTTGAGTAAATTAACTTCAAAGTCAGTATGAAAAAGGACAGAAAGTTGAGGAAATAAATGTTTTGCAATTTGTGTCGTTTGTACAGAAGTATGATAATGGATGTAACATCTAAAATCCTTTAATGAAACCGGCCCCAGATTTATAGGATTTTACATAGAATATTTTTATAAGATATTAATTTGACTGTCAGCTTGACTGATATTTTGTTATTTTTATCGAAAGAATCTCTTACATCAATAATGAATGAAAACTACAAGGACAAGCCCAAATGTCGAAAATTTAAATAATAAACTAGGGACACAAACATATTAAGATAAATTTGATTTAGAGTTCCAAAACTTCATGTACTAAGATGTTAATTGACGTATGTGTTTGATTTCTGTAGGAGACACATACATTCTTGTATAACAGGCATTCCAAAAAGAATTTGATATAAACCAGTACTAGTTTTAGCCCCAAAGCAATAGATTTTTAGCTTTTTAGCTCTACTATTTGAAGAATAGGGAGAGCTATACTACTCACCCAAGCGTCAGCGTCTGCGTCACCCCTTGGCATAGGATAATATCTCAGCAACTACTTGAGGTATTGCATTAAGACTTTATACAATGGTACTCAACCATCCAACCTACTTAATTAACCAAGTTTGATAACTCTACATTGCATTTAATGCCAATAATAAGCCTTTATTATTTGACTTAGAAATTCTGGTTAAGGTTTTGCGTGCAACCACACATAGGTTAATATCTCAGCTACTACTTGAGGAATTGCATTGAGACTTGATACAATGGTACTCAACCATCCAACCTACTCAATTAACCAAGTTAGATAACTCTAGTTTGCATTTAATGCAAATAATAGGCCTTTATTATTTGACTTAGAAATTCTGGTTAAGGTTTTGTGTGCAAGCACACATAGGTTAATATCTCAGCTACTACTTGAGGTATTGCATTGAGACTTGATACAATGGTACTCAACCATCCAACCTACTCAATTAACCAAGTTAGATAACTCTAGTTTGCATTTAATGCAAATAATAGGCCTTTATTATTTGACTTAGAAATTCTGGTTAAGGTTTTGCGTGCAAGCACACATAGGTTAATATCTCAGCTACTACTTGAGGTATTGCATTGAGACTTGATACAATGGTACTCAACCATCCAACCTACTTAATTAACCAAGTTAGATAACTCTACTTTGCATTTAATGCAAATAATAGGCCTTTATTATTCGACTTAGAAATTCTGGTTAAGGTTTTGCGTGCAAGCACACATAGGTTAATATCTCTGCGACTACTTGTGGTATTGCATTGAGACTTGATACAATGGTACTCAACCATCCAACCTACTTAATTAACCAAGTTAGATAACTCTAGTTTGCATTTAATGCAAATAATTGCCCATTATTATTTGACTTAGAAATTCTGGTTAAGGTTTTGTGTGCAAGCACACATTATTTTAATATCAAAGCAACTACTTGATGTATTGCATTGAGACTCGATACAATGGTACTCAACCATCCAACCTACTTAATTAACCATGTAAGATAACTCTAGTTTCATTTAATGCAAATAATTGCCCTTTATTATTCGACATAAAAATTCTGGTTAAGGTTTTGCGTGTAAGCACACAATAGGTTATTTTCTAAGAAATTACTCAATGTATTGAATTGAGACTTTATAGAATGGTATTCAACCACTCTACGTAATTGAATAACCAAGATATATAACTGTATTTTGCAAATAATTGCCCTTTATTATTAGACTTAAAAAATTTGGTTGAAATTTTCCATGTAAACACATTAATGTTACTATCTCAGCACATCATGAATTGCATTGAAATCTAATCTAACAGTGATCCATGCATGTTTGGCCAAAACTTTTCAATCCTTACACTGAAAAGCGGCAGAATAGTCGAGCGCGCTGTCTCTGTGACAGCTCTTGTTTTATTACTGGGTATAATTGAGTTATGATTTGTAAGTTAACACCTTGAGTTTTATATGCAGGATGGACACTGCAATGCTCCCACCAGGTCCAGCAATACCTCTCCTCACCGAATCAGACAATTCATGGACAACAGAAAGTTCCCAGTCCGCTACAAACAGCAGCCGAGACTCGCCTTTGGACACCATAACAGAGGCAGCAAGGTCTATCTCCCAACAGACTGTAACACCTGATGGTGTGGACTTGCTTACTGTAGAGATTCAGACACTGTCGACTGACACAATCTCAGGGATGGATAATGGTCTGGAAGGGGATGAATCTGAAGGTCTTGTTAGGGAACAGGATATCGATCCTCCTGTTGTAGATGCTGCTACGGAGACCGAGACAAATGATCTCGTAGATGTTGGTGCCTTTAGTGCTTATGATGGTGTTGTTGTCTCAAATCCATATGTTCAGGAAGTTGTGTGTGTAAGTGAACCATCAGAAACGGGGGGCCAAGATGTGAACAATGTTGAAGAGGTGCCGACTGCAAAGGGAGCAGCATGTGCTGGGGTCGAAAGTTTGGAGGAGAATTGTTAGTGTCACCTGTTAATTAGCAGCAGCAGCACTGCCTGTTACATGATAGTTCTTACCTGTTGTTTGTTCTTGTGTGAAATCATTTTCTTTTCGTTTAACATGGGTCGAAAAACTGGAATATCTGCGATGAACTTTCTTGCAATTCATGGGCACATAAGGAATATGTGCATTATTGTTTAATGGCTTCACTTCTTTTGTGGTGTCTTAACATGTGAAAAGTGCATTTCATTGAAGTAGGAAGTACAAATGTTATTTTCTGAAGTACATAAGAATGAATTTCCCTAAAATTGGTCCTTAAAAATGCCTTATTTGTAAAGGTTTGCTAAAAATCCATAAGAAATGTTAAAAATAAATCATAAAAAAGCCCTTCTATATTTTTGGATATTTTTTTCAGGACTCTTAATTATAGTCTTAAATTCGTGAAAGGTTGCTAAAAAGTGAATGATTTTACAGTACCTAACCTTGTCTTACGTGAAATACTTAGCAGCTTATTAACACTGAGAAGTTGCATGTTTCTTTGTTTGTTTTTGTGTTAATGTTGTGTTGAACAAGCTTGATTTTTAAAGTTATCAAATATGAAAGGTAACTTTATAATGAATAGTAAATGAACCATTGTTTCTAACATTAACTGGTGTTTAATGACCATTCAATACATGTAGATATAATTCATTTTTTAAAACTGAACTGAGATCATTCTCAAAATGCTGAAGAATGGCTTATCAGTGAATGTAATTGGCAGTAATGATAAAATAACTACTTAGCTGAAGAATTTGTATAAATTGTAGGCAATATTGTGGCAATGTGCAATAGACATATTTCACGTGATAACTTAAAAGAGTAGATGACAGAATCTGCTGGCTGTTAGTAGCAGACATGGGTCTGTTTGTACATGTGTTGAGTCATGTGCAATGGTTGGATGAAAGTGCTGATAATTGATTGGCGCATTTTACCATTTACATTGAATTTTTAATTGTATCAATTTTATAGCTCAAATATGATTAACTTTTTAACAATTGAAACCTGAACACAACCAAACATATGCATACTGGTACATCGTCTTTGACGTATGATATACTTTTAAATCATTACTAGTAGTTTATTCTTGCAACTTTGCCATCTTATATGAAATTATTGATTATCAGTCAAAATAAGTTTACAAACGACCTTGTTGGTGTTTTAAAGGTCGGATACATAAAAATCGATGTTATGGTATATTTGTGTCTTGTGGTACGAAACAGCTGAAGGAAAGTGGACAGCAAGATAGTTAAGTTTCCGTGATGTGTTTTTATTGCATATGGAGTTGAATCAAGTTAAAGAAAAGTGGACTGAAGTGAAGGCAGTATTCGATATGTCAGTTAAAGGGACTCGTTCATGTTTATAGGGTGAGACGTAAAAAAAAAAAATTGTGTGAAATATGAACAAAATGCTTGTAATAAACATAAAAAGTAATAAAAAGTTTGATTTATATTCTATTAGTAATAATTATTTAAAAAAAGCAAGGAAAGAATGTTGTTTTTTTTTTAAAGCGTTAGTAATGCTTAAAAATTCAATTCTTTGGGCTTGGATTTACAAAATTCATTTTAAACGAGTATCTGTTAGGTTATGTTTGGTCTTTTGTCAAAGAAGTCAGTAAAATATGGGATTAAAAAAATAACTAAATTTCAGCAACTTCAAAAAAAAGAAAAAGATTTACGGTACATTGAATCTGTGAGCGAGTCCCTTTAAATATATTCTAGTAGTGTTTAGTCAGTAAAAACCATGCAAACAGATCTACAATATTCCAAATATGCCTACAAAGATGTATATACCATTGTTTTTGATATTGTCAATCGTACATGTAATACTTGTGAAGAAAATACTTTTTAAGATATGTTCTTATATAGTTGACATTTGAGTTTTGGCAAGTTTGCAAGAAATAACTAAGAGTGTTTACTTGTATGTATGTTACTTTTGTTCAGGTTTCTAAACGTTTTTGACTTTCTGTTGGTACCTTTTATGCTACCTGACTTTATGTTGACTTTCACGAGAGGTGAATAAATCTGTTGTTATCTTTTTGAATAAAGATTCTGTTTTACATATCTTGGTCTTGTTTTTATGTGTACATTGGTGAAGGTCAATGTTGCATCTGGTGCAGGTCACTGTAACATCTGGTCAAGGTCACCGTAACATCTGGTCAAGGTCATTGTTATACATCTGCAATCTGTTCAGTAAAGGCTTACTTGACCGAACATAAGCAAACCTATTCTTTCTGTTCTGTTTCTTTCCCTGTTGCAAAGCAGTGCAAACACTTCAAGGGGGGAACCAAACAGCAAATGTTTGCTGCAAGCACATTTACTGAGCTGATCAAGGTCATTGTTACTTTTAAAAAGTTACTAAAGAAACCATTCGAGATACTTCCTGCTTATTCCCTACTAACTTTATTCGCTCACCCTGTAAATCACTTGTTTCAATTTCATTAGGATTGTTTTTCATACAAAAAAACAACGTGAAAGTTTGGTGTTCAAATGAAGCTTCAAAATAGTAAAACTTGGTTGATTATTTTTTATCATTTAAAAAATGGAGAAAAAAATCACCTCAAATACTTCTTTCAACAGAGCAAAATGTTCAGATACATAGAAAATAGAAATAAATAAAACATTTTGATAGCTGGGAATTTTTGTAAGTTATTTTTAAAAAATCACACATTTTTTTTTAATTTAGCGAATTAATTTTTATTGGTACAAAAATACACTGCCGTTTCAGTGGAATTCGATGAGTATGGTTGGCGCATGATTTTTTCTTACAATCCACATACACTATTCAGCCCCAAATGCCTGTTGTCCAATCTTTGTAGCCCATAATTACCCATTATCTAAACTTGTCATAACACCCATTATTCTTTTTTCCAAGCATTGTATTCCAACATTTCTTCAGTCTTGTGTTATTAATTTATTAAAGCTCATTTTGTGTCACCTGGTATGACTGAGTTGCGGTTTTAGCTATACCTTGTGCTGACAATTAATATCTACAGGTGTAGGGCAACAAAGCACTGAAGTCGAATAGTCAAACCAACATTTGTATACCTTTTGCCACATCATCAGAGGTGGCAGAACAATGAATACAGTAGTGCCATAGGAAAATAATATTATTTGGCATTGTTCCACCAAGTTTCACGATTGGATAATAAATGATTTATTATGCCCCCCTTCGAAGAAGAGGGGTATATTGCTTTGCACAGGCATGTCGGTATGTCGGTCGGTCGGTCCGTCAGTAGACCAAAGCTTGTCCGAGTGATAACTCAACAATTCCTGGACGTATGGTCATCAAACTTGACATGAAGGTAGGGCCTAACCAGTAGATGACCCCTATTGATTTTAGGGCTCATCGGGTCAAAGGTCAAGGTCACAGTGACCTTTAATGGTAAAATGATTTTAAAGCTTGTCCGAGTAATAACTCAACAATGCCTAGACCTATGGTCATCAAACTTGATATGGAAGTTGGGCCTGACCATTAGAAGACCCCTATTGTTTTTGGGGGTCATCGGGCCAAAGGTCAAGGTCACAGTGACCTTGAATGGTAAAAGGATGTCCGAGTGATAACTCAACAATGCCTGCATCCTTGGCCCTCATTCTTGACTTAGGGGTTGGGCCTGACCAGTAGCTGACCCCTATTGTTTTTGGGGGTCAAAGATCAAGGTCATAGTGACATTGAATGGTAAAAGGTTGTCTGAGTGATAACTCAACAATGCCTGCACCCATGGCCCTCATAATTAACTTGGAGGTTGGGCCTGACCAGTAGATGAACCCTATTGTTTTTGGGGGTCATCGGGCCAAAGGTCAAGGACACAGTGACCTTGAATGGTAAAAGGTTGTCCATGTGATAACTCGACAATGCCTACACCCATGGCCCTCAAACTTGACTTGGAGGTTGGGCCTGACCAGTAGATGACCCCTATTGTTTTTGGGGGTCATCAGGCCAAAGGTCAAGGTCACAGTGACCTTGAATGGTAAAAGGATGTCCGTGTCATTACTCGACAATGCCTGCACCTATGGCCCTCAAACTTGACTTGGAGGTTGGGCCTGACCAGTAGATGGCCCCTATTGATTTTAGAGGTCATTGGTCCAAAGGTCAAGGTAACAGTGACTTTGAACAATAAAAGGTTGCCTGAGTGATGACTCAACAATGCCTGCACCCATGGCCCTCAAACTTGACTTGGAGGTTGGGCCTGACCAGTAGATGACCCCTATTGATTGAAGGAGTCAGAGGTCAAGGTCACAGTGACCTTGAAAGCAAACTCGACAATTCCTGGACCTATGGTCATCAAACTTAACATGAAGGTTGGGCCTGACCAGTAGATGACCCCTCTTGACTTTGGGGGTCATCAGGCCAAGGTCAAGGTCACAGTAACCTTTAATGCAAAAAAGTTAACAAATCATCTCCCAGTGATATCTCAACAATCCTGAATCTATGATCATCAAACTTGACATGTAAGTTGGGCCTGACCAGGAGATGACCCTTATTGATTTTAGGAGTCATTGGGTCAAAGGTCAGGTTCACAGTGACCTTGAATGGGAAAATGTTTCAAGTGATAATTGGACAATGCCTGCACCCATGGCCCTCAAACTTGACTTGGAGTTGTGTCTGACCTGTAGATGACCCCTTATGATTTAAGGGGTCATTGGATCAAAAGTCATGGTTACAGTGACCTTGAACGAAAAATGCTTGTCTGTGTGATAACTTGTCAATGCCTGCACCCATGGCCCTCAAACTTAACATTTAGATTTTTGGTGACCAGCTGATGACTACTATGAATTTTGAGGTCATAGAGTCAAAGGTCATGGTCATAACATACTCTATCCTCAAACTTTGAATGGTCATAATCTTAAAACTGCCTCAACGACATACAATGTTAGCGACAAATCAGCTGTCATTTCGGTCCATGCATATTTCAATCAATTGTCCATATAATCCTGACAACATGGCGCTCAGGGGGGGCATAATGTTTGACAAACATCTCTTGTTATAATATTCTTTTCCTATGGCACTACTGCATTCATTGTTCTGCCACCTTTGAAGATGTGGCAAAAGGTATACAAATGTTGGTTTGACTGTTCGACTTCAGTGCTTTGTTGCCCTACACCTGTAAATGACTCCTTGTTTTTGGTGTCAGTAGGTCAAAGTCTTAAGTAAACAGATTCATAAAGACAAAAGTCCACACAATTACTCTCGGAATGGTTTAAAGTAGGTCAATGTTCATTTGAAGGTAGGTTGGCCTGGACCCATAATTGGTCCTTTTTGGGGTCATGCGGTCAAAGTACTATTGAACTTCCTGTAACATCTCATTTTAATAGTCCTTATGAAACAAATTACTTAACAGAAGAACAGACTTGTACAAAATTATGCCTAAACCTACAATAGCATAGTTTGGAAATGCATTGTTTCAAGAAATACTAGAGTTGCAATATGGTCATATTCTGATGAACTAGAGTGCATATTGTCAACTGACTGGTTATAAAACTTGGTCAAGTTATTAAACATGTACCTTTAAACAAATTTTGTATGGGGTATGGCCGCTATTGTCCACTTTATTTGAACAGGCACAGGTACATAATTACCTTGTCCGCTATACTAGGGCCTAAAAAAAAAATACATTTGGTTCGGGTTACCCGACCCTACCTACGGAATAGGCGCCGACCCTAACGTTTTTATAGTCAGTTTGAAAAAAAAATGAAAAACTTAAAAAAAAAAAAAAAAAAAAAAATTTCTTTTTTTTTTTGCTTTTCAATATGTAGTTTAAAACCTTAATTGCTTATATATAAGATAACTTAAACACCATTCTCCAATGATGAAAATGACATTCTTATATAAAGCCTAATAAAAAAAAATAAATAAAAAAAAATAAAAAGCCTACCTACCCTACCTATTTTTGAAAAGGATGTAACCCTAACCAAACAATTTATTTTTTTAGGCCTAGCTATATTTATCTTTTATTAGGAATTCAACAGTGATCGGAAACTGATACAACAGAACTAGTAGTTCAGTGTTCTACCATTGGTTTACAATTTAACCCAATGATTTTATACAGAATTTACAATCTAAAGGATGCAAGTTCAAATTCGGCAAGTATCGGTGTTTGGAATACTACAGTTTATTACAAATAATTGACGCAGCAAGATACCGGCAGATGATATTTTGATGATAAAATGATCATAAAATTTAAAGTAAATGCAATAAAAATTAAAAGAGAAGAATTCAACTTCGTGATTGGAATACTATTAGTTCCATTAAATTATCAACCCTTTAGTTTACTATAAATGCATGACGCAGCAAGATGGATGATATTTCTATGATAAATGAACATAAAATTGAAAGTAAATGCAAAAAAGAAGAATTCAACATGGGTTTGAACTCACAACCTCCAACATGCCAGACCTTTGAACTGAGCTACCCAAGACTGATGATTCACGACTTGAAAATGAAAATCATATGTTATATTGATTTCAGGTTGATGTTTGGTTCTTGAAAAAATTACGGAATATATCAAGGATACAGTACACTCAACGAGTTAGACCCACTTTCCTCGCTCACTTCGTAATCGGTTGAAAAATTTAATAAAATAAATATAACTTTAGCGTAGATTTTTATCTTGTGTCCGCAGAGTTTCGCGGAGTTAACCCCTCCGAGTAACGCCGAGTTCGTTATTCTTCGGTCGACTGATCACCCTCCAAGGGCCTTAAATTCAAACTCTGAGGAACGCGGACAGTCGATAAAATCATTATGTTGGCTGCGATAGCAAAAATCCGCGGAGGGAAACGGAAAGTGGGTCTAACTTGTTGAGTGTACTGTATATATATAGCTAGTGCACTGACTTTGTAGTAATACACATGCAACAGTTTAAATATATTAGACAATAATGTAAACTGAAGATAATCAGTGTTTCAATGAAAAAACATGTTTAATTAAACTACAGTATTTCAATGAAAAACGTATAAACTTCAGTGTTTCCAAAAAAAACAAACATGGTTAAACTTCAGTGTTTCCATGAAAAACATGGCTAAACTTAAGTGTTTCAATGAAAAACATGGTTAAACTTCAGTGTTTCAATGAAAAACATGGTTAAACTTCAGTGTTTCAATGAAAAACATGGCTAAACTTCAGTGTTTCAATGAAAAACATGGCTAAACTTCGGAAGTCAGTGTCCTTAGTTAAGTATCTCACTCAGCACTTATGGTTTACATATAAATTATTCTTAATTTCATTGAAGATGTGTACTTTGTTTTAAAACAACTTCTACTTTTGTTTTAATTTTTTGTTATAAAATATCGTCCCTCGTCTAATATTCAGTATGATAAGGTTTATAATAAATGCTTAATTTATGAACAAATTCATGTGCCACTGAAATGACTGTGTATTATAATAATAATAATTATGCCTTCTGAATTAAATAATATCTACCAAATTACCTTGAATCAAAATATTTGAATTTTAATTGTGAACAATTTAAACAAAGAGAAAGCATATTCTTGATTTTGACCAACAATCCAAATGATCATTATTTACATTTTCAATAGGACTGCTATATTGATAACAAATTCTAATGATGAATGTTTCGGTTTTCCCACAGGAGACTATATTGATAACAAATTCAAATGATGAATGTTTCAGTTTTCCCACAGGAGACTATATTGATGACAAATTCTAATGATGAATGTTTCGGTTTTCCCACAGGAGACAATATTGATGACAAATTCTAATGATGAACGTTTCGGTTTTCCCAAAGGAGACTATATTGATGACAAATTCAAATGATGAACGTTTCGGTTTTCCCACAGGAGACTATATTGATGACAAATTAGAATGATGAACGTTTCGGTTTTCCCACAGGAGACTATATTGATGACAAATTTAAATGATGAACATTAAGGTTGTCCATGGGATGAAAATAATCTTGCTCGGTCGGAAAATTTGGCCTCAGTTGTAAATGATTTCCTAGTTCAGCCTCACCCAGAGGCACTTGCACATTATTGAACATATTCACACCCTCCAACCCATTCTCTACTACAACTTGTGTAATAGATTTCACAGTGTATGGCGGAGGACTTGTCTCATCATCTTTACCTTCATTGTTAACATTTAAAACTGGCACTGCATAGGGAGGCATTCTTTCACCGTCTTTATTTATGTTAAAATTTGGCTCATACGACTTTTCAGGAATTTCGATTCCATGAACCGCTTCGTTGTGTTCGTGCATTTTCTTGTTTGATCGGAAATCGATTCCGCACTGTTGACATTTTGGTTTTCCCTTGTGCGTCCACATGTGCTGCCGATAGTTGCTCCGATCGATAAATCGCTTCCCACAGACTTCACAACCGTGGTCTGAAAATACATATTACATAGTTAAATGCGGAAGTTTATACCTGTTTAGTTCTTAACCTTTATATCTCACCTCTAATGACATTATAATGATATAATTCATAGTATTGGGTAGAAAATCAGTATTGATACAATTTCTATCTCGAGGGCTGAGTGATTATTTCGGACCATGTTGTCATGGACAATGTTCAGTAAACAGCAGGTAGTGTGAGTGAAGAGTGTTGTAAATTATCTGCATGGTAGTTACGAAACTGTTATGCCCATTCAGGGCTTAGTACCCACGGGTCCGACTATCGGACCCATTCCCAAAGCAAAATATAAGATATTTTTCCCAATCTTCAGAAAAAAATCGAAATCAAAAAAAAAATATTTTTTTTTTTTTAGGAAGTCTTTTTACCTGTACTGGTTCATTTTCAACATCCAAATAAATTATGTGATGTAAAGTTTGTTTGATAATTGAACTTGGAAATCAATGATTTTCATCACATTCAGAGATCAGTATAAACTATTTACTAACTGTCATGATTTATTGTAATAGATATTACACCCCAAGGATTGATATTTTTTGGGTCTTTTAAAGGGAAAATAAACTAATATTAAATCATTTCCTAATCCCAGGAGACTAGCTGTTGTTTTTTATTAACTGTAAAATTTACAAATTTTGGCATTTTCATGACACAAAATTTCCCAAAATGTCTAGGGTCTTCTTCCCAAAATGGGCAGAAAAAGCCCTGCCATTCTACGTTCCTACCGTGCCAATATTGTTGATAATGCGTAGAAACTTAAAAAAAAAAACACACTCAAAAATGGTATAATATGTAGTTTAAGGTCTAAATTGGTCAAATGTACATTTTTACCAAAGTGAGTAAAAGGTCAGAAAGCTTTCAAGATGAATTAAAGCTTAAAGGCTCAATTTGCCATTGAACATAGTCATGTACATTGGTAGAACAATACATTATGTCTGTTTATACACAATATGTCGATGAGCCAATTGTTTAGAACATTGCTAAAATCATCGTTGTTAACTGTCTAATGTTAAAAAGCTCTTGCAGATTAATGTTTAATTTGTCTGCAGTATTTCTGCAGTTTTGACATTTGTCAATACCCAGCTTTATATTGATGGCAAATAACTGGCTTTATCTCTTTTTGTTATGAAAACCACAGTGGATTGATGACAAAGGCTCATTAAAGTCTTAATAAATCAGTAATAATATGAAACAGTATATGACAGTATAGGGTACTTTTGAATTTTGTCAAATCTCATTTTATGTTTAAGGCAGTATATTATATTGATGATATACATGTTCAAGTGTGTGTAAAATATAATTTTGGCTAGTTGAACTGATTTATTATGACTTTAATGAGAATTGTCATCAAGCCACTGTGATGAAAACTGAACGGCCGCATTTCATTTTTTGACTGGTATATTCACAATTTTAGACATTTGGTCACTATTTTCACCATTCTAAGGGCCCTGGCCCCATTCTTCAAAAGGTGTAAAAAAAACACTGGGACAATAATTTTTGGTTAATATATATACAAATTATTAATTAAATTCCCTTCTGGATCAGAAATTTTTTCTTAATTATTCCTTAAAATTTATCCCAAGTAACTTATTTACAACAACCAAAGATTCATTTGTAATCAACTGTGCAATAATATCTCATGGATCAAAGTCATGGGCGCCAACAACATTAACTCTAAGGCTATGACAATGCCAGATTATTTCAGCATTTCTTTTCTCCAAAACTCACCAGTTAAAAAAAGCATTCAATATTGTTTAAATACATGCCTGCTGTTTTGGTGTGAACCTTTTCATGACGTTTAAGGTGATCTTTGGTTGGAAGGACCTTTTCACAAAACTGACACTTCCTAAATGCTTTGTCTTTAAGAGGCTGTGTCAGTGTTATATGGTTCGATTTAAATATGTGGTACTGAAGACTTCCATATCTAGCGAACTCAATATTGCAGACCTCACAAGTGAATACTTTCTTCTTAAACGGTACAGCCGAATGCAATCTCTTGTGCTTGCTCAGGTAAGAGCTTCTTTTCGTGGTAAATCCGCATATTTCGCAGCTGAAGCGTTTTTCAACAATATGGGACTGCATATGATTTCGTAAGACATTTATTCCTCTGCAAATTCGTCCACACTCTTTGCATTTCACCTCTTTCCCGCCAACACTGTGCCGCCACTCCAAATGGGTTTTGAGGTGGCTAACAGATAAGTACCGTTTACCACAGTAGCTGCATAGATGAGCCCCAGTCCCATGAACATCGTTTCTGTGGTGTTGCAGATGATGATACTTTTTAAATCGCTCCTGGCATCCTTTTTCTGAGCAGCGGTACACAAATTCTTTTGTGCAGCAATGTGCTTCCAATAAATGGGTACAGGAGAACCATGTTTCGCAGGTCTCGCATTTATAAATTTCAGATTTGTTATGTTTTGTCTTAAGATGGTCAAGTAGTTCATTGCTCGAACAGAAAACAGTTTCACATGATAAGCATTTCTGTTCCCTTTCAGTATCTCGACATTTTACTGATTCAACATGTATTTTTATCTGCTCCAGTGTCTGTAAAACTTTGCTGCATATACAGTAAAAGTTTCTTGCATGCTGGTAAAAATAATGATTCTTGAAATTTTCAATATCATCAAAGGACTCCAAACACACATCGCAAAGGAACTTTTTCTTGTTACTATGGCTAAGTTTGAACTCAAAATAAGCCACGTCATCCCTGGCATCTTTACTTCCAATCGTAAATTGACTTGGGATACCCATTTGCCTCTTTAAGCAGGCATGGTTTAGCAAGTAACCAGCAGGCATTGTTACAGAGCATTTTTGACACGATTCCAACTTTTCCTCCATCTTTTCTGTATGTTTGGTGATATGAGTATCTATTTCTTTTACCAATCTTACTTTCTCTTTGCAAAATGGACATATCTTTGTTCTTTTCATTTCAACCTTAACACTGTCTAAATCTTTAAAAGCCTTAAGGACATTTTCAGCATAACCTAGCACAAGTTCACCATTAACTTTAGAATCTGTCCACTTAACAACATCAGGTGAGCAGTCATATTTGGAAACAGGCTTTTCCCTGCGCCAGAGAACCTCTTTGTTCATATCCGTTTCAAGAAAGTCAGCAAGGGTATCATCTTTACCTACGATAAATCTTTTGTATGTTTTCACATAAATTCCTGCCATCACTTCATCAGGAAGCACCACTGTCTTGTCACGACATCTTTTCGGATCAACAACCTTCATTTTCTTTTGCCTATCACTTCGCACCCTTCTCTTTTTCACTGGCTTCTCATCTTTGTTGCCACTGCCAGTTCTACCATCTTCCTCATTCTTACATTCATTCTCATTGTTTTCATCTGCATTGGAAGGTGCACTATCCAAATCACTTCCATCATGTTGATTTTTTTCCTTAGCTTTCCGCTTATCAATTCTGCCTCTTTCTATTTCTTTTTCCTTCACTGACAGCTTAGCTTTCTTTAATTTTAAGCTTGTTTCACCCGAACAGTCTGTTTCTATCTCCTCTGATTCAAGACAATCATTTCTTGTGCCTTCATCTATATCATCAACATCAGTATCATCATTTCCATCTTCAGCTTCCATTCCTATGTCAACATCAGCTTCAATGTCACCATTTTGGTTTGCAGTTTCATTGGGTTTAAGTCTGGTTGTATCAAAGTCATCTATATTTAGGTCATCTGTTCCATCAGAATCACATTCTGGCTTCGCTTTGTGGGTTTTAGGTGGGTCAACAGGCTGAGGTTCTACAATATAAAAATGTACAATTACCATACACGCTATATAATAATTATTAACATGCCATAGTTCTGAGAGGCTTCCCAGGGAATTATGTTCTGAATTCCAGGGGATGTTGATATTCAGACCAGGGGATCCTTACGCAACGAAAATTAAGCTCAATATTGAAATAAAATAAGACTCAATACAAAATGAATATTTACAGACATTTATTTATTGGTCTAATACACATACATGATAAGAAAAAAATAACAGATTATAAAATCATCATGATGTCAAATTCATAGCATAAATATATAAAACATCAGCATTATATAAAGATATATAATTATATAAACAGAATAGCACATGAGATAATTGATTTACCTTTAATTCCAAATTCCAAATTAACATTTAGCACATGTTGTAATTTGGTTTCATTATTCTATATCTTGACATTCTTAGACATTTTCTGATTTTAATGAAAGACAGCCTAAAAGAATACATTTTTAGTTTAAACATTATATATTTTACAACGATTGTGATGAGCTATGATAGCTTATACTAAGTCACTCTTGTGGGCACGATGTTGCGCGAGAGTGTGGTCTTGTGATGTTGGGAAAACTGGAGTACCCGGAGAAAACCCACTTGTCTGGCTTGGTGACCACTAACCAAACTCAAATACGCCAAGGCCGGGAATCGAACCCGGGTGGCCTTGGTGAGAAGCGAGTGCGCTATCCACTGCGCTAACTGGATAACCATACGGAATACAGTTTTTACAATCGATCCCTGATTTTACTCTGCTTACCGGTATATTGACCTTTCAAATAGTTTTTCAAGTATAATCAATTATTGGAACAACAATAATGATCTTAAGCCTTATATTTATGCTTGAATATCTTATCTTTTTCATATTAACTTTTTTTTGTAAAATAACAGTGACCTGAAATACATACTTTTACAAAACGGCAGGAAATCTTTCAACAGCTGTTCATTGTTGTTGAGGAAATCTACACCCAGTTCACTGCCCTGGTAAATAAGCATGTCCTCCTCCACACGAGTGGCCACCACCAGTGCTTCATAACCGCTAGATACCAAATCAGATATCTGGAGTAAACAGTTTTATGAATAACATGGATGATTTAAAGCGACCTGTTTTATGAACAAATAAAATTTCAGAGATAGAAACATGTAAACTTTTTTACATTTTACAAAGGACAAAGACACACAGACTGTAACTAAACTTTTTGTAAGAATGTCCTTTAAATTACCAGTTTCTGGATTTTTATCCCAGCCTCATCTTTTCTCAAAGCTTGAGCATTCTGAAACCGAAAATACCAAAAAGTAACATTGATATTAATTGACATACATGTAGTTCAAAGAAGTACAATGTTTCATACATGTAGTTGTCAGTTTTGACATGCAAATTACCTTGCTTCGTAAACTGATTTCACTCCCAAATAATTTTATAATCTATAGTAAGTACTATGATATCAGTATATCATTATATTATATGTACATGTCTGTGTATAAAAGTTTCTGTATAAACTTTTTAACCAAACTGTTAAAAACGTTTTAATAAAGTGTTAATGTCAAGACTAGTACATACTTCCAGGCATTATTATTCACTTCAAAATTATTAAAATGAATTTTTATATACACATACAATGACAGCTTCTTCCTTTATCGATTTGCGGGCCGCAGTTCCTCTATTGATTTTTTTCCGCCTAGGTCCCATGCCAGTCTGCAATCACAGATTAACCACAATAAACTGAATAAATTATTAATAACAAAAAATATATGAATTTCTAAAATTCTCAGGGCTTCTGTTTATGGAAGTTTGGAAGTAAATTACTAAGCAAGTGCCTTATTGCAATCACTGTTTGATGTTATTTTACAACTACTATGCCCGCTGACAAGCATGATTTTTTTTAAACTATCTTAATATGTCACTGAGTATTCTGTAATTATGCACCAGTCAATTGTAACCCCCCCCCCCCACAGGTCCATGGGTATACGTTTTTACCTTCCAGTTGGCCCCTCAGTGCTGGGTGAATGCGGTAGTTTTGTCTTCAAGCCAAAACATAGCAGGGGATGGGCCTTACATAGGGTCAAGGGTAGACTAGGTCCCTGGGGTGTTGGGTCATTTGTCGGAAATTTTACCAGCAGTTCGTCCCTGCAGGGCGGGGAATTTACCCAGGCTTGGCTGAACGGGGTGTCAAAGTCCCAGCTTTTCCACAGACCTGGGGGGCCATGGTTACAATTAACTTCTAAATATTGCCTAGCTATTGACACAAACTTTTTTTATGTTCTATATGGGCTATATACTATAATTACCATATAGAACATTAAAAAAAGTTTGTGTCAAGCACCTGTGGCTATTGAACTAGCATTTATAATGAGGCGGTAGCATCGGTACTGTATGTGCAACTAGCTAAACGATGGGACATGGGTTCAATCCCTTCCAGATGCACAAGGACAAGCATCGGTACTGTATGTGCAACTAGCTAAACGATGGGACATGGGTTCAATCCCTTCCAGATGCACAAGGACATATTGGTGCAATCTGTTACAGCATCCACTGTTAAGTTCAAGCATGCACTCAGTGTGCTACTGTAGTGTGCAAAGATAGAATTTTAAAGAAAAACATTTGAAAAAAGGTTTACCTGTTGTCAGTCACCAGGTCACTTACTGACTCAGTTGACCATGGACCTGTTTTGTCTTGATATTTGCAAAATAATTGTTAAGGTCATTAAGACACTAAACAAAATCTATAAAATTATAAAATTATTAATTACATTGCCTTGAATTTGTGAAATTGTTGACATTTTACTAAAATGGACTAGTTATAACGGCAATCAACGAATCCGTTAAGTAATCTAAAACGCAGTGACCTCCCCTTAAAATATGTCTTTTTACATTGTAGGAGAACGTCTTAATTAACTAAAACAATACCTTCCTCGCGTGTTTTTCCAAAGGATACTCCACGCATATTTCTGAATAAATGTAAAATTATAACTGCAACTCATATTTAGGAAATCAGTGGATATTTGTGGAATGCTTGTGGATTGACTATGAACTGCCGTATTTACTAGAAATTCGATTTTCAAGGCCCGTTTTCGCCTGAAGGTCGCGCGACTTCGTGCTCATCGCCCTAACGTCGGCATTCCGTTGACTGCGCGTCACCGTGCAGCACGTCTAAACTGGGCTCGCCAACATGTAGGTTAGAATAGAAGGCATTGGAACCGGATCGTCTACGCATATCAATCGAAGTTTAACTACAAGGGACAGATGGCAGGATTCTTGTATGGAGAAGAAAGGGTTGAAGTGTTATGATAATGGGCGGGAGTTCATACAGTAGGAAAACAGATCTTAAAACAGTACGTTAATTGTATTTTAAATGGTGTGATGAAACCATTGTTCCCGTCATTGAACTGTTCATAGCCAACCTAGCTTCATGCTGACGTTTTAAATCAGAGCATTGCCACTCTGCACTGCATGTTACACACAGAAGGTTTCAAAATGGCAGGACATAACATTGATGCCTACAAAATCACTTGATTTCTCACTGATCAAGCATATATATGCGGGGCCTTATATGACGTAAAGTACGTGGCAGAGATGACGTCAACACCGTGGTGGACTTTGAGCGGGGCTTTGCACGGGGCTTTGCACGAGGAATTGTCGAGAGCACCACATAATATAGAAACACTAACAAGAAGTATAAGACGCTGGTGTGTAGCTGCAATTGAGGCAAAGGGTTCCACACTTCAACAACGTTGACTTTGGGAAAAAAAAATTGACACCCATGTTAAATATGAAGTGTAAAATACTGGAATAAGTTGGTATTTTCTGTTTATATTGTTAATCAATATTGGATATTAAATATGTGGTCAATCAATTGTTTGTCTTACACCAGCCTGGGAACAATAACCAATCCTACTACATCCAGCACGACTTCAAATAAGACCTAAAGTGGATAAGTTTGACTTTGGGACGATTTGTCTAATAATAAATCTCCACCATTTTCCTTAGACAAACAAATAATCGTGCTGTTTTAAATCTTTTGTGTTTCCCCTCTTATTTTTAACAAATGTCACCGTTTATAAAATAGGAAATATGGTAAAACGTTGTGCGTGGGGACTGTGTAAGTCCGACAGTCGTTATCCCGAGCGGTTAGGTGAAGGAGTCGAGTTTCTTCCGTTTCCAAAACCTAAAAGAAATTTGAACAAGTGTCTACGATGGATTATGGCCTGCGGAAGACCACAAGACCAGCTGAATCCCGAATATGTTAATGGAAACTATCACTTATATGTTTGCACTAAGGTTACTATTCTTAAATTATAGATCATACTCAACATTTGACAGGAGTCTTCTTACTTTTTTCTGGCAAATCTATGGGTGATGCAGGCCTTTGCCGTAGTCAACCTAATGCTTGAGTTAATTGTAACCACGGCCCGCTATGTCCGGGGATATACCGGGGATAGCCAGGAAATAATGCCGTGTTTTTACCTTCCAGGGTGAATGCGGTGGTTTTGTCCTCACGCAAAAAAAACAACGGGGGATGGGCCTTACCTAGGCCAGGGTCCCTGGGGTGCGGGGGCATTTGGTGGGGATTTTACCAGCAGTTTGTAACATCAGGGCGGGGATTTTACCAAGAGTTGGCTAGACCGAAAGTCAAAGCCCCCTCTATTCCCTGGACCTTGGGGGGGGGGGGGGGGGGCGTGGTTACAATTGACTGGTGCATTATTGGCCGTCAACGAGTCTTTTGACGTTTTAATGACTATGGCAGTCTCGAGACACGGGTATATAAGAAATGTCAAAATAATACATAAAAGTATCCCTAAATGCTTATTATTATAGCTAGCCTTTGTCACTACCTCAATGGTGACCTTAAAGTTGTCGTTTTTTGTATATATGTGGCTTTACAAAGTTTAATTAAATTTAATGTGACACAAAGTAAACAATGATTAAATATTGTTCAAAATTGATCATTTGCTTTGGTGAGTTAGTCTGTGATAATTGATCAAGATTTTCAAAAATATTGCACCTTATAACGAAATATTCACATAACAAAGTATTTGGCCTCCTGTAATAAACGCTGAAGAATGACACTAACCAGGGATAATTTTAGAAAGCTACTTTTGCGATATTCTTGCATAAATATTGTCTAAATTACATTGAAAATACATAAATGTGACCGATTCTTTTGCTTGTTTTCAGTTTGTGCTTTTTTGCTTTTATTCTTTATCGTAAGTCAGAGTCGTTGCCGCCTATGACCCATCTTGTTGTTTATTAATTACGGTGTTGCTGTCGACTATGATCTGCCTGTGCCTTATCAAATTTGTCTATGCACATGTTTAAAAGCGTTTTTTTTTCTCATAATTTTTTTTACACTGGTTTCAATCTGCATTTAATAAGCGACTTTAATAGGGGAAGCGTTCTTAAAACCTCACAAAATTTTCATGTCAGAAAATGCTCTCCATTTCTTATTAAAAATCTTGCTGATATTAAAATATCTCACCAGTTTTGGGCAAATGAGAGAAATTCTCTCATTGAAAATCTTTAATAAAAGGGCTTGGTTCACGAAAGGTAAAAAATGGCCCCATCTGTAATGTGCTTGATTCCCGTGAATTTTGGTAGAACAACCAATGGCAGTTAAAGAATGAAATGTAATATGATGATTCTATCAACATTTTGGTTGCCATGGCAACATATCAATCAAGGGGTATTTTCCAGTTAAAATATATAAATGACAATACCCTGAACATGAATGATGATATATTTTACTTCTAAAGCATTATTGCAACATAAATAAAAAAAATTGTTATATACCTGATTTCTGTACTTAATTCAATTAAGAATTAGGATGTTACCATGGATACAATTGCAGTAAAATCATTCTTTATATATGTTAAATTAATCAAATATGTAATTTTATATTGATATTTTGCATTGATATATTATAAATTGTTACTTCAGATAAAGTGATAATATTTCATGTCATTTACAACATAGCTGTATGACTGGTGAGAAATGCCGCCACATTCAAAATCTAAAAAAACGGCACAAACACGGCACAAACACGGCACAAAAACGACCATTTTGGTAAAAGTATGGTTTCTTTAGGCTGAAATTATTAACGCAAAAACACAATATTTAAAAAAAATATATATATAGCAAGAACACATGATAATTATTCTTTGTAAAAACAGTGAAAATGATGCTGGGATGGGAAATTTACAATATGGTGAAAACCGGTGCCATTCATGTACTTTCGTGAACCAAGCCCTTTACCCTGACTCATTTGAAACTGGAAGTATGAACTTCCTGTCCATCAATTTTGGAAGTTTTTCACTGAAATATGTAAGTTTAAGGCTCCCAAATACAATATCTTTTTCCACTTTTTTTAACTACATGTTGTATATTCAAATATCAAATAATTTGCAACTTTCACATGCCAAATTCTCAGACTTGTAATTCAGTTCACTTAAACAGTCAATTGAAATTGTGACCATAAAACTAATATTGACACAGGGTTTTGATATTTTGAACTTCCAAGCTGTCATCTTTGGAAGTTTTCTTCAAAATTATGTAAGTTTTTCTACTTCTAAGGAATCAATTTTGGAAGTTTTAACCCATTTCTTAACCCATTTCTAGGGAGTAATATACTTCTAAACTTCCCTCAACTTCCCTGAGTAACAAAATGCAATCATTCTGTGACCATATAATATATATACTATTAAATGTAGATGTACATATTTAAAATTAAATTACAGTCACAGTTACACTAAAACAGATTTCATTGAAATTGAGCATTTGACAGCCTACAGTGGCTTTTCTTCTGTATTCAATCTACATGTAGCACTGCCAACATGATTTGAAATGGTGCACTAAAGATATCTTTGTTAAAAGATTATCTTCAAGTTTTTGAATGCCTCTGTTTTTACTGCAGCATTTTCCTGAGGGAAAGCCAACTGAGAAATTTCCAGACCCTTTGCCAGCCATAGCCACAGGATTTGTAAAGATAGCTCCTAAAAGACCACCACCAAAGCAGCGCAATGCAACACCGCCAGTACCTAAAGCCAAAAGAAAAGTTCTTCGTGACCAGGATCCTGGGTAAGTGAAATTTTGCTTGATAAATAGCAGAATATTTCCATCTAACACAGAAAGATATATATGAGAGAGCTCATTATAAAAAATGTAAGAAATTGAGATATAGCAGTCAAGAGCGTGAGAAGGTTAAAGACACTCCCTCCCAAATAAGCAGTACCACAATTGATACCAAAAAGGATGAATAAATATCGAAAAAAAATGGTTCTAATGAAGGATACCGTGTGTAATTTAAAAGAAAGTTGCAGAAAACACGGTATTTCTACCTTATGACACAATAGTTGATCACTGTAAAGCTTTAAGGAACCAGCAGTCATTTAATATTTGTGTGTTTTTAGCTATTAAATACATGGTTACAATCTTGTTAACTTGTTATCAGTAATTAATATTTTCCATAAATGCATTATTTAGTAAGTAGTTAAAGTTTTATCACTCAAAACTTATATTTGTTATACATGTGTTATGTATTTATTTTAAGTAAGAGTATCACTTTAAATTGAATAGTTATTATTTATAAGCCTTTAAATTTTGTGTTTATTATTTGAAAGATTTGTATGGAAACTGTTAATACCATTTTGCAGGAATGAGTCAAACGTGAATACAAGTCAGTGTCCAGCTTCAGATGACAGCACAAAGCCTGCTGGATCAGGACCTATGATGTTGCCAGTAAATCCGCCAAATCCTCAGTCTGTTGAAACCACCTCCAAGTCAAATAATGAAGAGAAACCAAAAGGTGAGTGTTTAATTTAAGTTAGAATTTTCATAATTTTAATTATAATAGTCACTTAAGAGTAATGTCCCTTGAATTGGCTAACCACTGTTTTACCAGGGTCCGCTCTCTTAATTTGACTCACAACCAGTTATCACCAAACTTGGTTTCCTAAAAGTAGGACGGGTGCATTTTGCGACAATTGGTGGCTTTGGCGCTATTGATTAAGAAATTAAATTGTTTATTTCAAAAAATTTCCAATGGCTATTAAGGTGTTTTCTCACAAAAGAAGATTAAGATATTGTTCTAAAAAATCTAATTTGTTCAATGTTGGTGTCTTTTAACAAACTTTATGAAATGTAAAGTTAATTATTGATGTTCATCTTTTTAATGAATGACACATATTCTATCAATCAACTCACTGGAGTGATTCTCACAGACTGACAGTTAGGACAACTTTTTTTTTTTTTTCGTGTTGAAAAGAACCAATCTTTGCATAAATATCTGGAAATCAGTGATATAAGACTGATCACAAAACATCAGATCGCAGTTTTTAATGATTACATTTGAAAATTGAAGTTTTGTTGCTAAAAGCCTTACTAAATTGCTTTACGAAAAGTGAGTTATTGGCATAAAACATCAATTTTCGCATGTTAATATAACAACTAAGATTTGATCCATTGTCTGCAGTTTTTTTACTGGTTGGCAATGCAAAAATGGCTCATTTTAAGACAAAAAATGAAGAAGTTGTCAAAATCTGTGAGAGTGCAGCTTTAATGGCATATAATGACAATCTTGCCAATGAGCTTGATTAGGATATATTGTAATAGCTTGTTTTATATATTGTTAATAAGTTTTAACTAACGTTGATACCATTTCTATACTTCTTATTGCAGACAATACACCATCTCTGGAATTCCAAGCTTTGACAGAAATTAACAAGAGATTACAACAGCAACTAGCGAAGCAAATTTTAATGAATGATGATCTCCGGAGAGAGAATGCCACTTTAAAGGGCGAGATCAAGAGTATGCAGAAATGTGTCCAGAGAGATAGACCACCTAGAAAACGACCATCTAGAGCTGGCAGTTCATCTCAAATTCAGACTTTGTCTCAAAATGGAAATTTGTCTCAAAATGAGTGTTCATCTCAAATTGGGAATTTGTCTGAGATTGGGAAGTTAAACACTTTATCTTCTATTGGAAATTCATCACAACTCAGAAATTTTGTTCAAATTAAGCACGAATCTCAAATTGAAAACTTGTCTCAGACTAAAAACTCAACTGAAATTGAGATTGTTAGGGGCAATTCTCACAGCTTTTTACATCCACTTTGCGAAGAAAATCCTTGTCAACCAAATTTGGAGATTTCAAATGGTTATGTCAAAGATTGGGAAAATAATATTATTGTCGTGAAGCAAGAGAAAGAATGATTGATTCATTTAATTTCATTGACCTTTATGTACATGTAAATTTTTTATGCCAAGGGCTTTCATTGATTAGATTTTAGAATCGGAAGTATTAACCTCAAAAACACTTATTTCGAAAGTATCTCACTCTGATGTGAGAAAGTTTGATTATCACAAGTTGTGTTATTATTATAATAAGGGTACATGCCTGTGCTATTCTGATTAAATTATACTGGTAATCATCTGTACAAACTCAGGGAATTAGGTTTTAGCTTGACTATTCGAAGAATAAGGAGAGCTATACTACTCACCCTGGCCTTGGCGTCAGCATCACACCTTGGTTAAGGTTTTGTGTGCAAGCACACATAGGTTAAAATCTTTATACAATGGTACTCAACCATCCGACCTGCTTAATTAACTGAGTTAGATAACTCTAGTTTGAATTATATTCAAATAATGGCCCCTTTTTTATTCAACATAGAAATTCTGGTTAAGGTTTTGCATGTCACCACATTTAAGTCAATATCTCAGCAGATATATATCATGTATTGTATTGAAACTTCACTCACAGGCTCCCAACCATTAAACCTTATTGAATCAAGTAAGATAACTCTATCTTTCATATTATATAATTTTTGCCCCTTTATTATGCGACTTAGAAATTCTGGTTACGGTCTTGCATGTTAGCACACATCTCAGTAACTACTTGATGTATTGCATTGAGTTAGGTTACAGTATTTTGCAAATAATGGCCCTTTATTATTAGACTCAGAAATTCTGGTTAAAATTTTGCATGTTACCACATTAATGTCAGCACATCATGTATTGCATTGGAACCTAATCTAACAGTGATCCATGCATGTTTCGCCAAATCTTTCCAATCCTTACACTGAAAAGAGGCGGAATTGTCGAGCGCGCTGTCTCTGTGACAGCTCTTGTTAAACTTGTGATTTTAAAGTTAAAATTTTAGACATCAGGTTAAAATATGTTTCACTTATATGCCTTCAGTTTGGAAGTTGTAAAAGTATTGAACTTTTATAGATTGCATTGTGAAAGTTTAAATGTCATATTTTGAAAGTTCATAACACATGGTTTGTGATATAATGATGTCACAAAAGCAAATAAACTCACAAATGTTTAAGGATAAAGCACCAGTAATTGTGCAATCCTGAACATTTACACTTTTCAAAAAATCTAAAATAGTTGTTTTGAGTGTTATATTAAAAAATACATTTTTTTTTTTTTTTTTTTTTTTTTTATTCAATTGCGAAAATTGATTTGCTCATGTTGATTCATAAAGTTTCTATTCTAGGAACTTTTAGGATGCAGTTATATATTATCCCCAGTCGAACAGAAGGCTTTAGGATCGGGAAATTGTTTAAGTGTTGTTTGTCCATCCGTCTTTCCGCTATTATGTCCATCTATCACAGTTTTTCTTGGAACTTTTTCTTGGTAGGGATTGATCAGAATGTTCCACTTGATGATACATGTATCTTGACCGCTAGTAAAAGTGGATCACATGGGGTCAAAAACTAGGTCACTAGGTCATATATTTGAACACACTCTTAGAGACATGATATTTGATCCAATATTCATTAAACTTAAGTAGGATGTTTTCTTTGATTTAATACTTGAACACTAGGTCATGTGGTGTCAAAAAATACGATACTAGGTCAATTTTTAGAAATTCCTTGTGAACACTTGAAGGCCTAGTTTAAGGAATGTGTGGCATGATAATCCCCTGCTCTGCATATCCTGCTAATTGCACTGGTGTCACAGTAGGGGCCAATTTCCTTTGTATTTGTTTATTGGCTCAGGGTCATTTAGGGTCCATTTTTATAATCAAACTTCCAAAACTGCACAGCAGGTTACTCAGATTGGCGATCTGATAAGACAATTAGGCAATAAGATTTAGATCAATTAACAGAGGTTGTGTACAAATACACGTTTTTTGTTTTGTTTTTTGTGGGAGGGGGTCACTTATAGACGGCTTAAACGAGGCCTTTAAGAGGCTATATTCTAGTTGGAATATGTCTCGTCCAACCTTTTGGATTTTATCAGTGTTTGTCTGGCTGAAATATTGGACAACTATGTCACAAGGTTAAATTAAAGAAAACACTAAGGTAATATTTATGGTCAATTTTTAGCCATGATGTTATCCCCTGCTCAACTGAAGGTTTTGGGGGGGGGGGAATTGTCTGACCATTTGCCAGTTTCATCTTTACAATTTTTTGGCTGTCCATATCCATTTTTTTGTATTAAGTGGTTCATTTAAGTTCATGGGAAACTAGTACAAATGCTACTCTACTAACAACACACTTTCATTTCTAATGTTTGCAAACAAACTCAAATTCATATCCAACTTTCATATTAGTATGTCTCTCTGCAGCTCTATGACATGTTTCGATAAGAATATTTCATCAACTTTTTATTTCCGTTCCATGTACTTTGCCTTATCAGACAGGGGATATCAATTCAACGAATTACAACCTCAACTATAATGAACCATTGGTTTATCCAATGACTCAAAAGATAAATATGTTCATGTATATTTTTGGAAAATGTTATCATCAGTACTCGAGATGTTCAATATGTTAAGACTATTAAACCTATTAAATATCCGAAAATTGTAGTTGCCTTTATACATAATACACTAAAAAACATAACTTTGTGCAAAAAAACACATTGCATTTGGATTTAAATGTATAAAGGTTACAATAAAAATACATAAATTTTAAGTTAATTACATATTATAATAATTAATTATATCTTTCATTAATATTATTTCAGACACATCTATAGGCATGTTAATTAATGTATGCTGCATTCTGCCCTCCAACAAAAAATGTTTCAGTTTCACAATTTTCTTATTTTTTCCCATTGACTCGAATTGAGTGACATTTCGATGTTTTGTTTTTTGCATGTGTTTTTGCTCTAGTGACCAAAGGCCAAAAGAGCGTATGTAATGGTGTTGTGCCCGTTGTCGATTCGTCCATAAACAATTACTTATAAGCACGATCAAGTCTTCTGTTTTGATTGTACCTCAGTAGTTAGAAATCCTTGACAGCTCGGTTCCTTTCATAAACCAGCCAGAGCCGTCCATGCATGACTGGACTATGACTCCGAGTTAAATTTGTCAAAAATGTTATAATACAGCTTGTGAACACAAAAGAGCCTATATTTCTTATCCGCTCGTCACCAAACTTAGACAGTAGTGAAGTATTGATGAGACCCCGGTTCCAAAACCAGCCATATCTGCCGATGCATAATTGGGTTATTGCCCTTGAAAGTGACTAAATTGCTATGATTGAGGAGCCATTTGTTATCCGATGTTATACAGTAGTTAATAATAGATATTGACTTATCACGGTTCCTTTCGAAAACCAGCCAGAGCCACCCATGCATGACTGGTTTATGCCCTTTGGAATTGACAGAATTGCTGTGATTGAGCTTGTAAAGAGAATAGTGCCTACATTTTTTATTTGATCTTCACCAAACTTGGACAGTGGTAAGATATCCATGAGGTTTCGGTTCCTTTTAAAAAAATGCCAGATCCGCCAATGCATCACTGGATTATAGTTCTTGATTTTTTTTCAACATTCATGTAATTAATTGAGCCTCTATATTCACATTGCACGTTATATGTACATGTGCTACAGGACTCTAATGGCGGTGCCATTGTACTTACATGTACATGGAATGTTCATAATGAACTATAATTTATGCTCTGGAAATCAACTTATTTAATAAGCCATACCAGTAGAGCATTATAAGACCCTGATATATACATGAACATATAGTAGAGCCTCCAGTTTATATATATGTATATATCATAATACATATACATATACACATGCATGGTTATGCACTGTTTGCCTGACTAGTCCTCTCTTAACATAATGACGCACACCCTTTTAAATTGCACTGCACATATTGTATGGCTTTGCAAAAAGAAAACTTAATTTGGACCATTCAATCAAAATCGTAGGGGCGATTTCATACCTAGGAGAGATCTTGAACAGTAGTACTGTTCTGCTTTTAATCCTTTATAAATTTAAAATTTCTTCCAGGATTCTTCATAAAGCGACCCGGCTCCTGTTGCTGAAGTGATGCACGATACTCTCAGGAATATATACACACATTGCAAAAGTATGCAAATGAGTCTTTGTGATGTTCCGTGTTATGTCTAATTAGAACATTAAGTAACAGACCCTTGTGTATGTAAAGGGGTAAGTCAGACCCGAGACGAGATTTGTATAATAGGTTTATTCTGTACAACAGTTTAACATCAACTAACTATGGTTCTTGAAATACATGCATATAGTGCAGTGCAAGCTATTCGCTGACGACTAGCTGGTAGGCGGAGCTTATCATATCCTGCAGAGCATATCAGAGACCACTAAATCTCTCCTTTTTTTCAGACATGCCCTTCCCAAACGAAAAGTTTGTTTTTTTTACCAAAACTCACTTAAACCCACTTATAAGCATTTTTTTCTGGATTTCTTCATAAAATGTGTGTTAAAAGCGGGGTTTTTGGTGGGCAAGTTTTAAGTGTTTTTTTTTTCACAGCAAATGTGAGTTTTATGCACAAAAAGAAGGCTAAAGTGGGTCTTTTTCTTCAAAAGTGAGCAAAAAGTGAGTCGTTTACGTTTGAAGTGAGCAAAAAGCGTGTCTTTTACACTAGAAGTGAGTCTTTATTTATCTGAAGCTTGTCTTTATAGTCTAAAAGTGAGTTTTTGAGTCAGGATGTTATGCATAATATAAGATTATAAATTCAAAAGTTAAATTCATAAAATGCATACAAAATACATGTTCATTAAAAACTAAAGCATGTACTATACAACTTAAATACATGTTTGCAATTACCGACTGATGTTAGTGTACGTGTATACACATGTAGGCGTATGCTTTATAAATACATGTATATCTAAACGTCTCGGGAAAAGATAACATGCTTGCTGTGTGTATAGGATTTCAAAAAGTAATATTAATTACACTAAAAGATAATAACAATGATAATTAATATGTAATGTAAATATTTAAATAATAATATTAATAGGAAATGGGAATGTTTAATGAAAAATATCAAAAAATCACTGTGTGGGAACGGACACCGGATATAGCTAAAAATGATAAATCGTGTGTTTGATTTTGACAAATGGAAAGTTTCCATCATTTTTTTTGTATTTTATGGTTATATATTTATCAAAAACTTGATCCTGTGCAATATAGGACAGTGATGAAAATGTGTCTCCTCTTTTGAATGATGGCCCAATTCTTGCCGAAAGTTGCATGATCGCTCACAAATGTTCATTAATGTTGTACGATTTCAAACATAAATCAACAAATTTAAAATAAGAATAAAAACTGAATCCAACGATTTCATTGTAATTACATTATCTAGTAATGTGTAAGATATCAATACGATATGTTTTGTTGTTACGAAGCTATTCATACTTTTTGATGCCCTGGCTGTGTACTGGGGATAGGTGAACCAAATAAATAACTGCACAGGGGATAGCTATCAAGTGGACTGAGGATAGTTACGATGTACTTAGAATAACGAGACTGTGATAATGATTACGGTCATTTACCTATACGCAAGCTCGAGGGAAATTGTTCGATGTTGTCCATATCGAGGGATGAGAGCAAAACAAAGTTGTTGATTTTTTGTATCTGTATGTACTTAAAACTGTTTCATTCATATAGATTAGTTAACCATGATTTGTTTTTCATAAGCATCAACATTCGAGTCGCAAATATCTAAATATTTGAAATACGCCGGTAATCTGATTTATTGAGGAACACAAAACATATGGCCGTAGAATTTATGTAGTTTTTGCTAATCATATATATAGTATTGCTTTGTAAATCAAGCAGGTACGTTTTTGCACACAGAAAGTCATCAGTAGGGAATGAGATATTGTGATCAAATTTGGAACGCGTGAAGCTTTTTTCTAAGCTTGGGTCGATGTTGATATTACTTAGAACAGAATAATGGTCTCTGCTCGTTTACTTCATTGAGAAAGTATGTAATGTGACCAACCCTGATATTTAAGCAGCTTGCATATATACGTTCATTTAGGAGAGCATTAACATTTAGAGTTAACTCATTGTTAACTTAAATTTGCTCAATAATTTCTTATCAAGTTGTACTCTCACTTTTAGCAGATTGTATAAAAATTCGAAAATTGACATACATGTATATTGAATATTCAACGGTGTTACTATCAATTTTGTCCCATTTTACATGTTTTGACCAGGACATATTTCTCAACTTTCAAACTATCCTCAGTACATAATACGGCTATCCCCAGTACAGTACTGTGAATATTTCTAAAGGCATATCTTTAACAGTTTAAAAGTTACATTACCAGTTCTTACAATAAAAATAGTTGAGCCTATGCTTGTGAAATCCTTCGATTCAGGTTTTTTATTTATTCGATATATTTCCTAAAAATAACAACACTTGTACAAATTCTGTAAGTTTTGAGGTGATCATCTCAGATTTGAAGAAACATTTTTCGAGGTCCGCTAAATTGTAAGCACTTTAAAGTACACCATAGGCCAAATTTAGCATTCAGCTATTAGTTCAAACACTTGTTTCATTTGTGGATACGGTAGGTAAGCGTTTACACTGCAAGATCTTACCTCTGGTAAAGAAAAACAACTGCATAATTGTCTGTTTACTTATCACTTTTTGAGCTATATCCGGTGTCCGTTCTCACACAGTGAAAATAGCCTGATTTAAATTCTTTATGACATTCGGATAGCACAAGTTTATACAATACATGCATTAAATCCTACTATTCAACTGCATGCAGCTTTCTGAACAGTAAGTGAATCATATTACAGTTAACTTTTAAGAGCATGCATGAACGTACATCGAGTTACAATTTACGACAGTACAGTACTGCGATGACAATGATAATAGTTTTTAGTACTGCTTTTAAAACTCAGTTAAGGGTGTTCCGTTTTCATAAATTGTACAGAGTCATAATAAGCATGGTTATTTGAGTGAATATGATGCCCGTCACAACTCGGCTGCCCCTGTTACTGTACGCTTCGATCTGTTGGCATAGTAACTCTTCGGGTTTCAGGTCTAAAATGCGTTTTCCTATGTACGAGGAACGGTAACTGTCTCTGCCGCAAAACATCTCATTTTTGTTCACTGGGCTTTTAGTTGTGTTAAGCCATTCCCAGGTGGCTATTAATTCACAGTCGCAGCGGTATGGGTTATTGTCCAACTTGACTTCTTGAAGTTTGTCATAGGCCTGATGGAGAATATCAACTGCTTGCATAAACTCAGGACTTAACAACCTGATGTTGTTGTAAGATAAGTCAAGTCTTTCCAAGTGTTTGAAACAGTCAACTTTGTTCGGCATAGACTGTTCCATGAAATAGTTGTGCGACAGATTCAACAGTTTAAGGGAAGTAAGCTGACACAGGGAGGTGGAACTTTTCCTTGACAACACAATGAACTCATTGTATGAAAGATTCAGATCCTCTAACTCTGTCAAATCAGTGTCATGAAAGATATGTGCCAGCTTGTTAAAAAATATTGAGCCATCTTCGAACGCGTTACTTAAATCCAGATGCTTCAAATGAGGCATTGAAGTGAAGTAACCTACTTCGCTGTCACTTCTATCAATTTCCCACTGGTTGTTGCTTAAAATCAATGTTTGTAAATTCGGAATACAGTGAAAGGTCTTCCCATGGATTGTCTTTATATTGTCGTTCGACAGTTCAACATACGCCATGTTGTAAAGCACCAAATCAGGGTCGTCGTGACAGGATCCGAATAAATTGTTCTGCAACGCACTAAAATTGGAATGAGTAATAGTTATTCGTTCACAGTGATCATCTATATCCAGGTACAGGTTAATTATATTATTTCCGCGTAATTGTGATTCACCGTGGCATTCAACAACCTTCGTCGTACAGATACAATTTTGAAATCCACCTTTACATGTCGTATTCTCTCCGTGTGAATATTTAAACAAAGTAAAAACAAACATGAGCTTAACAAGCTGTTTCAACTTCCTAGCCGCCATTTTGATTTTTTTTTTGTATATATAAATATCTTGTTAAGCAATTTGTGTTACGCTTGAATTAACGTGAACACAAACTCGTACACACCGGCATAGAATAAAGTTTATCAACGAACAGGTATTTGTATTTTACCGAAATAGCAAATATAACTCTCAAGTTTCCCCACAAACAAGCCAATTTATAGCATGTTTTTCCGCATATATATATTTTTTATATGTACACAAGAAATTGCATGCTATTTCCATCTGTAAGTCTGTATTTCATTAATGGCTGAATGTTTTTTTAATTTTACACAAATCTTCGCAGGCATCATTCTAATCTAATTTTACAGTGATCAATGCATGTTTCGCCAAAACCTTTCAATCCTTAATTACATTGTAAGCACCTTTAAGTCATTATCTCAGTAAATACTTAATTTATTGCATTGCAACTTTTGATATGCATTTCCAACTGTCTACGCGACTAAATTAATGAAGTTTGATAACACTTATTTGAATGTAATGCAATCAATGGGCCTTTATTATTTGACTTAGAAATTCTGGTTAAGGCCAGTTTCGGAAACCAGCGAGATCCACAAATCCATGACTTGATTAAAGTCCTTGAATTTGTCAAAATTGCTATAATTAAGCTTGTGATCAGAATAGATCCTCCATTTATTACCTGATGGTTACTGAACTTATACAGTAGTAAGATATTAGCTCGATCACGGTTGCTTTCGAAACCAAGTCAAATCGGCCCGTTCATGACTGGATTATGGCCCGTTAACTTGCCAAAATTGCTATAATACGGTTTGTGAACTCAATACAGCCTCCATTTCCATATCCAATCTTCAATAAATTCAGACAGTAGTTCAATATTGATGATACCTCGTTTTCTTTCGAAAATCATATTCGCCCATGCATGACTGTTTTCTTGGCCCTTGAAATGGTCAAAATTGCTATAATTGAGGTTATGAACACAATAGAGCCTTCGATTATTCTCCGATGTATACTAACTTATACAGTAGTCAATATTGACTTTATCACGGTTCCTTTGGAAAACCAACCAGAGCCGCCAATGAATGACTGGGTTATGATCCCTTGAAATTGACAAAATTGCTCTGCTATAATTCAGCGTGTGAACAGAAAAGAGCCTCAAGTTTTTTGAACTTCACAAAGCTTGGACAGTAGTTGAATATCCACCAGGCCTTGGTTCCTTTTGAAAACCAGCCAGATCCGCCCGTTCATGACTGGATTATGGCCCTGATGTTTGCCACATTTCTGTAATTAATAGAGCCTTCATATTCATATTCATGTTATATGTTACAAGACGGCATTGGCGGCTCCCAGTTACTTACGCGAGATGTTCGAAGTGAAATATCAGTAGGTTGCTTACTTTCCATACGTACATGCTCTGGATAGAAATGACCAAAACAAGCAGTGTCAGTAGAGCATAGAACCTCGTTGGCCTCTTTTCAATGTTGTTTGGGTTTGGTCCATAACCGTGCTTATTGTAAGAGGAACCCCCTAACTACCTGACAAGGCAAATATTATACACAAACCTATCGAGTTGTTATAAAAAATCGAACTCGGTCGTACACCTATAGAGAATTGTGGCTCTATGGTTTTAAAAGTATTGCGCATATTGTACTTTGATATATTTTAGTTGTATTCTGCAACTCTATATAGATCTCAATTCTAAGTCATGTTAAATATTTTGTGTTTGCATGTCGGCAAAAGTTGGAAAATTAGTGTACGTTCATAAGAAAGACATCCGTACTAAAGGCCAAACTATTTTGTTTCTATGATTGTAATCCTAGTTTTTATGAACTAATCTATCCACTGAAAGATAGTTTTTCTATAACAACAACATCTACTGCATGCATAAATCATTTATATGTTACATAATATATAAACGTAACACAGAACATTTAAAAAAGTAATGCGCATATCGTTTCTTATAAATATAGACTTAGATGAGACATAAATACGATTTCAAAACTAACGTTCTTTTTTATTACCATGACAACGCAAATTGCAACATCACTATCATCGAATTTGCAGCAAATAACAAAAGATGTATACACAAGGAAATTGCAAAAACAGTTCTGCTATATGTTTGTATTGCCAATATCCATTAGACATTGTTTCGAGGTTAAAGTTTGCCTGTATATATTGCACATCATTCTGTTTAAAAAAAAATGCGTCCGAAATCACGGAATCAAATCAATCAGTTGCAGAAAAGTGTTCATGTACGAGGTTATTGAAATTTGACTACTATGTAAGCTGCGTTAATGTATACGCCAAACGTACATCAGATGTAACGCTATCAATGTTTATATGGGAAACTACAGAAACAAGCTCAGTAGCCGAAATTTTTAAACGTAAACCCCGTTTAATGGCACAGGGTAAACGCCAAAGACATTGCACAAACAGCAGCATAAAACTCTACAAACAACATTATAAATACATACTATATAAAATAGGGGTGTTTTTAAGTTGTTAAGTTCCGCCTTAGAACTCTCAGTAATCAAAGCACCTGTCTTTCACATTCTGATCGTCCATTGAAAACATATCGTCGAAAGATTCAGCTTCCAGATGCATCTCTTCTGACTGTTAACATTGCGCGCGTTTTCTTTCTTTTGCATTTTCTGCAAATTCATCGAGCATTTCCTTCTTGCTTTTCTTTGAACGCTTTCCTCGCTTCTTTTTTGATCCACTTTTGTAAACCCTTTCACATCCATAAGTGTCTACATCATTGTTAGCGTAACAATTCCAACTTTCGACACACAACCTGACTGCCTTTAATTACATTGATTTACACCTAATAGATGGCTAACAACGACTTCTGCCAACCACTTTGACTGTCTTTGGTTTCATTAATGTACCTCCATGAGAGGGCTTACTTCCACTTCCGCCACCCACTTGGACCGTCTTTGGTTTCATCGATGTGCGACCATTAGATGGCTTACTAACACTTCCGCCAGACACTTTGACTGTCTTTGGTTTCATTGATGAACATCCATTAGATGGCTTACTACCACTTCCACCACCCACTTTGACTGCCTTGGTTTTCATTGATGTAGACCCATTAGATTGCTTACTTCCACTTCCGCCACCCACTTTGACCGTCTTCAGTTTAATTGATGTAGAACTATTAGATGGCTTACTTCCACTTCCGCCACCCACTTTGACCGTCTTCAGTTTAATTGATGTAGAACTATTAGATGGCTTACTTCCACTTCCGCCAGACACTTTGACTGCCTTGGTTTTCATTGATGTAGACCCATTAGAGGGCTTACTTCCACTTCCGCCACCCACTTTGACCATCTTCAGTTTAATTGATGTAGAACTATTAGATGGCTTACTTCCACTTCCGCCAGACACTTTGACCGTCTTCGGTTTAATTGATGTAGAACAATTTGGTGGCTTACTTCCACTTCCGCCAGCGACTTTGACTGCCTTTAGTTTCACTAATGTATACCCATTAGATGGCTTACTACCACTTCCGCCAGCAACTTTGACTGTATTTGGTTTTATAGATGTGCACCCATTAGATGGCTTACCAACACTTCCGACAGCGACTTTGGCTGTCTTTGGTTTCAATGATGTACACCCATTAGATGGGTTACTTCCACTTCCGCCAGCGACTTTGACTGTATTTGTTTTCATTGATGTAGATCCATTAGATGGCTTACTACCACTTCCGTCAGCGACTTTGACCGTCTTTGGTTTCACTAATGTACACCCATTAGATGGCTTACTACCACTTCCGACAGCGACTTTGACTGCCTTTGGTTTCATCGATGTGCACCCATTAGATGGCCTACTCCAACTTCCGCCAGCGACTTTGACTGTCTTTGGTTTCATCGATGTGCACCCATTAGATGGCTTACTACCACTTCCGCCACGCACTTTGACTGTATTTGGTTTCATTGATGTAGATCCATTAGATGGCTTACTGCAACTTCCGCCAGCGACTTTGACTGCAATTGGTTTCATTGATGTAGACCCATTAGATGGCTTACTACTACTTCCGCCACCCACTTTGACTTTCTTTGGTTTCATTGATATACAGAGTGACGAGTCTGTGTCATTTGCTTGTTTTCTTTTACAGGCAGGTTGAGATGTTTTCTTGCAAGTTGAGACTACTGGTATCGTTTTGTCCCCGGAAAATTGCTGTAATGATTTCCCGGCTTTCTTTGATATGCTTGTTTTGGTTTGTTTCATTGGAACTTGCGGTACCATTGTGTACGTTTTTCCTCCTGGGTCACCACTATTTTTTATGACTATACTTGTTCCACCCATTTCATTGGTCATTTTCCCTGACCAAATCTTTTTTATAACTTTTACTCGTATTTCTTTCAATTTACCAATAAGTTCAAGCTGTTGGAACACCCAAAGTCTACGATTGTCACTCGTGTACCATACCTTGTCAATCTCTGATACTTCAATTGGCTTTACAGCTGTCGCTAAACAACGTCCGGCGTTGATATCATCCACTAGCTCTTTAATCAACGCCCCATTTTTAAACGTATTTGAAATAGTACACTGAGAGAAGTGAATTTGTGACGGTCGTAACAAAATTCCACAAGACCCCATTTTGTTAAATGCTTAGTATTATTTCTTGATATTCGGTTTTCCGCAACACTATTCAGATAAATATCCTTTATATGAACACTACCGTTAGTTATGAAATGTTCTCTAAATGTTTGACGCTCTGTGCATGAACGTGCAATGGAATATGACCAAAGATGGGAATTTGTTTGCATTATATCTGGTAAAATGCGTAATTTCCGAAAACATTTTAGAGAATGATATCATAAAGTTTACTTGCGTTTAACATTTTGTACTGTAGTATTGGTTAACATAAATAGCTATGAATGATAATCGGTGTGGAAAACCAGGTCATGTTTATTTGTTAAAAATAGATTAAAAGATATGAAGCCGGAAATGCTAAAAATAACTTGATGAGTTTCGACACTTTATGTCTGTGCTACATACTTGAAGTTGAAGTAGGTTATATATCCATTTTATAGTGTATCGATACTATTGAACATTTATAAATTTATGTGAATAATTTAGACAACTAGGAAATGCACTCAAATTTCTGCATAAGTCAGTTTATATAACAATCGATGCCATATGGCAATATGCAAATCATTGTTTTATGAAAAGCATTTGAAAGTTGGTGGACTGAATAACAACATAAACATTTACATTCATATGTTGTTTTGTTGAGAACGTCTGAAAATTAAAGACTAATGAAGGTAAGAAAAATGGTTTCATAATTCTAGGTAGAAATCAGAGATATGAAATAGGCGATATTAAGTATTTGTATTTTTTGGAAATTGACCATCCCAACGTTGATCACTTTTGTGTATTTATTTCCTCAGACTTGTCGGTCTACGTGACTTGGTACAGTTGTATATTTTTTCCTCGGTCGCTTTTCACTCTGTGCATTCGCGACTTAACTATGATTGTCAGGTCATGAACCAGAATTTAAAATAGATGTGAAGCCAGCTATCAAATCGAATTGACAACTATTCAGTACACAGTTAAAATGAGTATGTGACACTATTCAAATAAAACTTAAGCATTTACGTTTCTTCCTTAAATATGCTCTTTATAATATACAACAATAATGCAAATTCAGTACCAAAATGTGCATTATTATATTGATCAGTATAAATAACAAACTTAACGAGCTCCTCCCAATAAAGTTCTGTTCCTTTTTTTGAACGAGAAGCACATACATATGTTTTGGTGCTTTTCCATTTTTTTAACCAGCTCCTCCCAATAAAGTTCTGTTCTTTTTTTTGAACGAAAAACACATACTAATGTTTTGGTGCTTTTCCATTTTTTTATACAAACACCAATCCTTTTCATAAGCTTTTTACACATTCATAAAGCCACGACAATTTACCATCGCTCGATACTCATAACTTTCGCGCCAAAATACCACGTGACTACGCCCGCTCCATTTTTTGTAGATCGCCAAAATGAACTCTTACATATACTTGGTGTTTAATTGAATGAAAGTTTGAAATTTGAATTAGATTGCACCGCATAAACAAATGCGAAAAAAAATATCGAAGCATATATGTTTGGCGCCTCACTAGAATGAGGCGTCGTATGAAACGATTGGCTGGGATTGCATATGGGAAGCCGGGTTATTTATAAAAAAAATCGTTCAATTGATCATATATCGTGTTTGTCAAAGTTTTATGTACTTCCTGAGCACACTGAAAGATACATACAAACAAGTCGATAAACAATTTTAACAGCTTGTCCCTGTGTTGTGAATTTTCTTTAGAACATGACGGCAATCTTTTTATTTATTTATAAATCGAAAGCTTAGCAGACAACGTTTCGTGTGTCTAGCGTAACGACTTAGCAGTTCATAACCCTTGAAATATGATTTAAAGCCCTAACATTTGATTTTTGCCCATAGTTATGCCAACAACAGACATAATGCGAATAAAATGTATAAATAGTTTAAGCCAAGACTTAAATCGATGATAAACAGATTAATGTATTGCCATAGTGCATCATTCCGTTCAACGTACTTTTCGTGTTTTAGCGTAAATATTTGTTGCATGTAACCCTGGGTAATTGAGGTTATGTTTTTCCCTGTGCAACATATGCATAGGATACTTGTTTGTTTCAGTGTTTGATCGTAATTTATTTCAATGAATGAGCACCAAGAACTATAATTCATGAGTGGCGTAGCTACGAGTTAAATATTCAGTTTTGGTGTTGACGAGGTGAGTTATGTTGTGATCTTTTTTATATGCCTAAAAGAAGTGTTTCAAGACATTTAACTGCATTTAAATTGAAAAAAAACGCGCCAAACTCTGGGCGCACAAAGCGTCATTTTGGAAGTAACGTCGTTGATCTTGTATCATCTGTGCGAAATGATGTTTGATTAGATAACAGTAAAGCCAATATTTTCAAAACAGTGAAAATATCAATTTGATATGATCACTGTTTGAAACAGTGAAATATCATTTTGATTTCACTGATAAATCTTTAAAAACCACCGAAAAGTATAATATAAATAATGATACTGTTAAAAACTGTTTAATAATTATGCAACTGTAATAGTACTTATTTTAAACTGATCAAATGAAAGATAACAAACAACTTCAGATTATTGTTATATTTATATATATTTATCACATCGTTCTACCAATCATATAAACACCACTATAAATTCTTTGGGCTCTGTCATGCTTTGCATAATTGGTCTTTCTCGTTCAGTTCTGATATGGTCGGTTTCTGACCTAGCCGCTAGTTAAATAATGGTACCTATTGCCTTCCTGTCAGTCGCTCGGCATATATGAAGCGGGAGTAAAAATGTTCATCAATCAAGGTGTCTCAGGAGTCAAGCAGCCCTTAATTGAGAGGGATGTCACTATAATAAACAAACACTTAACTTTACTTACATCGTTCAACGGTTATATTTTCGGTTGTCCTCGCCGTTATATACAATAGGGTTATTAGTACTGCGTTTTGATCCAGGAGGTTGTATTCGACTCGAGTGGATTTTTGCAGATTCGGATTTCACGAGGCACGAATCCACGAGAGTCGAATACGACATTCCGGATGAAAACGCAGTACTAATAACCCTTTTATTATATACATTACTGGTCAGATCACTTTAAAGCCATATATATGTTTTCATAATAAATGTCATTTAACAACGCATTATTTTGTTTATGACGTCATTTTAACATCGCGCAACGATACTTGTTATGACGTGACGTCACAGGAGTGGAATACCTTATTTTTCGATATGCATTGCGTGTGGGTATATGATGGGTATATAATAAATGCTATTATTTAAGGCATGAACTACGTGATTGATGTCATTATCGGGATATAAACGCAGTTGGGCTGGTTAAAGTTTGTGGAGTCCGAAAGAATAACTACACACGCTACAAAATATGAAAATGAGACTGTTTTTATAGAATATTAAATTTCCATTCAAAATGTTTTCGGATTGGCTTGTCTTTTTGCGGTGTTGGTGAGCGTTGTTAAATAAAAAAATGCTAAGTGTTAAACAACTTCATTACCTCTAGAAATCTCGTGCCTACATACTTTTCATGGAACATAAATAGCTATGAATGATAATCTGTGTGGAAAACCAGGTCATGTTTATTTGTTAAAAATAGATTACAAGATATGAAGCCAGAAATGTTAAAAATATCTTGATGGGTTTCAACACTTTATGTTTTGTGCTATATACTTTTATAAATTTATGTGAGTGATTCAGACAACTAGGAAATGCACTTAAATTTCTGCTTAAGTCAGTTTATATAACAACTGATGTCATATGACATTGCAAATATACATTCATTGTTTTATGAACAGCATTTTAAAGTTGGTGGACTTAATTACAACATAAACAAAAACATTCATATGTTGTTTTGTCGAGAACGTCTGAAAATAAAAGAATAAAAAAGGTAAGGAAAATGGTTTCATAGTACTGGGTAGAAATCAGTGATAAGAAATAGGCGATATTAAGTATTTTAATTTTTTTGAAATTGACTATCCCAACGTTTGCCAGCTTTGTGTATCTGCTTCCGCAGACTTGTGGGTTTACGTGACTTGGTACAGTCGTCAATTTTTAATAGATCGCTCTTCCCTCTCTGCGTTCGCGAGTTATCATTGATTGACAGGTCATGAACCAGAATTTAAAATAGATGTAAAGTCAGCTATCAAATCGTATTGGCAACTATTCAGTACACAGTTAAAATGTTTATGTGACACTATTTAAATAATTATTAAGCATTTACGTTTCTTCTTTTAATATGCTCTTTATAATTTACAACAAATCAAGCAAATTCAGTACCAAAATGTGCATTTATATGTTGGTCAGTAAGAATAACAAAGTAAAAGAGCTCGTTACAGTAAAGTTTTGTACTTTGCAAATATACCTAGGTAATTCTAATAATCTATAAATCAACTATTTGTTGATTTTTGAACGAGAAGCACATACAAATGTTTTGGTGCTTTCATTTTTTATACAAGCATCAATCATGTTCATTTGCACTTTAACACATTAAAAAAGTCACGACAATTTACCATCGCTCGACACTCATTTAATGAAACTAACGTTCGCGACAAAATACCACGTGACTACGCTCGCTCAATTTTCTGTAGATCGCCAAAAATGAACTGTAACATATATTTGGCGTTTAATTGAATGAACGTTGAAATTTGAACTAGATTACACCGCGTAGATTAATGCGAAAAAATATTTAAGCATATTTGTTTGGGAGAGGCGTCGTATGGACGTCGTATAAAACACTTGCCTAAAATTGGAGACCGAGTTATTTATAAAAAAACAAACATCGTTCAATTAATCATAAATCGGTTTTGTCAAAGTTTTATGATGAAATGTTTTGAACCACAGCAAGAACTTAGTAAATAAAGGAACACAATTGTACTTTCGGATCACATTGAAATAACATACAAACAAGTTGATCAACATTTTTTACTAGTGTTAATATTTGTTTTAAAGCTCTGATATTTGCCTAAAGTTTTGCCCACAACAGGCGATGACAGACATTATGCGAATATAATTCATAAAAAGTTAAAGCCAAGACTTGATTCAATCATAAACAGATAAATGTATTCTTATTGTGCACCATTCCGTTCAACGTACTTTTCGTGTTTTTAGTGAAACAAGAGATATTTGTCAAACATTATGCCCCCACCCCTCGGCGCCATGTTGTCAGGATTATTTGGACAATTGAAAGAAATATTTATTGACCGAAATGATTTGTCGTTGACATTGGATCTTTGAGGCAGTTTTAAGATTGTGACCATTCAAAGTGTGAGGATAGTAGGTACAGTTTTTAATCATGCTCAGATGATGACTGATATTTGTAGATAAAAATGTATCATCTTAGCAGCAGGGAATTAGTAAATATTAAATGATGAATATGACTTATGACCTTGACCTTTTACTCAAGACCTCTAAAACCATAGGGTCATCAGCTGGTCACCCCCAAATAAAATGTCGAGTTTGAGGGCCCTGGGTGCAGGCATTGCCGAGTTATCACACAGACAAGCTTTTTGTGTTCAAGGTCACTTTGACCTTGAACTTTGACCCGCTGCCCCCTTAAATCAAAAGGGGTATTTTACTGGTCGGGCCCAATTCCCAAGTCAAGTTGAGGGCCATAAGTGCAGGCATTGTCGAATTTTCACTCGAATTACCTTTTCACATTCAAGGTCAACGTGACCTTTGGCCCGATGACCCCTCAAATCAATAGGGGCCATCTACTGTACAGGCCCTTCCTTCATGTAAAGTTTGATGACCATAGATCCAGGAATTTTTGAGTATGCGTTCAAGGAAACTGTGACCTTGACCTTTGACCCCTAAAATCATTAGGGGTTATCTACTGGTCAGGCCAAAACTCCTAGTCAAGTTGGAGGGCCATGGGTGCAGACATTGTCGAGTAATCACTCGGACAACCTTTAAGTGTTCAAGGTCACTGTTATTTTGATCAGACGACTCCTTAAAACAATAGGCGCCATCTACTGGTGAGGCCCAATCTCCATGTCATGTTTGATGACCATAGGTCTAGGCGTTTTTGAGTTATCACTCGGAGCTTTGGTTACCTTTTACCATTAAAGGTCACTGTGACCTTGATCTTTGACCCGATGATCCTTAAATCAAGAGTGGTCATCTACGGGCAATGCCCAACCTTTGTGTCAAGTTTGATGACCATACGTCAAAGAATTGTCAAGTTATCACTCGGACAAGCTTTGGTCGACTGACGGACCGACCGACCTGCCGACCGACAAAAAGCAATTTAGTAGTGTGCAACCTATACATAGAGGACACTTGTTTGTTTCAGTTTATGATCGTAATTTATTTCCTTAAGTGAGCATCAAAAAATATAATTCACGAGTGGCGTAGCTACGAGTTAAATATTCACTTTTGGTGTTCACGAAGTGAAATAAATTGCGATCATTCACTGAAACATTTCTTTCTTTATTATATGCATAAAAGTAGTATTTTAAGACATTTAACTGCATTTAAATTGAAAAACGCGCCATTCTGTGGGTGCACGTAGCGTCATTTTGGATAGTGATATATCATTTTGATTTCACTGATAAATCTTTTAAAACCACCGAAAAGTATAAAAATAATAATGATACTGTTAAATACTGTTTAATAATTATGCAACTGTAATAATACTTATTTTATACTGATCAAATGAAAGATAACAAACAACTTCAGATTATTGTTATATTTATATATTTATCACGTCGTTCAACCAATCATATATTCACCACTATAAATTCTTTGGGCCCTGTCATGCTTTGCTTAATTGGTCTTTCTCGTTCTGTTCTGATATGGTCGGTTTCTCACATAGATGCTAGTTAAATAATGGTACATTTTGTCTTCATGTCAGCCGCTCGGCATATGGGCAATGAAGCGGGAGTGAAAATGTGCAGCAATCAATATGTCTTAGGAGTCAAGCTGCCCTTTATTGAGAGGGATGTCACTATAATTATGTTTTCAGACTGGTCTTCTTGCGGTGTAGGTGAGCCTTGTTAAATAATTTTTTTAACTGTTAAACAATTTATTAGCTCTAGAAATCTCGTGCCCACATACCTTTCATGGAACTAGACCTGTAAGATATTTATACGTAATTTATACAAAATTCTAGTATGCGTCAAGGTCAAAGGTTTTAAAGGAAGTCATAAGGAAGTATGAATGCTGAAGATCACATTTTGTTTCCTACTTTGATGATGTAGATTTTAGGACAGGGGTTAGGTCCTTAACCATGCTTATTGTTAGAGACCCCCCCCCCCTTACAAACATTATCTACTAGTGTTAAAATGGGATGTTTGCATATCAGCAAATAAGTTTACGTTCACGAGAAAGACACCCTTACTAAAGGCCAAACTGTTGTGTTCCTATGATTATAATCCTAGTTTCTGATGCACTTTGACATCAAGGGAAAGGTAGTTATAAGTCATTCTATAAATACCAAACAAATAAAACATGTGTAGATAATTTATTTATAATGTAAGATAATGTATAAACATAACATTATAAACAGAGCATTTAAAATGTAATGCCCATATCGCAAGACTTAGATGAGACATGAAAATAATTTCAAAATTGACTTTCTTTTTCATAACCATGGCAACGCAATTTGCAGCAACCTGCATCTATATAGAACTGTCATCCAAATTAGCAAATAATAAATGATGTGCACACAAGGATCCGTTCAAAAATAGTTCTGCTATATGTTTGTAATGCCAATATCCGTTAGACATTGTTTCTAGGTTATGGTTTGATTCTATGTATCGCACATCATTCTGTTTATTTTCTGCGTCCACCATTAAATCGAACCAATTTGTGGCAGAAAAGTTTGTATGTACGAGGTTCCTGGAGGTTGACTGGTATGTAAGGCGTGTTAATTCATAAGCCAAACGCACATCAGATGGAACGTTATCAACGCACTTATCTTTCACATTGTGGTCGTCCATTGTAAACATATCTTCGAGAGGCTCGGCTTCAAGATGCATCTCTTCTGAATGTTGACATTGCGCGCGTTTTCTTTCTTTTGCATTTTCAGAAAATTCATCGAGCATTTTCTTCTTGCTTCTCCTTGTCCGTTTCCTTCGCTTCTTTTTTGATCCACTTTTGTAGACACTTTCACATACATTAGTGTCCATATCATTGTAAGCGTCCCCACCTTCGACACACAACTTGACTGCCTTTGGTTTCATTGATGTACATCCATTCAATGGATTACTTCTACTTTCGCCACCCACTTTGACTGTCTTTGGTTTCATTGATGTAGATCCATTAGATGGCTTACTACCACTTCCGCCACCCACTTGGACTGCCTTTGGTTTCATTGATGCAGATCTATTAGATGGCTTACTACCACTTCCGCCACCCACTTGAACTGCCTTTGGTTTCATTGATGTAGTACCATTAGATGGCTTACTACCACTTCCGCCAGCGACTTTGGCTGCCTTCGGTTTCATTGATGTGCAACCAGTAGATGGCTTACTTCCACTACCGCCGCCAACTTTGACTATCTTTGGTTCCATTGATGTACACCCATTAGATGGCTTACTTCCACTTCCGCCATCCACTTTGACTGTCTTTGGTTTCATAGATGTAATACCATAAGATGGCTTACTACCACTTTCGCCAGCGACTTTTGCTATCTTTGGTTTCATTGATGTAGTACCATTAGATGGCTTATTACCACTTCGGCCACCCACTTTGATTGTCTCTGGTTTCATTGATGTACCTCCATTAGATGGCTTACTACCACTTCCGCCACCCACTTTGAGTGTCTTTGGCTGCGTAAATTTACAGGCAGACGAGCCTGTGTCATTTGCTTGTTTCGTTTTACTGTCAGGTTGATTTGTTTTCTTACAGTTAGAGTCGGTTGATATCGTTATGTCCGAGGTAAATTGCTGTGTAGATTTCCCTGCTTTCTTTGATCGTCTGGTTTTAGTTTGTTTCACTGTCACTTGTGGTACCATTCTGTGCGTTATTCCTCCTGGGTCACCACCATTTCGAATGGTTATACTTTTTCCACCGTACCTATTGGACATTTTCCCTGGCAAAATCGCTTCTATGACTTTCACACGTATTTCTTTTAATTTACCAAGAAGTTCAAGCTGTCGGAACACCCAAAGTCTACGATTGTCACTTGTGTACCATTTCTCGCGAATCTTTGACACTTCAATTGGCTTTACAGCTGACGCAAAACAACGTCCGGCGTAAATATCATCCACTAGCTCTCCAATCAACGTTCCGTCCGTAAACGTATTTGAAATTGAACACTGAGAGAAGCGAATTTTTGACGGTCGTAACATAATTCCACAAGACCCCATTTTGTCTTATTTCTTGATAATTAGTTTCCGCAACACTATTCAGATTAATATATGTCTCTTATATGAACGCTACAGTTAGTCATGCAATGTTCTCTAAATGTTAGACACTCTGTGCATGAAAGTACAAAGGAATATGGTTGACGAAAGAAAATTGTTTGTATTTAATCTTTAAAATGCGTATTTTCCGAAAATATATTTCAGAAAATGCTATCTTTACTTTTACTTTCGTTTTACACTTCGTGTCCTAGTATTGGATAACAAAAATAGCTGGAATGATAATGAGTGTGGGAAACCAGGCTATGTACACTGCTTAAAATAAATAACAAGAAATGCATAAAATAACTTGATGAACCGATCGTTTTAATTAGACTTACTACGTTAGTTGCTGCAGGTTTTATATGCACTTTAATTGGATCGTTGTCATTAAAGATTTATTAATTTATGTGAATTATTTATACAACTATGAAATGCACTTACAGTGACATATTTGCTGTTTAACGCAGTTATCAGTTATCGTGTTTTAATATAATACCATTGATGTCATATTGCAATTAGATATACATTTATTGTTTTATGTAAAGCATTTGAACGTGGGTGGACTTTTAAAAATACGTTCAGCATATTCATTTAAGATAAGAAAATACGCATGCTTTTTTTCTGAAACGTCTTAAAATAGAACAATAATCATGATAAGAAAGATGGTTTCATATAGTGTAAGAAATGGTCACTATGTAGTTCATGTATTTTTGGAAATTGACTATCCCAACGTTGTCTATTTCTTCGGACCATGGGTTAAGCGTAAAACCATTTTAATATTCATGAAGACATATTTTGTATCCTGTTGACTATAGTATTTAATACAGAAGAAGAATGTTGTTTTTATAAATAACATTTTAACAAAACGTTATTACTTATTTGAAACGGATGTAAACTCCATCAATCCTTTTTGTTTCATTTTTGTTTTCTTTCGTTTAATTTAATACAATATTTGAAAGTTTAATTCGATTGACCTGTCAATCAAGGCGTTATAAATTATTAAAATGTATATGTTATTGTTCTTATATGGCCGGCTGATAACCCAGCAGCGTGATTATGATACTAAATGGTACCTATAGTCCACTGGCACCGGATTTTCAAGCTCGATTATTTAAAAAAAATCTTATAATTCCAAACTAAAACTTATAATACCAAATGTGATTTTTTTAATAAATATATGCTTTTTGTACCGTATACATACATATGTATGGACACGGGAGTAAAGATGTTCATCAATTTCAAGGTGTCTCATAAGTCAAGTGGACTGGCCCTTGATTGAGAACGGTGACACTAAAATTAACAAACACTTCACTCACTCACTCGCTCGCTCGCTCGACCGCCCGCCCGCCCGCCCGCTCACTCACTCACTCAATCACTCACAAACGGAGCAAAATCTATAATCATGAGCGCCATGGACTTGAGATGGTAGTGAGCATATCTTTTATGGCAAGATAAACATTAGAGCATATATATTTGCTGGTCCTCCGGGACCACTGATTGTGACATAATGATTTCTCAAAGTAGAATACCTCTCAAGGGGGCGTTGCCACTTGCCAGTGACGATTTTATTCTCAAAGCCGTTCAAATCAGGATATTAAGTAAGCATAAAACAATAACATACTGTTACTTGTTTTGTTTAATTTAACGTTAAAAATAATTTGCAGTTCTGTTATTAATGCTTTTCGGCAAAACAAAGCATTTTTTGATATGTTTTTCTAGCATTCATGAACAAAAGAGTTCTTATTAAAAGATCTTATGCCCACTTATAAATTTTTCAATGCCAATTTCAATGTCCATATATCTTATGTAATATAACACACGTGAAAGTTTGTTTTAACCGAGAATCCTTTGATGTATATATTGCTTAAGAGGGATTAGGTATGAAACCCACTCAGATAAGTCTTGAAGTCCTGAAATTAAACCCCATTTATGTTTAATATGATGTTCCAAGTAATACATGCCAGTGTTATAAGATTATCTTGATAAAATATCGCTCTAATGTCTTCGAAAACATGCGTGTTTTTCATATTATCTATGCAAAAGCTGCTATTTAGATGGACACATTTATTTGAACTACGTATTTGACAATTTTTGTTTTCTTCTTGAAGCTAGATTTGTTTTCATATAAATTGGTTTATTGGTTTATTTTGGAAAACATATACAGTAGGCATAAGCCCATTAGTACATATATGACTTTATGCATTTTCGAATAATGTTAACATCAATGGAAGAACATCTGGACTCATTGCCCATCTTTGATAGATAATGTCACAACTCGAGACAAAATCCACATTGTAAGTGTCATAGCAACAGCAATTAATGCAGTGTAACTTTAGAGCTCTTCTTTATGCGGTCAGAAGTTGGTTACAGAACACCGATAAGTTTAGTGCCTGCTGAAATGCATAATGAACAGAAATTAAATGTCACAAACCGAGACAAAATCCATCTTGTTAATGCATTGAACGACAATTAATGTAAGGGAACTGTAGAACTCAGCGCCATACAGTCTGTAGTTGGTTATATAGAGACCAACAAATCAGGATTAAATGCTCTAAGCCATGCAGTTAGTATTCAGTAGTAAATATAGGATGAAATTGAACCATTTGGTATTGCAGTTCATAATTTGATATGTTCATTTCCTTCCATGGCTCGTATGGAATGTGACAATTTATTGCTTATATTTTGTCTATTCTACTTATTTGTAAAGGTATATTATACTTATATTTATATGAAAATGTACAGAAACAAGCTTTTCAGCCAAAGGTTTAAATATAAACCCCGTTTAATGGCGCAGGGTAAACGCCAAAGACAAAGAACCTAAAACAAATCAGCACAAGCAAGAAAGACGAAACAACAGCACAATACTCCACAAACAACGCATTACATATATACTATATAAAAACTAGGTGTGTTAATCAAGGATTGTTAGGTACCGCCTTGGAACTGTCAGTATAATAAATTGACTAGTTTGCGTGCACAACCTCACTCTTATCCAAACAATCCTAAATATAGTAGAAACGCAAAAGGTAAATAGATATATAGAAAACCTTTTAATATATGTCCCAAAAATACATCTAAATTTGAACTTTCGAAGTCTTTATTCTAGTGTGTGTATACCACGTGATAAATTACGTCGTATATGCTACGTCGGAAGGCAAAAGTTTGCTTAAAATAAAGACTTAAATCAAAGATAACTTTTCATTTACAACACCATATTAAATGAAACAAAGGGCAGTCTATGCCACTTAAAGAGTCCCGCATTTGTATTATTTGCGAAATTTTATGAGGTCCTTAGTTTCCTCAAACACTTCGACAAACCTGTTTCCAAAATAATGTTTTGACAGTGCTCTGTCAGACGGCCGTATTGTGAAAAGGTTTGTCGAAGTGTTTTAAGAAACTAAACTCGCAATCAAATTGTGGTAAAAGACCGAAGGTGGGGCTCAATCAGCGGCGTAGACTGCGCTATGTTTCATTTAAAATGGTGAAGAAATAGTGAAGTAATCTTTGTTTAAAGTTTTTTTTTCAAATCAAAATATTGGCTTCCGACGTAGCATTTATGACGCAATTTATCATGTGGTATACACACACAGTATCCCAGAGCGATTTTCTGTCTAGCAGATCACATTGCTGAATTTTTACATGATAACTTTTGTTTTCTATTAGTTATGATGTTATCCTGTAATAATTTTCACTTGCCAATGATCTGAAAGAATATGCCTTTACAACATTGAATATTGAGCGTATAGTGACTAGTGATGCAGTGTAGCCCGATTGTCTGTTCTGTTTATTGATATATTGAGCCTATAGTGACTAGTGATGCAGTGTAGCCCGATTGTCTGTTCTGTTTATTCAAATATTGAGCCTATAGTGACTAGTGATGCAGTGTAGCCCGATTGTCTGTTCTGTTTATTGATATATTGAGCCTATAGTGACTAGTGATGTAGTGTAGCCCGATTGTCTGTTCTGTTTATTCAAATATTGAGCCTATAGTGACTAGTGATGCAGTGTAGCTCGATTATCTGTTCTGTTTATTCAAATATTGAGCCAATAGTGACTAGTGATGTAGTGTAGCTCGATTGTCTGTTCTGTTTATTCAAATATTGAGCCTATAGTGACTAGTGATGCAGTGTAGCTCGATTGCCTGTTCTGTTTATTCAAATATTGAGCCTATAGTGACTAGTGATGTAGTGTAGCTCGATTGTCTGTTCTGTTTATTCAAATATTGAGCCTATAGTGACTAGTGATGCAGTGTAGCTCGATTGTCTGTTCTGTTTATTCAAATATTGAGCCTATAGTGACTAGTGATGTAGTGTAGCCCGTTTGTCTGTTCTGTTTATTCAAATATTGAGCCTATAGTGACTAGTGATGTAGTGTAGCTCGATTGTCTGTTCTGTTTATTCATATATTGAGCCTATAGTGACTAGTGATGTAGTGTAGCTCGATTGTCTGTTCTGTTTATTCATATATTGAGCCTATAGTGACTAGTGATGCAGTGTAGCTCGATTGTCTTTTCTGTTTATTCATATATTGAGCCTATAGTGACTAGTGATGCAGTGTAGCTCGATTGTCTGTTCTGTTTATTCAAATATTGAGCCTATAGTGACTAGTGATGCAGTGTAGCTCGATTGTCTGTTCTGTTTATTCAAATATTGAGCCTATAGTGACTAGTGATGTAGTGTAGCTCGATTATCTGTTCTGTTTATTGATATATTGAGCCTATAGTGACTAGTGATGCAGTGTAGCTCGATTGCCTGTTCTGTTTATTCAAATATTGAGCCTATAGTGACTAGTGATGCAGTGTAGCTCGATTGTCTTTTCTGTTTATTCAAATATTGAGCCTATAGTGACTAGTGATGTAGTGTAGCTCGATTGTCTGTTCTGTTTATTCAAATATTGAGCCTATAGTGACTAGTGATGTAGTGTAGCTCGATTATCTGTTCTGTTTATTCAAATATTGAGCCTATAGTGACTAGTGATGTAGTGTAGCTCGATTATCTGTTCTGTTTATTCATATATTGAGCCTATAGTGACTAGTGATGTAGTGTAGCTCGATTGTCTGTTCTGTTTATTCAAATATTGAGCCTATAGTGACTAGTGATGTAGTGTAGCTCGATTATCTGTTCTGTTTATTCATATATTGAGCCTATAGTGACTAGTGATGTAGTGTAGCTCGATTGTCTGTTCTGTTTATTCAAATATTGAGCCTATAGTGACTAGTGATGCAGTGTAGTTCGATTGTCTGTTCTGTTTATTCAAATATTGAGCCTATAGTGACTAGTGATGCAGTGTAGCTCGATTGTCTGTTCTGTTTATTCATATATTGAGCCTATAGTGACTAGTGATGTAGTGTAGCTCGATTGTCTGTTCTGTTTATTCATATATTGAGCCTATAGTGACTAGTGATGTAGTGTAGCTCGATTGTCTTTTCTGTTTATTCAAATATTGAGCCTATAGTGACTAGTGATGTAGTGTAGCTCGATTGTCTGTTCTGTTTATTCAAATATTGAGCCTATAGTGACTAGTGATGCAGTGTAGCTCGATTGTCTGTTCTGTTTATTCATATATTGAGCCTATAGTGACTAGTGATGTAGTGTAGCCTCGATTGTCTGTTCTGTTTATTCATATATTGAGCCTATAGTGACTAGTGATGTAGTGTAGCTCGATTGTCTGTTCTGTTTATTCATATATTGAGCCTATAGTGACTAGTGATGTAGTGTAGCTCGATTGTCTGTTCTGTTTATTCAAATATTGAGCCTATAGTGACTAGTGATGTAGTGTAGCCCGATTATCTGTTCTGTTTATTTAAATATTGAGTCTATAGTGACTAGTGATGCAGTGTAGCCCGATTATCTGTTCTGTTTATTTAAATATTGAGCCTATAGTGACTAGTGATGCAGTGTAGCTCGATTGTCTGTTCTGTTTATTCAAATATTGAGCCTATAGTGACTAGTGATGCAGTGTAGCTCGATTATCTGTTCTGTTTATTCAAATATTGAGCCTATAGTGACTAGTGATGCAGTGTAGCTCGATTGTCTGTTCTGTTTATTCAAATATTGAGCCTATAGTGACTAGTGATGCAGTGTAGTTCGATTGTCTGTTCTGTTTATTCAAATATTGAGCCTATAGTGACTAGTGATGCTGTGTAGCCCGATTGTCTGTTCTGTTTATTCAAATATTGAGCCTATAGTGACTAGTGATGCTGTGTAGCCCGATTGTCTGTTCTGTTTATTCAAATATTGAGCCTATAGTGACTAGTGATGCTGTGTAGCTCGATTGTCTTTTCTGTTTATTCAAATATTGAGCCTAAAGTGACTAGTGATGCTGTGTAGCCCGATTGTCTGTTCTGTTTATTCAAATATTGAGCCTATAGTGACTAGTGATGTAGTGTAGCTCGATTGTCTGTTCTGTTTATTCAAATATTGAGCCTATAGTGACTAGTGATGCAGTGTAGCTCGATTGTCTGTTCTGTTTATTCAAATATTGAGCTTATAGTGACTAGTAATGCAGTGTAGCTCGATTGTCTGTTCTGTTTATTCAAATATTGAGCCTATAGTGACTAGTAATGCAGTGTAGCTCGATTGTCTGTTCTGTTTATTCAAATATTGAGCTTATAGTGACTAGTGATGCAGTGTAGCTCGATTGTCTGTTCTGTTTATTCAAATATTGAGCCTATAGTGACTAGTAATGCAGTGTAGCTCGATTGTCTGTTCTGTTTATTCAAATATTGAGCCTATAGTGACTAGTGATGTAGTGTAGCTCGATTGTCTGTTCTGTTTATTCAAATATTGAGCCTATAGTGACTAGTGATGCAGTGTAGCTCGATTGTCTGTTCTGTTTATTCAAATATTGAGCTTATAGTGACTAGTGATGCAGTGTAGCTCGATTGTCTGTTCTGTTTATTCAAATATTGAGCCTATAGTGACTAGTAATGCAGTGTAGCTCGATTGTCTGTTCTGTTTATTCAAATATTGAGCTTATAGTGACTAGTGATGCAGTGTAGCTCGATTGTCTGTTCTGTTTATTCAAATATTGAGCCTATAGTGACTAGTGATGTAGTGTAGCCCGATTGTCTGTTCTGTTTATTCATATATTGAGCCTATAGTGACTAGTTATGTAGTGTAGCTCGATTGTCTGTTCTGTTTATTCAAATATTGAGCCTATAGTGACTAGTGATGCAGTGTAGCTCGATTGTCTGTTCTGTTTATTCAAATATTGAGCCTATAGTGACTAGTGATGCAGTGTAGCTCGATTGTCTGTTCTGTTTATTCAAATATTGAGCCTATAGTGACTAGTGATGCAGTGTAGCTCGATTATCTGTTCTGTTTATTCAAATATTGAGTCTATAGTGACTAGTGATGCTGTGCAGCTCGATTGTCTGTTCTGTTTATTCAAATATTGAGCCTATAGTGACTAGTGATGTAGTGTAGCTCGATTGTCTGTTCTGTTTATTCAAATATTCTGCCTATAGTGACTAGTGATGCAGTGTAGCTCGATTGTCTGTTCTGTTTATTCAAATATTGAGCCTATAGTGACTAGTGATGCAGTGTAGCTCGATTGTCTGTTCTGTTTATTCAAATATTGAGCCTATAGTGACTAGTGATGCAGTGTAGCTCGATTGTCTGTTCTGTTTATTCAAATATTGAGCCTATAGTGACTAGTGATGTAGTGTAGCTCGATTGTCTGTTCTGTTTATTCATATATTGAGCCTATAGTGACTAGTGATGTAGTGTAGCTCGATTGTCTGTTCTGTTTATTCAAATATTGAGCTTATAGTGACTAGTGATGCAGTGTAGTTCGATTGTCTTTTCTGTTTATTCAAATATTGAGCCTATAGTGACTAGTGATGCAGTGTAGCTCGATTATCTGTTCTGTTTATTCAAATATTGAGCCTATAGTGACTAGTGATGCAGTGTAGCTCGATTGTCTGTTCTGTTTATTCATATATTGAGCCTATAGTGACTAGTGATGTAGTGTAGCTCGATTATCTGTTCTGTTTATTCAAGTATTGAGCCTATAGTGACTAGTGATGCAGTGTAGCTCGATTATCTGTTCTGTTTATTCAAATATTGAGCCTATAGTGACTAGTGATGTAGTGTAGCTCGATTGCCTGTTCTGTTTATTCAAATATTGAGCCTATAGTGACTAGTGATGCAGTGTAGCTCGATTATCTGTTCTGTTTATTCATATATTGAGCCTATAGTGACTAGTGATGTAGTGTAGCTCGATTGCCTGTTCTGTTTATTCAAATATTGAGCCTATAGTGACTAGTGATGCAGTGTAGCTCGATTATCTGTTCTGTTTATTCATATATTGAGCCTATAGTGACTAGTGATGCAGTGTAGCTCGATTTTCTGTTCTGTTTATTCAAATATTGAGCCTATAGTGACTAGTGATGTAGTGTAGCTCGATTGTCTGTTCTGTTTATTCATATATTGAGCCTATAGTGACTAGTAAGGTAGTGTAGCTCGATTGCCTGTTCTGTTTATTCAAATATTGAGCCTATAGTGACTAGTGATGCAGTGTAGCTCGATTGTCTGTTCTGTTTATTCAAATATTGAGCCTATAGTGACTAGTGATGCAGTGTAGCTCGATTGTCTGTTCTGTTTATTCAAATATTGAGCCTATAGTGACTAGTGATGTAGTGTAGCTCGATTGTCTGTTCTGTTTATTCATATATTGAGCCTATAGTGACTAGTGATGTAGTGTAGCTCGATTATCTGTTCTGTTTATTGATATATTGAGCCTATAGTGACTAGTGATGCAGTGTAGCTCGATTATCTGTTCTGTTTATTCAAATATTGAGCCTATAGTGACTAGTGATGTAGTGTAGCTCGATTGTCTGTTCTGTTTATTCAAATATTGAGCCTATAGTGACTAGTGATGTAGTGTAGCTCGATTATCTGTTCTGTTTATTCAAATATTGAGCCTATAGTGACTAGTGATGCAGTGTAGCTCGATTATCTGTTCTGTTTATTCATATATTGAGCCTATAGTGACTAGTGATGTAGTGTAGCTCGATTGTCTGTTCTGTTTATTCAAATATTGAGCCTATAGTGACTAGTGATGCAGTGTAGCTCGATTATCTGTTCTGTTTATTCAAATATTGAGCCTATAGTGACTAGTGATGCAGTGTAGCTCGATTGTCTGTTCTGTTTATTCATATATTGAGCCTATAGTGACTAGTGATGCAGTGTAGCTCGATTGCCTGTTCTGTTTATTCAAATATTGAGCCTATAGTGACTAGTGATGTAGTGTAGCTCGATTGCCTGTTCTGTTTATTCAAATATTGAGCCTATAGTGACTAGTGATGCAGTGTAGCTCGATTGTCTGTTCTGTTTATTCAAATATTGAGCCTATAGTGACTAGTGATGCAGTGTAGCTCGATTGTCTGTTCTGTTTATTCAAATATTGAGCCTATAGTGACTAGTGATGTAGTGTAGCTCGATTGTCTGTTCTGTTTATTCAAATATTGAGCCTATAGTGACTAGTGATGCAGTGTAGCTCGATTATCTGTTCTGTTTATTCATATATTGAGCCTATAGTGACTAGTGATGCAGTGTAGCTCGATTGTCTGTTCTGTTTATTCATATATTGAGCCTATAGTGACTAGTGATGCAGTGTAGCTCGATTATCTGTTCTGTTTATTCATATATTGAGCCTATAGTGACTAGTGATGCAGTGTAGCTCGATTGTCTGTTCTGTTTATTCATATATTGAGCCTATAGTGACTAGTGATGTAGTGTAGCTCGATTGTCTGTTCTGTTTATTCATATATTGAGCCTATAGTGACTAGTGATGCAGTGTAGCTCGATTGTCTGTTCTGTTTATTCATATATTGAGCCTATAGTGACTAGTGATGCAGTGTAGCTCGATTGTCTGTTCTGTTTATTCAAATATTGAGCCTATAGTGACTAGTGATGCAGTGTAGCTCGATTGTCTGTTCTGTTTATTCAAATATTGAGCCTATAGTGACTAGTGATGCTGTGTAGCTCGATTGTCTGTTCTGTTTATTCATATATTGAGCCTATAGTGACTAGTGATGCAGTGTAGCTCGATTGCCTGTTCTGTTTATTCAAATATTGAGCCTATAGTGACTAGTGATGCAGTGTAGCTCGATTGTCTGTTCTGTTTATTCATATATTGAGCCTATAGTGACTAGTGATGCAGTGTAGCTCGATTGTCTGTTCTGTTTATTCAAATATTGAGCCTATAGTGACTAGTGATGTAGTGTAGCTCGATTGTCTGTTCTGTTTATTCATATATTGAGCCTATAGTGACTAGTGATGCAGTGTAGCCCGATTGTCTGTTCTGTTTATTCAAATATTGAGCCTATAGTGACTAGTGATGCAGTGTAGCCCGTTTGTCTGTTCTGTTTATTCATATATTGAGCCTATAGTGACTAGTGATGCAGTGTAGCCCGATTGTCTGTTCTGTTTATTCATATATTGAGCCTATAGTGACTAGTGATGCAGTGTAGCCCGTTTGTCTGTTCTGTTTATTCAAATATTGAGCCTATAGTGACTAGTGATGCAGTGTAGCTCGATTGTCTGTTCTGTTTATTCATATATTGAGCCTATAGTGACTAGTGATGCAGTGTAGCTCGATTGTCTGTTCTGTTTATTCAAATATTGAGCCTATAGTGACTAGTGATGCAGTGTAGCTCGATTGCCTGTTCTGTTTATTCATATATTGAGCCTATAGTGACTAGTGATGTAGTGTAGCTCGATTGCCTGTTCTGTTTATTCAAATATTGAGCCTATAGTGACTTGTAATACAGTGTAGCTCGATTGTCTGTTCTGTTTATTCATATATTGAGCCTATAGTGACTAGTGATGCAGTGTAGCTCGATTGTCTGTTCTGTTTATTCAAATATTGAGCCTATAGTGACTAGTGATGCAGTGTAGCTCGATTGCCTGTTCTGTTTATTCATATATTGAGCCTATAGTGACTAGTGATGCAGTGTAGCTCGATTGTCTGTGACTAGTGATGCAGTGTAGCTCGATTATCCGCTGTGGGCAAGTAATAAGCCCACCGGGAAAGAAGATCTATGTAATAAAGTGGTTTATATTAAAACATTATTTAATTTGGTTCCTTTCTCGTAGATTCAAGGTTTGTTCTTGTGAGTCTTTATTGCGGGCCTCTATATTTAATACGTGGTGAGTTAAAGGTTTATGGAGAGTAAGAGTAAGTAGCAAAATGGTCACTTATATTTTTATCCGTCTCAAAAATTCCAGAGTGTAGACATTGTATGTTATTTGTGATTGCAATCGGGTCAAGCAGAGTGCGAGAGTAGGGATTAACCCGTGTCGGTTCTTTAATACAATTGTCATGTTATTCAACAGTAATATGTCTCTAAACTTATTGTTGTTTGGGTTCAATTGGTCCTCGTTGATGTCACCTAGTATCAGAATGTTCGGGGAAATTTCTAGAGCGCTGTCAATACATAAGTTCAATCTGTCCCAAAACTCTACTGGGGCTTGTGGAGGACGTTAGATGTTGCAAATTTAATAGTTTCTAAATTCGTCTTTTATTTATATCCATAAAGACTCCGGTAAATTAATTTATAAACTGTCTATTCGTTTCGAGTAGAAATTAGACGCAACATAAACTAGAAGACCACCGGAGTACTGAGTATTATCTTTACGATACATAGAACTGAAACCATCAGCTACGGTCGCAGAAAGCTTGGTTTCCGTAAAACAAAGTATGTCAAAGTCAAGGAAGTTATTTTTTTATGTAATCGAATTTGTTTCTAATGCTGCGGATATTTTGATGAAAGACAAATAATGTTGACTGATAAATATCAGGTCCAGGATTCAATTATATATCCCCTGATAAAATTATTAAACATTTCAAGATAAGTGAATAACTCACATTACTTAAAATATTCGAGAACGCAGTTTCCTCCCTTGCATCATAGGTTGTACGCGCGTGACACACGATTAAAACGACTGTGAACACGAAGTATGTATTAACAACACTTCTGTGTCGTGACATGATGGTATAGATTTGCAAGTATGACAAACAGCTGTATAACTACACGAAAAATCCCGTCAATTACAAATTGAAAAAAGCGCGACCTATAAGAGAAATTAGGTGCCTACGTATGTTAAACAGCCCTATGGATGATCTATACGTTATAAGGTCATTCACCTATGCGGGTATAAATTGATAAAGAAACTGATGAACCATTGGGCTGATAACAATAACTCACAGCAAACGAGGGACAGGGCGATACGAGGAACAAGGCATGGAATTGAGAAAAAAAAGAAACGAAAACAACACAACATAAAAACATTGACAAACAGTTGTACAGAATACAAAATTAGTTACTGTTCCATGAATATGGAAATTGTAAAATAGCCTTATTTGTTCGAAATGAAAAACAAAAAAGAATTTAAATTTGCTTAAACGATTCTTAAATCAGCGTAAAGTCTCTTTAATAGACAAAACGACAAGAGCACTTACTTAATCGCTAATTAATTCCTATTATCTTTTACTGTTAATAGCTATAGTGTAGAAAGCTCACTACAATTTTTACAAAATGCTCAGCATGTTAAAAACTATAATAGTTTGGTCTTCATGATCACGAAAAGAAATATACGAAAAGAAATGTTCTATAAGTAAGGGAAAACATAAATACATATTGATACTAGTAACTATCGCATGATTATACAACGAATGAAGAAAATATGTATTTACACAGTCACAGAAACTCACATTAATCACATATACATGCAACATTTTATGTGAAAGTATTTCGGCTTAACAATTGTAAACACAAACCGGACAACAACCTACATTCGTCATCATAGAATGATCACCATAAAGGATACATAATGTTACAGTCAGTGCACGTTGACCCCAAATCAAAGGCCAAAAAGATCGGGAAATAATGTTTGTTTTCCGTGGCATAATACCACACATAATGATTTGTTAAAACGTTATGATTTACCTTCTGTAACAATATGATTCCAAAAAAGAAAACATAATCAAACACAAAACAACTTGGTTGACACAAACGATAAACATGCAAAGTTTTCTTTTAAAAAAAACAGTCTTGAGAGTAAGGAAACACCAATATTTACTATTCATAATTTGTCTGTCACGTGTTGATATACAATACGGGACTATAGCTAGATATAATAATCTTTCTTAACAACTGAACAATATGCACGAAAAATTTGTCTTCATGTAGTAACAAATTAATTTCAGTTTAATTTAAGATGTAATAGGTGTAAAAAAGTTAAACGTTTATAGAAATTTATTTGTGTGTATCATAAAAGGATTAATAGGATTATCGTGACCGTGCGACTCTGCAGTTCAGTTCCGTCATAATGGTAAGTACTTTAAGAATGTTATAATTGATATAGGGCCGTTATATATGTAAGTGTTTACAAACAAAACTGACAGCTGGGCTGTCACACTCAGTCCTCAGGGAAAGGTTTGCCGGCTCTGATGGCGTCAATGTCATCCATGTCTCTAACAACGTGACTCCGGGACTCACCATTGAGAATCACTTTGACTTTGCAACCGGCTACCCAAATGTTTGTGATAAGTTTTTCGCGTTTGAGTTTCCTTGCTTCAAACGCAAGATACTCCCTAAAAGGAGTTAAATTTTTCTGCACAAAAATCCCCTCGGGTAGATCTTTCCTGGAATCATACAGTCTCTGTCTGGCTTTTGAGTTGGTGAATTTTACGATCACTTTTCGTACAGCCCCGTGTTTCTTCTTACATTTTCTGTGACATTTGTCAATGTCAGAGCTGGAAAGTTTAATTTTCTTTTTTGTTGTATACTCAAGGATCTTGGACTCTATGTCTTCATCGAACGCGCCTGTGTCTCTCGGGATGCCGGAGATGTCTAAACACATGCATCGGCCCTATTGGTTTAATTCGTCACTTTCGAGCTTTTGTGTTTTCTGTTCCGAATTTAGTCTGGCAACTTCGGCTGTAAGTCTGCTAACCTCATCCCTAAGATGCTGCGTTTCTTGCCGAACGAGGTCATGTATCTCCGTTCTGATAGTGTTTAAAACATCATCTTTCAATGCGTCTTTTAGTTTTTTTATTAATGAGGGAGCTAGTCTAGAACTAAGTTCTTCAATGTCCTCCTGGTTAAATTTCATATTGGTTATAGGTGTGGGGTTGGGTGGGATACTAGTGACAGTTTTATCTAGATCCGGTTTAAGATCCGTTATTGCTTCAAAATATTCTGAAGCATCACTATCACAGCCCGTAGCAAATGAAGGATCATCAACAAATCGTTTTTTGATAGAATTGCTATTTTGTTGGGGAGATGATCTACTACGCTTTCGTCTTCCCATTTATGATTTCAGGTGAAAATTTCAATCTCGCAGGTAACATATCAGGTGAAAAAGTCAAAAGCACAGTTTAGCGAGCTATATGTATGTTGATACTTAGCCAAGCAGTTTTATTTCATCCTCAATGCACTTTCTGTACTAGATTTCCAGAGGAATCAGTAACTAACACCTGAATATTTACATTTTGCTTACAATTTTCCGCGCCATCTTACATCAGGGGCGATAATCCAAGCTGTAATAATATAGAAAACCATCTTCAAGTCTTCTATTTTTATTAGGCTAAAAAATGTTTATCAGCTGAAAGAAACTTGGTACTTCATTATGACAGTGACAGTTAGTGGCTAATTGCCTTTTCGTGCGTTGTCCACAAATCGCCAACCGCAGATCAAATATCGCTCTATAAGACCAAACTCGTACATATGTTTTACTTTATCACAACGGTATTAAGTAGGCGCTTTGACTTTAAAAATCATCAACCGTAGGCAGTGTAGTATTTGGTACATATTTCCACCACGTAGATGATATGCAAAGCGCATGTTCCACTAACGGAGCTCACACTTCAATCATTATGTTTTGAATTTCCTTTGAAATTAATTCTTCAACCATAGGAGGATTGCGAAATAAAGTACTGCATTTTGCGTTATTAGGAAAACACATTTATCGTGGGCATACTTATATTTATAGACATCTTGTTTTGACTTTCTGTGGATTATTTTCCTTTCGTGGGAAACCATGCGTTTGATCTTGGTGAGCATTTGCATAGGTTCCATTTTGTTGACATAGTTTTCCAGCACATTATACAGTACTTCTATGTACTATGATCCTTCTTGGTTATGTATCGATAAGTCATAGTTTACGTACATGATAACAGGTCCCTTCCAGAATTTATATGTGGTAACATTGGCACAAGGTGGCTTCATCAACACCTTTTATGCAGTACGCTAGGTAATGTAGACACATACAATGATTTCATACACCCGATCCCATTAAATGCCATTGATCTCACACACCCAAGCCCACTTACGGACATGATGTTTATATGTGTAGGCCAACTGTTCAAAACTTAGTTTAAGTTAACAAATATGTTAACGGTATCGTTGTTTACTTCTAAATCATTACAAGTGGAAGTTTCATAAACCCACTTGCGATCTGCAGCACTCTTAAGTTAATTCAGAAAACTGTAAGCTGTTTGTTTGTTTTTATTCAAACAATTTCATCAAAGATATCAAGAGTTCTGAAGCCAAATGTACATATAGCAAATGTGATGTTGTTTGCTTTCGCCTTCGATCCTCTGGGGCATTCGTATCTCGAAACGAGTACGAGACACCCTTGAAGTAAGCATGTTGTGTGCAGCCGCTGCGGACTCGACTTAGATCAGCGGCGTTGCTCTAGAGACGGCAGCATTTCCTTCTTTGCAAATGTCGGCGCTGTGGGGCCATTTTGATTTCACTAATCGCTCTTTCCACAGAATTTTGTCTTTAATGTCCAAAATAACCACTTTGGCGTATACCGCTTCAACCGGTCGGGGTAAATTTCCCTCTTTGGTATCAAAATTCATCTTGAAGTCAGGCTTGGAGACGGGGTTAAGCCATCACCGGGTTACCATTAATACAGCCATATGGGCACGGGCAAACCATCATTACTCCCCCCCCCCCCAAAAAAAAGAAGATAAGATAATGCCCGCCTCTTTCCGAACTGTCACTTTCTCTAGCCATTATGGTAGTACTAGCACACATAGTTATTTAGAAAAATACTTGTTTTAAGAGGAAATCAGGACGGTGCTCAAAATCTTTGAGAGCTGAAAGCTTTTTGGTGTACTGACGGGGAAAATATATTGAAATTAAAAGACATATATTCGTAAGACCGCAAACGACTCTTTCAAATTGTTTACGGACGTTCTTTGGTACTTCAACAATGCTATGTTGAGTAATATATCACAAATTTCAGACATCAGAAGAATCCCTGACAACGAAATTACAAGGAGTCATGCGAACGGTCTTTACATCAAAGATTTAATGAGAAATGTCTTGAGCTTTCTTCCAGACAAAGTATCATTATTAAATTTTGTTGGGGTCTTCAGTCACCGTGATTTAAAGCCAGCACATAATTGTAATTTATTTGTCCCCTGTATTCAAACTTAATCATCTTTTTTCTTATTTTCGTAAGCCTTGCTCTTGTGATTCTCTTGACTGATTTGAATAGAAAGTTATTTGATAATGTAGACTATATTGTCGGGCTTTAGTTTTAGAGAAAAATATATAACCTGTGAGTCGTCCGAATATTTACGAATAATTGTTTATCAAAGGTTTCTATAAGTCCACATTTTATTATTATATTCGTTATAGCATAGAACCCTTGGTATCAAATTAAGAGTGTTTGTTACTTTTGATGTATTGCATATTGCTTATTATTATTATTATTATTATTATTATTATTATTATTATTATTATTATTAAAGTCGATAGGTAAATTTATGATTTTATAAAGCGCTTTCGAATATCGTTTGTTGTCTTTATATTAATCATCATATGCCTATTTGAATTAGACTCGTATTTCAAATTTTGTTTAGCAACACAGGTTAATTAGTATAATAAATTATATATATTCAGTGTCACTGGATACTATCTCAGGTGACATAACCACGTATGATTAAAACAAAAACACGTCATAGATCATAATTTTAAAATCCCAAAATGAGATGCTAAATTCAAGGTTGTTTGAAATTCGTTTAGATGCATCATTGTTTTATGTATCATAATTAGTCATACCTTTTATATGTTAACCACTGAAACATAATGCTACAGCTAAATGTTGTTTTTTGCTGTTGTGAAGGCTATAAGGATTTACATATATACATTTTTAAACCGCATATCAATATATTGTTTTATTTAATTGACCACATATAACTCATCTGATTTAAATGCCTACCACATTAATCTGTTTTATTTTATTAATAATGTAATCACAGTGCCTGATACGACAATCGTTTAATAAAAAGCTCTCTTTTTAAAAGTTTATAATAAGCGCAAACAATGTCTGGAACAACCTGGTACGCAAGTCGTTCAATAATAATATTTCTTCGGTAAAGGTTATCAGTGCAAACCAGGCCATTGATGTACATAAACATTTTTAATTTATTCAAATTCTTTCAAATTCACTAACAATACATTTTATTACACTCTTGAGGTAGATAAACTATTCGTAAGATAAAAAACAAATCAATTTCATCTTTTACATTTTACATTAGGCTGTCTTCATTTGTAAAGATCAAAACAATTGTTATTGTATTTGCTTTGTCAATGTGTCAATGTTAATTCCCGGATCCATCTTACGTTTTGATGGTTTCGGAGAACCTCCGCCATTTTCCTTCGAAACAGTCTCGGGTGTATATGGAAAGTTTACCATGTCAAAATCAAAATGTAACTACGCTGAAACAAGATTGTGTCGTAGTTGCAATTGAGCTGTAAAACCTAAGGACTGTACTCTTAAAAAATTATGATGTATGCAATAGTACACTTTACTGGGTATGAACTTAAACTTAGTTAAAAACAAATGTTAAAAAACTACAATAAATTAATGTTTTTTTAAATAAGTTTACGAATTAATTTTACGAATGCACTGGCATACATCCGAGGCTCTTCGTACTGCCGAGGTATTCCGATTGAATATAATGGATTTTGTGTCAATGCTGACCTTCATGTTTTGAAACTTAGCTTAGACAGCGATAAAAATTGTTTTTAATCATGTAAAATAATGTTTTCTCGGCCTCATATTAGTTGGTATTGACCATTCTAGGATTGTCTTGTGGAAATAATGTATTTGCCGATTTTTGGACCATCTGGTTGTCTAGCCGCTTTATGACAAAGAGTATTATTACATGATCGATATCAACTAAATCGATACAGATTTGATTGTTCTGTGCATTACAAAAACACCATCTATTTAAGAAGTATTAATTTGATGAACCTAGATTATTGTAAAATGTTTTATCTAAAAATACTAATACTTTATAATTCAACATATCCCGAACTTAAATACAATTATCAAGTTGTTCAGTACAGGAAATTTAAAGGATAACTTTGAGAAAGATAATTATGAAGGCCATTATATCAGATATGTTTGCCAATACTGTCAAATAAATGCTGTACCCTTAACTATCCATTTGCCTTTATACTTAACTATACATTTGCCTATATATTTAACCATCCATTTGCCTGCATCCTTAACTATCCATTTGCCTCTATCCCTAACTATCCATTTGCCCGTATCCTTAACTATCCATTTGCCTCTATCCCTAACTATCCATTTGCCTGCATCCTTAACTATCCATTTGCCTCTATCCCTAACTATCCATTTGCCCGTATCCTTAACTATCCATTTGCCTCTATCCCTAACTATCCATTTGCCCGTATCCTTAACTATCCATTTGCCTCTATCCCTAACTATCCATTTGCCTGTATCCTTAATTATCTATTTGCCTGTATCCTTAATTATCTATTTGCCTTTACCCCTTCCAATCTATTTGCCTGTATCCTTAACTATCCATTTGCCTGTATCCTGAACTATCCAGTTGCCTGTATCCTTATCTATCCATTCGACTGTATCCTTATCTATCCATTTGCCTCTATCCTTATCTATCCATTTTCCTATACCCCTTCCAATCCATTTGCCTATACCCCTTCCAATCCATTTGCCTGTAACCTTAACTATACATTTGCCTGTATCCTGAACTATCCATTTGCCTGTATCCTTATCTATCCATTTGCCTGTATCCTGAACTATCCATTTGCCTGTATCCTTATCTATCCATTTGCCTGTATCCTGAACTATACATTTGCCTGTATCCTTAATTATACATTTGCCTGTATTCTGAACTAGCCATTTGCCTGTATCCTTATCTAGCCATTTGCCTATATCCTTAACTATCCATTTGCCTATACCCCTTCCAATCCATTAGCCTATACCCCTTCCAATCCATTTGCCTGTATCCTTAAAAATCCATTTGCCTGTATAACTTACTATCCATTTGCCTGTATATTTAACTGCCCATTTGCCTATATCCTTAACTATCCATTGGCCTATATACCTAACTATCCATTTGCCTCTATCCCTAACTATCCATTTACCTGTATACTAAACTATCCATTTGCCTATACCCCTTCCAATCTATTTGCATGTATCCTTATCTATCCATTTGCATGTATCCTTAAGAATCCATTTGCATATACCCCTAACTATCCATTTGCATATACCCCTAACTACCCATTTGAATATACCCCTAACTATCCATTTGCAAATACCCCTAACTATCCATTTGCATATACCCCTAACTACCCATTTGCATATACCCCTAACTATCCATTTGCATATACCCCTAACTATCCATTTGCATATACCCCTAACTATCCATTTGCATATACCCCTAACTATCCATTTGCATACACCCCTAACTACCCATTTGCATATACCCCTAACTATCCATTTGCATATACCCCTAACTACCCATTTGCATATACCCCTAACTACCCATTTGCATATACCCCTAACTATCCATTTGCATATACCCCTAACTACCCATTTGCATATACCCCTAACTATCCATTTGCATATACCCCTAACTATCCATTTGCATATACCCCTAACTACCCATTTGCATATACCCCTAACTACCCATTTGCATATACCCCTAACTATCCATTTGCATATACCCCTAACTACCCATTTGCATATACCCCTAACTATCCATTTGCATATACCCCTAACTATCCATTTGCGTTGACTGCCGTACATACATCCTTATATACATATACTACTTTTGATGCTTTCTTACAAGGTCACGAACACTATTATTCGGTAGGGGGTGTTATATCAGTTCAACAATTACAAGATCTCTCTTGAGTATATCTAATATCAACACATTTTACAAACCAAACTCATAAGAAATTGTTTTCAGTTTGTATCTGCCTATTCATGGATAACAATTCATTTGTCAAACTTTATATGCGTTAGTAGCAAGAAACATTAGTCTTCAAACCATATAATTAATATTAGAAATTGTATTGCCGATTGCTTACTTTGGCGTATCAAACAAACGTGTTACAATATGTATATATGGGAGAAATGGTATATGTCGTGATTTACTACAATTGTCAATTGCACTATTCAACATAGCAATTTCAGGGAACATGACCTAGTTCCTAGGTCGTCTAGAATAAAACAATTTAAATTCTGTATGGCATACCAAAATTAACAGTTTTATTTTTTTTTCATTTCCAAATTAGCTGCTCTATCGATGTCAAAGAGTGTAATTGTCACTAGATAGTCTCAGATAAATAAGATTCCATTTAGCCTAAAGTACATTGGATTTTGGTAATAGTACTGATCAAAGTCCTATCGAGAAGGAACAAAAATACGTAATAAATGCTTGGAAACGAATTGACAATGGAAACAGTTCAGGACGGATGCTTTTTTTTGTAAATCGTGTTCATCGTTTAGTTTTGGTGCATGTTTGCATTTTCTTTTGATGAACACTTGTGCTAATGCCTAGAGAAACTGTCCTGTTCATTTTAGAGAGTAATATTTATACAGACATAGAGAAACACATGGTTGAAGCAGCTACGGCTAGCAATGAGCACGTTTATACTTCATACCACTCTTGTTGACATACTATACCATCCGAGGATATTTTTTTTCAAAATATCAACAACAACAACAACAACAGCATCCACATCAACATCAGCAGCAACAACACAACAACAGTGATATGCATACATATATTGCGTACATAAATAGACAGATCCACCTATATCTCCAGTGGAAAAATCTGGAGTTCACCGTTTGCATATTGTATGATATAAAAGTGATGTGTTATTTAATGACACATGCTTTTGCACTTCCTTAATTCTCATCATGACAGCAATTACAATTGAAACACTGTCACATCCCAACACCGTGCATTACCTTTGTACGTTAATTTGTATTCTCCCTTTTTATAATTATGTGGTTGATAATCTGTTTTTTAGGTCGCTGAGATGGCACGAAGAGATACGCTATAAAAAATAAATATTTATATTGAAATATATTAAACCGAGATATTCCCCTATACATTTATGACAATTGAAAACAAAAACACATAGTAATGGATGTGTTTATCCATTTTATTTTTAATAGTGGTTTTATATTTAACGAATTTCATTTGAATAAGACAAGGCACCACCATGCGGATGTTTCGTGACAGCGAGTTATATAAGCGCCATCGCTGGCCCTTCAGAGTATTCACAACTCCAACCTTCAAATATGAGCAAGTTATTCACCGTTCTTCTTCTGGTCAGCTGCCTGTCCATGGCATTCTTTCCAGCCTCTGTTGACGGTAAGGATGTTTTGTTTGGATTGATTTACAATTTTGGTGCATTTTATGTAGTTCCAAATTCTCAGCTATCATGAAATTTATGTCATGTTGTTCTTGTCAAAATATTTGGCTTGAAATTAATTATGTGTAAGCACAATGAACAGCGTTTCGGACAATGCGAACTCGCGAAAGTGTCTTTTTCAAGCACGTTTATGAAAACAGTTCGATCGGATTAACAATAGTATTTACTTTACTAAAGAATCTCAGTCACTATCTATATGAATCTGTCTATTTTTCAGTGCAAATATTCCTATTGTTTAGCTATAATAAGTTAAAGATGCAATATAAATCCCAAATAAGATTTACCACAATTAATACGATTAATTCAATATACAATAACTATTGACTGGTGTGTCCAAACAGATTGACAGTGATCAACTCTCGTCTCATAAGGTAGAAATACCGTGTTTTCTGCAATTTTCTTTCACTTTAAACACATTATCAAGGATAAGAACAATTGTTTTCGATATTTATTCATCCTTTTTGGTAAATTAAAACAATTGTATTATTTGTGGTACATCCTATTTGGGAGTATGAGAGCATCTTAAGGCTCAAAAGTAGTGATTTGGTTTAACCAGTATTTATTGCAGCATTGTAGAAGGCGAATAACATAAATGTATACAAATCCTATAAAATGCAATGTATAACAATAATATGGATTTCACAAAATTGAGATGTAACTAGAAATTATTATAGTATTTCTGAGTCTCTGATGAAGATTTACCATCATTGCTAAGCATTTTGTCCAAATTACACGCATAACTAAAAACTTGAATGTCTCACATAATTAATCTAATTCAGTCTAAGAATCCATGAAATCATGCAAATGCATGTTGAAGTTGAAAAAACATGTTTTATGAATAATAACTATTCCAGGTTGGTTGTGGAATCAATGGCAACGAGCAAATGCGGCTAATGCCGATGCTCTGATCAATAGAGCGAGACGTGACGCTGGCGAAGTATCATATACCAAAGGTGATGCTGTTGGAGAGGCACTAGACTAGTGAGGTACGACATTGTCCTTTTGTCTATCGGTTGCCGTTACTGTAACAAAAGTAACAATGTATAAGAACAAAGTAGCTATTAGTCCACTAACTCGATGTCGCAATTTAAAGATGATTTATGTTTAATATTCTAATCAACTTCAATTGCGTTATTTCATATGTTTTCCTTTAACTTTGAGAAGAAGAATCACACTTCATTATTCCATGTCTGTATTTTTCGTTTACTTTCTTTCCAGGCTATGCATGACAGAGCGAAACCACCATAACCCATATATCTACACCTTTCTTTCACTTACGTTTTTATTTTTATTTTGTTTGTGGTGGAAATAAAGTATCGATTTAATAATTTTGTTTTTGGTAGGTTTTTCCCAAAATGATCATTTTGCAAATAAGGCATTCAAGAAACTTGTAAAAAGGAAAGAATTTCCATCGAGCTCGTTATCTTTATAAATAAAAACGAAACGGATCAACCTAAACGTAATAATTAAAATGTAAAACTATTATGAGAAATTTCCATAACAAATATTAACAAACTAAATCTATTAAGATTACGAAATCTTAAGATACACCAATATTCCTAGAATAAATAGAAAAGGGCGTAAAATCATAAACAGAAACAAAGCTATTGGACAAGGTAAAATATTGAATGAACATATTAATATAATTTATTTCCAATATTTAAGGATTTATATGCCAAATTATTTACCTCGATTTTTTAACACGGTGTTATACCTCAATATTGGACTGTTTGAGTTATAAATCCTTTTAAGAAAATAAAGATAATCCAACAAAGCCTAAAAACTATCAACTTATCACTCTGCTTAGTTGTATAAATAAATTGTTTACTTTTGTTATGAAAAATTTATTGTTCAGTCAAATAATGTAATAAATAATAAATAATCAGACCAGAATAAAGGCGGAAAACAAAGATTGATGCACTTGGTACAGTATTGACGGAGGTTAGCTAGTTAATGTTAAAGTTAAAGCACCATCCGCACCTAATCAAGTAGCTGTTTGATTGCCCTTGTAAGTCGACGTAAGGTTACAGCCACTTTTCCAAAGCCTAACTTACGGATTTTAGCTTTCTCTTGTTAGCACAAATCCTTCACATTATTTGCTGGTTGCTAACCATTACTTTATTTATGCTGGTATGATGGTATAATTTCCCTTTAACATCAACAGATTTATTGACACATAAACGTATTGTAAATATTACAGTCATCGCCACATCACCTAATGATAGTTACATGCATACATTTGGTCCGTACAGTGGGTGTATACCACGTGACGTATTGCGTCATAAGTGCTACGTCGGATCGCAACATTTTGCTTCGAATGAAGACTTTAAACAAGGTTAAATTCACTATTTCTTCACAATTTTAAATGAAACATAGCGCAGTCTACGCCGCTTACTCCTTTGTTTTTTTTTACCAGAGTTTGATTGAGAGTTTAGTTTCTTAAAACACTTTGACAAACCTTTCCACAAAAGGGCCGTCTGACGGAGCCATGTCAAAACATTATTTTGGAAACAGGTTTGTTGATGTGTTTGATGAAACTAATCACCTTATCAAACTCCGGTAATACACTGAAGGCGGTGTCTTTAAGTGGCATATACTGCCCTCTGTTTCATTTAAAATGGTAGAATGGAAGAAAGTTATCTTTGTTTTAAGTCTACATTTTAAGCAAAATATTGCCCTCCGACTTAGCATATATGACGTAATTCATCACGTGGTATTCACACACTGAAGTTTAAAAGGCGATGTACAAATTCCATATATTGCCTGTGCACATGACACTGGTCAGTGATATAAGGCTATGTATGAGCTAATGTATTAAAACACAATCTAAATGATAAACAATGCGCCTAATGACCCTTCATATTATCCATGTTTGTCCTGGAATGACTGGACCGAGCAACCAATGGTACATTATGAAAACAAAAGCCTTCATGGCAGAATTAGCATACATATGAATATAGCAATTGATGAAAAGGCAAATATTGTCCGCTAAAAAAAAATTGCTTTTGACATTCCAAATTGGCTTCTAGGCAAAATTACTCATATATATATATTTTATATTTTTCATTTGCACTGTCATTATTAGAACCTTTCTAAATTACAGACAGTTATTGTGAATACACATTTGCTTTTGTTAGATTGAAAACAGCGCTCAAAGGAACAGTTTGTAAGTAGCTTTTAAGGTTATTGTGCACTATTGTTACAAAAACAAAAACGCTTTTATTACAGTCCGAGAATGAACCGTAGTCTGGTTGTCATTCCACCATTTAATTAACCAATGAAGGAATATTATCTCATCCATAAATACATATTGCTTGATAATTTCCCTTTCTGGCTCGTAGAGGACGTGACAACATATAACATATACGTGTGTCCATTCTCTAAATATAAATCAGAAATTATACGACTTCAATGTCCAACAAACTTACTTTGACGTTTTGTTGAAAAAACCCCCGGCAATTTCTTTTTTGAACGATAACGATATGGAATTGAGACATGCACTGACATACCTTAACACTTTGATTTACTCAAAGGTCGTATAATCTACATTAAAATTACCCTTCTGTGTTCTGCAATGTTGCAAACTAATTAGACTCTAGTGAAGTTACAGTCAACCTGATCTTTTACGCTTGGTAATACCGTTTAGTAAACATTTTGTACACGTTGTTATACCCATCTGATTGATGTAAATATTGGTCAGGGCAGGTGATTATTTTTATATAATATTACTCAACGGAGAACTTTACACAATACCGTAACCTTTGCTTACATAAACAATGTTAATGAATTGGCCAAATTTGTGTTAAATATAAGAGCAAATCGGATTTGCACACAAATAAGTATTAAAGGTAAATTTTCACTATAAATTTCATTTTTTTCAATCGTGCAGATTTTATGCATAGTTTTATTTGCTAGTGATCTGGCAGTATGCACCTTTACAGCATAAAAGGGACTATACGAGCGAGCCTATACATTAATACGTACGGTTAGATCATAAAATCCGCACGATTGAAAATATGAAATTTAGAGTGAGTAGTATATATCAATGTTCCTAATATTGACTAACCTATATGCGGGGCTGAGTGATGTTCATGCAATACACTTGGTACTCCTTCATTGAGTTTCTATGTGATTGTAACGTTCGTTCCGAGGCGGTTTCCCAATATTTATTTATAGACATTTAGCATTTAGTGTTTTATTGCTCTGTGTCTTTGGTGGTTCTCTTTTGTGACGTATGTTTTGTGCCGTTTGATATTTACACTGTATTGAAACATGATGGAACAACTGAGAGCGCATAAAAATGGTTATCCCCAACCCCCAATGCGTACTACATAAATATTTCACTAAAAATGCCCAGACGGTTATCCTTACATTCCTTAAAGACAATTCTGAAAGGATTGTAATGTTTGTTGTCTCCTTTTGCTGTGTGTCTCGAGTTTGGTGTTAGTTCTTGGACCTTAAATCAGGGTCTTGGTCAAAGTTTTAAATACTGGGCGTGTCTCTGTTGTTTACTTTGATCTGTTGATATAAAGCAGTTGAAAACATGTTTGTTAATATTAGTAGTTACTAACAAATGCAATGAATCTCGTTTAATTATCACATTACATTGACCAATGTGGAGTTCATATCAAACGACTGTTTAACGGACATTTATCGGAAAGATGTCTAAGAATGGTTTGCTATAAATTAAGTAAGTAAATCATCAATAATTTGACCTAAGCAGTAAACAACATGACTGTATTGCCCACTTCAAATGAATAATTATCTGAAATGACATCCGGTGACAAAATACATCTAGCTAGTTTCGTAAGTGTCCCGAACAGCAATGAACTTACTTGCCGTTAGACCCTTATTACTTGCACATGAAAGTATTGAGTTACAATTATGGTCGAATAGTTTGTTCTGGGTATTGAAAACGTATGTGTTAATATTACATGTAATCTTATTTCCATTTTTTTTTTATAGAAATTCATGTTTTCAGAAAAACTTTTTTCGACGTTAAATTATAATACTGTTTTGTATTCAATGTACAGACATTAAAAAGTATGCCTACCACACGTATAAGAAATACTTTCACTGTACGTATTTTGAATAACAATAGACCAACTTAAAAATAAAATGGACTGTGTCGCCAATTTTTATCTTGAATAATAATATATAAATTAGATGACGTCGTGATAACTATTCTGACCGTTTATGTATGTACACAATTCAAATATTGACTTTATGATTCCATTAATACTTTTTTACGTGAAACTGTTCTGATTAAAGTTGCATTATATAAGTGGTAATTATGCAACTCAGAGCAAACATTTGGCTTAATAGAAACAGCCAGAGAGTAATACTTTGTACTGGCAATATGAAACCAGAGCTCATCACCAAAGTCAAATAACGTATTCCTACATTCATGTCTAATGTTTTCCATATTGTTTTTATGATTCAGAAAATGTAACTGTATAGCATAAACAACGCATAGCCATTCTGTTTGTAGTCTAAAAGCGGAAGGTAGTTCAATTATGGCAATTCAAAATCTTGAAAACGTATTGTTTTAGCTCGACTATTTGAAGAAAAAAGAAGGGCTATACTATTCGCCCCGGTGTCGGCGTACGTTTCAAGTTTTAGGGCATTTTAGCCCTGCACTTATAACACCAATACCTTTCATTTAATTCAATTCACATTCCACACAATTGTGGCCAGGATCATAACATGATTAGGTTACATAACCCCATATCATCCTTTATACAAATTATAGGATACAGCAAAGTAAAGGACGATTGAGACCTTTGCTCGAGTTAAGATGACATTTGTTTAAAACATGTTGTTCTAAAAGTTTTTTTAAGAAATTTGACCACACTGGTAATAATCAGTTAACAATAAAAAAATCCTTCACGAATGTTTAGCGAACAACCTTCCAATAAGGAGATGTATGGATTTCTTGAAATGAATTAGGAAGCAATGCACGTCTGCGAGTTTAATTACACCATTCTTATTAGATGCTTGCTGTATTTTTCTCGGGGTTGGTCTGCTCAATCTATTTCTCATGGAAATGTCGTTAGCCTTGATTTGATTTTCTTCTTTTACATATTTGGGCTATTCTTTTACAAGCTTCACCGTAAAATGATATAAGAATGGCTAACTATTTAGTACGATTCTAACCAGTGGATGTCATGTGCTAGTGTAATGTTGTGGCGTCTGTCTGCTAGTCCCGCTATATACAGTAATTTTGTTAACAACTCTTGTTGCCTAAGTAGTATAACACAAATTACAAATAATCATAACAAAGACAAATTACATCTGTATAAATGAAATAGGTTGCTATTACTCATGGTATTTTAAATAATTTAACATTTTTTGGCATTTGTAATGGAGTTTATGAGACATTGAAATTGATTTTACAAGATATATTGAGAAATGCGATTCATTAATGATACTGAGATTTATTCACTGTTTAAGGAAAAGCTTAATTATATGATATAAATAATACCGAGACAAACCTTTTTTTGCTCTATACTAACAAGTATTAATTCATAAGATACGGAGATATCATAGTCTTTATCTGAGCAAATATTTTGTACACGAAAAATAAGCACACATTTTATACGAGAATAATGAAGTCGTGCTAAATATATAAGTTCCTATATCTGTATAAAGTTTACGTTCATTGAAAGAAAATGAAAATTGTTTTCCGATACATAAGACTGTGAACACATAAACGCAGAAAACTTGCCGTTTATTTCTTACATACGACTTATATCCGTACTAAATATTCACGGCTGTTCTCTTTTCGAGTTATTTTATCATCGATACTGCGTCATTTTGAAGTATTCTGAGATATGCGTCATAACATCAAACACTGTTGTGGAGTTTTGTGCTGTTTCATGTTTCTAGTTTTTGAGTGTTTGCTTTTGTGTTTTATGTCTTTGGCGTTTACCGTGCGCCATTAAACGGAGTTTATGTTTAAACTTTCGGCTACTGAGCTTATTTCTCTAGTTTTTGATATAAATAAAAACGAATGCTAGGAATTTTTACAAACCTGACGCTTGTAGTGCTATGAACGCAATTCATATAATATAACTCAGCATAGGTTAATTGAAGTGGAAGGCCTCCAGTCCGGATGCGAACTCCTATAGCGATATGGTACATACAACGAATTTAAAAATCTAATGAAAATCTAAAATCTAAAAATCTTGATCAGTCGTTACAAAGAGCTTGTTTAACTTAGAATACTCAATAACATTTGTATTGTGTTATATATGTATTTTCCTTGTCTGGCTTGAAGCGTTTGGGGCAACACTATACATGCAATTTGCTTATATTGTCTTTTAGATTAAGGATGATACTTGACTTCGTATACTTTCTCTCGGATTTCGAGCAATAATATGAAGGCTACTTATGACTACTTTAAGCTTTATTTATGTGGAACAATCGTCAAAATTAAAAGAAAAAACACAAATATTATAAACAGCTCCTATCTTTTATTGCCAGGGGAGGTCTTATAATTTGTAAACCTGTTTCAGTTTTATTATTTATTTATAACACAATATAAATGATCTACGTATTCTTTATAACATATTCCTACAATCATGTGTAATATTTCCAATATTATTCCTTTTTTTAATAATTAAGAAAATGTATCGCATAAACAACGCATATCCATTCAGTCTGTAGTCTACACGCGGAAGGCAGTTCAATTATACAATTCAAGAAACCACAGCTAATGACCGAAGTCAAATAACGCATTCCTACGATCATGTCTAATGTTTTCCATACTACCGCTTCCGGAGATGTTTCTTTTGTTTGTATTGTTGTTGTGTTCAGTAAACATATATTCATAACACCTTTTTAAAATTATAATAATAAATACACCTCACAACCTGTAGCCCATGGAAAGCTCTGCCCAGGATTCTTGATGTCATTCTTCTTGGCGATACTTGCATATTTAAAAGTCTAACATGATAAAAAGTGCTAAAGGAAGAATAACTTAATTCGCCTGTATCTAGGACGTCAATATATTTGAACAACAGTGAAACAGATAGTTACAGGCATGTAAATTTAATTTGCACAATCCGATGTACGTTTCGTCTGATATCACTTTAAATTTGTTAAAATAAGTAAATCAGTTGAAATAAATAACTTTCAAAGGAAATGTACCACGGAAAAATGCCTAGACCAATTCGGCGTGTTTTCCTAAATATTTCGTTAATAAATCATTAATGCGTTCCAAACTTTAATTTGACATGAGTAAAGGATATGCCATGTCAGACACGGAGAGAAAACATCTAGTTAAGTGCCCTCAGGGCCTCTTGAAGAAATGAAACCATTTGCTATTAGACTATGTTATGTGAGCATGCAATCAATGTTGATACCGGCCATACAATCATTTAATTATTTAATTGATATACAGTCGAAACTCGTTGGCTCGAACCAGATTAAAAGGCCTGATTTTTAAAACTCTATGTTCATATAAAATTCGATCGGATGGCTCGATATCTTGAGGGTCGATATTTCTCCACGCTCGATGTCATTTTCGCGGTCCCAAGTAAGACTTTCACACTTTGTTTTGTTTGCTTGGGTCGATGTCCTTTTTGCGGGTTCAAGTAAGAAACTCACACCTCGACTTGTTTGCTTGGCTTCATTAAGCACTAGGCGCTAATCGATAAAAATCACTTGATTTTATTATAATTATTATCAAATTTTAATAGTTTAACAGTTTGAATAAACGTGCCATCAATTTGCTTATGTCTCTTATTGTTATTCATGTATACATTTCAATGCATTTTGATATAACTTATAAGCTATGTTTGTGTTACTCACTGTTTAAAATTGTTTGTTTGTTGTTTTCGCATAAATGTATTTTTACAATAAATAATAAAATCAAATGATACTTTCTAAGTCTCAAATATGTCATGTTACGAACTGTACGATGTATATCTATGTCCAATAAATGCTCTTCTCTCGCAAAATTAGCGCAGCCAATAACAAACGAGGTAAACAAGACGTTTTGTAACGAATAAAAAAAAATAACATTCTGTAAGTAATCCCGCTTGGCTCGATATTCTCGAGGCTCGAAGTATTTTGGCCGGTCCCTAGAATATCGAGCCATCGAGTTTCGAATGCAGATATAAATAACATCAGTTTCTAGCGCCTCTTACAGAATTAAAACAATTTGCTATTAGACTATGTTATGTGAACATGCTATCAATGTTGACGCTAGCCACACAATCATTTTATTATTAGATTTATATTGATATAAATAACATAATTTTCACTCTTTCAGAGGAAAGATTGCTTATAATCAAGAATTATTGAAAAGCATAATTTTAAAGTTATAAAAAATTACCCTTTATTTTCCATCTACTTAGAATTCCGTCTGCTCGCGAAAGAAAATTGTGGTAATTTTTAAGCTGTCTGAAAGAAGGCAGTAAACCCCCAATTTATAGAGTAACTTGATACATTTGGCAATCTATACATGCTCTTATATCGAATAAGAATACAGTAAAATTCCTTCCAGAATAAAATCACCAACGAATGTCTGGCTTCCTTGGTCTTATATTCAAATATATCATTAACGGATATCTGGCCTCTTGGGCATTAAGTGCACATATCTCGTGAGCCTAGAAGTTATTGAAGGCATCTGTTTTGGGCCCCTTTGAATTCCTCATCCGAACAAGAACTTGTTGGCAGTTATGCGGTTGACCTGTGTGACCATTTGCATCAGTTGTACCTTTTTTCCTCCTAGTGATTTATTGCCATACGAAATAGCCTGAAAACACAGGATGTGATAACAATACTTGTAACTTACACTTTGATAAGATTTACCTTTTACGTTTTATCTTTCTTAAGGATTGTTGGGATAAGAGTGAGGTTTGTGCACATAAATTGGTTTAAACCCCCAGTAAATTTACATTTTACTGACCGTTCCAAGGCGGTACCTAACAATTCTTGATAAACATACCAATTTTATATATATGTAGTATTTATGCACTGTGCTGTTTGTATAGTTTTGTGCTGTTCTATATTTCTTGTTTGTGATTTTGTGTTATATGTCTTTGGCGTTTGCCCATTGCCACTAAACCGGGGTTTATGTTTAAACTTTTTGCTACTGAGCATGTTTCTGTAGCTTTTTGCATACATATTATAGGTAACTTAAACAGATAATACAGAAAATAATTTAAGTTAAAGCATGTAATGAAAAAGTTTCACTGTTGTTGGAGAGGCATCGGTATTTTTACCTCTTCGCAAAAGCAAATCGCTTACATATTTAATTCTCGTTATCTTTATTGCTCTCTGATGGTCGGTGGCTCTCCATTCGTCTCAGTTTTTTGTTGGTGTGTTTGAATGAAGATGAATATAACAGTTTTCTGTTTTATAAACATAAGCTTATATGGTACTGCAGTGTGTGCTTTTATTCTGACCAATCTGTGACCGCGCACTTTTCCAAATGCTTCAGCATTTATATTTTTCCTAAAAGTGGAAATGTAATTCGGAATATCTGTTTAAAAAAATCATATTTTTAATTGTAGTCGTATAATTACCACAAACCGTTTTTTATATGAAAGGAAGTTTCCTGAAATAAAAAAAACAATCTGTAGAATTCTGTTATCTTTTCTGTTTAATTTGTATAACATAATTGTTCATTTCCAGGCAAAATTGAAAGTCTATTCAAAATGCTTTACCCATATAAGAAAATCCCTGACTCTCTTCCCAAACCGGTGGGAAAAATGTTGGTAAAATGGGTAACCTAAAACATTGTTGACTCTCGAGAGGTTTTCGGTGGCTCCCGTATGCGTTCGAGTTATCGCAAAAACAAAAACATAAGTATGTATAATCTGTTCTCATTAGATTATGAAGAAAAAACTTATCAGATCTTAGCATTTTTAGAATACAATCGAAACTACTGGGACAAATCCAATTGCCAACACATAAACTTATATAATTATAAGGCACACATCATATGAATAGCATACACTGAACGAAAGACAGACAACACAATTTTCTAACAAAACAGAATAGTTTAGAGAGTTCGGAAAAGCCATTGACCTGAATTTCATTATGTGTTTTGTAATGGCACCAGGAAACATACTTATGCAGTTAGCTTAATTCTATGACGTTATGTTTCTTTGTAAAAAAGGATGTATCTATCCATCACCAAAATACAAGTCATCCCTGATATTGCTTAATGCATTTATTTTAATGGTTTCCAAACATTTCTCCGAGACCTTCAAACGCAACGTAGTATAATGACCGACGCAATGGATTGGAGTTATTTAATCAGACAACATCACAAACAAGTTCATTTCGCCGCCAAATTTGTTCATCACTTTATATTACGAGAATATTGTAGTACAATACATGTTGATGATATGTTTTCTATGTTTCTGGTGATTAACACATTGAAATACATATATTGTAATCGATCTTATGTTGCTGTACTTTTAGTTTATACTTTACATAATTTACCTTTTCTTTGAAGAAATTAAACTCTTTCTTAAATCAAGCACGATACCGCTTCTTGTGTAGAAACATTACAGTGGTGCATTTTGAGAGTAGATTATTCGATAACGATTCCATACATCCTTAAGTTCTTGGGTTAGCGGCAGATTCTTATACAACTTAACCACTCTCACTCTCTAATGTACTGCTATTTCAGAATCCGGTTTACATGAACTCTACCTCACAAGTGTCCAAACAGTTCTCAAAAAAGAGAGAGTATAACCCTCCGAGCTTAATCGGAGTCAGCATCGACGAGAAAAAAAACACATTATTAAGTAAATCCACTTTTATACACTTGTAAATTTACTTTAAGGGTACAGCCATAACCTCAAATCAAATAATCCATACCATTCAAGGCCCGGTCGAATGCTTGACAGAGAAAACTGATTTATCGCATCCAGTTATATGTTCAATTAATCACGACAACATTTCCAAAGCCATTAATTTCAAGAACAGAAATGATCTACGACCCTATCACAAAGCTCCAATTTATAATTCCATTTTTGATTCTAGTCAGTACTCCGGATTGATTATGAAAGCCACAAATGTCACAAAAACATATACAACCTTGATAATGGATTATTGCACAATGGTCAAGACTAAATGTCAAAAGTTAATATCGATTGTGACGAATTATTTTGAAAAGACAAAGTAACAAATTCTGAGGTTAAAGTACATGTCGCAATAGGTTAAAACTATAGTTATTAGCTCACATTTACACAAAAAGTAAGGCTTTTACAACCATTTGTGCAATGTCATTGATCAATTAAAGATCAGCTAAGATACTTGAAAGTGTGTGTTTTAATCGATGACTTTCTTACCAATGAACATCAGCTTTTTTTCACGAGATGAATTTTTGAAACCCTTTTAACTAAGCGTTATAATTATGCATTTTCAAAATGTTCCCTACGTACACTTTGGTTTGGCAAATTGTGAATGGAGTAGCATATTTGAGGTAAGATATAGACTAAAACAGTCTAGTCTAAGGCTGATCACATTGTCATTGTTTATATACGATGCACACTGAAAACAATTTGCATAAAGCGAGACAAAACGATCATATTAAGCTTAAGTCATAATTTGCATTGCAATTCAAAAACCCTTCGTAATTACAAATTGTCTTATATAATAATGTGTATTTTCTGCCAAAGATACCGGCTGTAAACAAATAATATTATGGGACCTAGGCACATCGTAGGGGAAAGCCGATACATGTACAAGAATAAAATGGTAATCTACAATCACAATATTTTTATCGGTCAAAGTCTTAAATCTCCTGCCACTAGCAGCACGTTATCCTGTCAGTGAGATGGCCATTTTTCACGCACATATACTAATCATTTCTGGCCAGACGAAAATGACAAACCATTATTTAGACGTAAGCTCTGCATACTATCTTCGTAGCTAATCTCGGAAATGTCAAAGCTGAAATTATGCTGCATACGTGATTTTGATGACGTTCATATTTGTGATTTGACCTCAAGTAAATCACACATACAGAGCAAAGACAACTTCAAATCCTTATGATTTTCTAGAACTATATGATATTTTTTTTTTCAAATGTACTTTTCTTGGATAGACAGAAATAAATACGTTAAACTGTTTACAAACCTGTACACATACATGTAAATGAAAAATAATAGAAAAATTATATTCAATACTAGTGATATTTTATATTTTGCAGGCCATCAATTACGTTATTATGTGGGGTGGACTATCCTTTCATTTCGAACCCATTTAGTGGAAGTGTAAGGTAGGCTAATAGGACAGCGATATCGAAATGAGATATTGGAGCCAGTTGTTGCACCATTCATCAATGCCAATCCGAACGTCAATATGTTCCAACAGGGCAACGCTAAGTGCCACACCGCTCTCCAATCGAGCATTCATGGAACGTCTTGAAACGCCATGATCGACGGCGTAATCCTCAAAACGCTAATGAGCTTACACGATTTTGTGCAGGAAGAGTGGGAAGCGATACCACAGGAGACGATTAAGACCCTGATTCGCTCAATGCGACGTCGCTGTATTGCAGTTAGAGACGCACATGCTGGACATACCAGATACTATTTACTTGTGAATTGAGTTTTCGCATGATCGTTGTTGCAGCAGCAAAACTCTGCCAGTATTGATAGTTTTCTACAAATGTTATGAAATTTTATTTAAATGGTTGCTAAACATGAAATTAAATATTTCAGAAAAGTGTCATAGAGAAAAGAAATAAAGTGAAAACGTTTCAAGGTATCGTTTCTTTTTTATTGAGTGTATGTTTCAACATGCAAGCACCTAAAGCTAAGTTACGCGTGTGGCTTATAATAGTGTTCACGAGATTCAAACTCAAGAGTTCTTTGCCTACTAAATAAGACATGATGAATTCTTTAAAGCACATGTATTGAGTGTTAAAGTTTCCACATTTCCTTCGATAAATAGTAATGTGAATGAAATTTTTCAAACCTGGACGAATGCTATGCATATTATTGGTATTTTTTCATGTAAAAACAATTGGTTAAACTTTAAGCGTTTCTTAAACAGAATATTGGGAATATATCAATGTGTGCATTGACCTGTCAGTAGTTTTGTTTCTCTATAAATTATTAAAAGTGTGATCGGGTTTCGTGTGAACATTTGACGATCCATTTAGTCACTATGTCTACAAAATTCACTTGCGTGATACAATCGTCATTGACTAAAATCAATCGATTCTCAATACCTATTTATGCTATATGATGACTTTTAGTTGTTTAGTGTAAGATTGTGAACCGGTTCTGGTTTCATTACTTGTGAAGAAAATATGCATGATATATAGATTCATACAAATATGTAGATATTATATTATCTAGGCTTATATTTTATGTTTTCATTGTTTTATTGTTTTATTGTTGATGTTAAAAAAATCATTTCGCTAAATTATTTTTACTAAATTTGCTAATATCATAATATATATGTGTATCATTTACATAAATCAAAGATCATTTCTACTGAACAACACGGGTTTTTTTTACTACTTCAGTTCAATTACAATACCTAATTACCGAAATCCATCTCGAAAATGTCTAGATAAAAATGCATTTTTTTCATGAAAATGTCGTTAAGCACTTATCAGAATTTGTTATTGAATTTACGTTGAAAAAAAAGTAAAAGAAAGCATGGCTTAAAATGATCAATCTATATAAATGACATGTCAGACACGGAGACATATTGCATCTAGTTTAATGCCCTCGTCGTCGCCTACAGCCTGTCAACCATTTGCTTTTAGATCCAAGTTATACAATCAAAGATAACGTCTAAAACGCATGTTAAATAATCCTTGCTACATGCAAACTGTTCTATTGGAATATCAGCTCTTCTGAAATTAGCATTCTTTTTTATAGTTTTATCAGTAAACCTTTTGAACATACAACACCATTTTTAACAAAACAACACGTTTAGGAGAATAACTCTTTAAACGTAATTGAAGGTGTGCTTTGGAAATGAAGTTTCGCTTGAGGCTACATTATTCTCTAGAGCCAACGATGTTCGTTCCTTTTTGCTTAATAAAGTGAATATATATATATTTTTACATAATATTGATTATCCGAAAACCTGCAATTCGAAATCAGTTATATGCAACACAGAGCAAATGGTTGATATTATATTATTCTAAGGCAGATATGTGGTCTGTCAATATAGAAAAAAACTGATGCTCAGATTTTCTTACGATCCAGTTTTATGCATTCCGCATAATTATACGAACGATTAAAAAGGCTATAACAATCTCCCGCTATTTCTGAAATATTTTATCTTTGGATTGTGCACAAAAGACAATTGTGACAATATAATAGATGTCTGCAAGACTGTAGAAAAGACGTGAAATTACTTAATATATCCTTGCAATACCGATATTAGTATTTAGATAAGGAAGAAGTTCACATCTCTTCAATAACTCCAAAAACGCCGAAATTATTATTTCAAAATAACGTAATTTATAATCAATCCATTTGAAAATTCTCCACGCGAATATTTTCAACGTCACTCACATCGTTTTTGCCTTTTCAAAAGAAGTCATAATTCTCTATTTGCGCTATTGTTTCTTCTGAATAATACGTCTGGGAGTATTTGGCTGGTTGAATTTAAGATATCATTTTATGTTTGAATATCGATGATCATTGTTTAATACGATGTTGGTATCTGTATCTAGTTGTAGTTAAAAGCTCTTGCGCGCAGTTGAACGACATTTAAAAACAATATGTTTTGCTGATTTTAGTAAATCTATCACCTTTTTTTCTTTAAATTTGACGTCACTAGAAGACGAGAGGGCTTCAAATAAAAAATGAATAGGAATAACACCTCATAAGC